>NC_071087.1:90203497-90528497 GCF_027358695.1 Spea bombifrons
AAGCGCTGGCACCCGAGACAAATGCCTCACGCTCCCAACACAGGAGTTGACGGTAAGTGACCTACAAAGGGGGGGTAGGGAGGGAGTGGGTAGATTGTGAGAAAGGGAGTAGGGAGGGAGTGGGTAGATCGTGAGAAGGGGGGGTAGGGAGGGAGTGGGTAGATCGTGAGAAGGGGGTAGGGAGGGAGTGGGTAGATCGTGAGAAGGGGGGGTAGGGAGGGAGTGGGTAGATCGTGAGAAGGGGGGGTAGGGAGGGAGTGGGTAGATCGTGAGAATGGGGGTAGGGAGGGAGAGGGTTGATCGTGAGAAGGGGGGTAGGGAGGGTAGATCGTGAGAAGGGGGGGTAAGGAGGCAGAGGGTAGATCGTGAGAAAGGGATAGATGGGTTGGGGGTGGGGGGGCCCTTAACAGATTCTTGCACCGGGGCCCTGAGGTTTCTAGTTAAGCCCCTGCATGCAGCTCATTTTTGTTCAAGTATTGTCGTATTGTGCAAAACAGGTATTTTGAAGGCTTTGGATATCTTTTTATATCCTTTTCCATCTTTATAACGTTACATTACTTTGTTATGCAGGTCTTTTGACAATTCTTTTCTGCTCCCCATGGCTCAGTATCTAGCCTGTTCATTGCATCCATGTAAGAGCTAACAAACTCATTGACTATTTATACACAGACACTAATTGCAATTTAGGTGGGAAATTAACCTTTAATTGCCATTTAAGCTGTATGTGTCACCTTGTATGTGTCACCTTGTAACAAGGCCAAACATTCAAGAGTATGTAAACTTTTTGATCAGCGCCATTTGGGTGATATTAAGTGGCTTCGTATGATCACTAGTCTTAAATAAAAGATCAGTCATATTTTCAAAATCAATGCCAACATTTTACAATTTCGGCCAAGGTATGCAAACTTTAATATGTATCTTTCATTTTTTTTTCTTTTACACTTTTTACAATTTTATTCATACAAAATAATATATTCCACATCTTAAAATTTCAAAGGAAGCCCCTAGTTTGTGGTGGTAAACTAATGAGTTAGCAGGAAATCACAGATAAATAAAGATATAGCAAAAACACCAAAATGCTCTAGTTGTTTTTGTAAAACATTGTAAAATAACTCCTTAAAGGGTTAAATTTAAAAATTAACTTTTTTCTCTAGGGCAACGGTGTCCAAATGCTGGACTTAAAGGTGCTGCCCGCACGAGCAGGGAGATTTCCTGGTGGGCCAGCCGCCTCCGCCGACCGCTTAATTATTTTGAAGCGGCGAGCCTGCAGGCACCATGTGTCACGACCGGGGTACGGGTTCTGGATCCGCGCTGCAGAATCGGCGCCTCCTGGTGGAGAGAGGACGCACTGCCACCAGGGCACTGGAGATACGGGCCGTTCACCACAGAGAGCAATGAAAGGGTGAAACTTAGGAACAGAAAATAAAAAATAACAACGGTATCCGAGGGGTCAGGCAATAGAGTAGTCGGGGTCACAAGCAAAGGTCAGGGCAGGCAGCGAAACAACGAAGGTCAGGTTCAAGCAGGAGTCAATACCAGAAAGATAAATCGGGATTCAAACGCTAGTGTAGGCAAAAAGGCACTAACACAGGCAAGGGTGTAGTGCCAAATGAGGGTTTAACTATCCCTCCAACAATACAGATCCTCCTACCCTCCTAATTAGGGGGAGGAGGAAAAATGATAAATGTCACTTTAAGAGTGACATGAATGAATATTCATTAGCTTAGATTAGACGCGCGTCTCGGAGGAGGACGGAGCCGGCGGCAGCTCACCGCGACGGCATGAGCAGGGAGCCGACCGCGCGGGCTGCGTCTCGGCGCCCCTGTCGGCGGCAAAACGCGACGGGAGCGGTAACACCATGCCCCCCAGTGAGGCTCTTCGCACCGCCCCTTTGAAGATGTGACGTGACGCTCAAGAGGGCAGGCTCACATAGAAGAGTTCCTCGTGACGTGGAGAAGAACATGTCGCAGGAGAACTGTCTGCAAGGGAAGAAAGCCAGCAAAAAAAGTAAGTATTTAAAAAATTACTTAGGGTGATAGATGGAAGGGGACCCATATTCAAAGGGGGGGTTCTTTGGGGCAACAATTAAATAATACAAAAAGGGGGCAGCTGAGGGTTATAAGCACACAGGGTGGTTGGGGCATCACATAAATCAATACAAAAAGTGGGGTGGTGGCTGTTTACACATGGGTATGGGGGGCATTACATTAAACAGTACAAAAGGGGTGGGGTTTTCAATACACAAGGGAGGCTGGTTGGGGACATTACATAAAAATCAATACACAAGGGTGTGGGGCATAAATGCACAAAGATAGCTGGCTGGGGGCACAAATACACATGGGGCAATACACAAGGGTGTGGGGGAGTACATTAATACTAAAGGGGGGCATCAATACACAAGGGGGCAAACACACAAACAACAAAGCAGTGTGGAAAGCATTTTTTATGCTTTGGGTAGCTGAACCCACCCTGATGTGGGTCCCGGTGTGTGTGTTTGGGTGACGGTGTGTCAGAGCCTGTCCTGGTGTGTGTATTTGGGTGTCAGAGACTGTCCTGGTGTGTGTGTGTGTGTGTTTGGGTATGTATCAGTATATGTGATGAGAACCCCAGTAAACGTAAATGTTACAAAGTGTTTAAATAGTAATAAAGAATGTGCTTAACCAAAAAAGGGATAGTGATCAATAATGAAAAAAAATATATATACCGTATATACTTCCCTTTGCAATCTTATAGCTGCCACCCTACAACAACAATGTCCAAATGCTAAACAATATCCGAAAACTTCCACTTGGGGGCGCTCATATAAGATCAAATAAAATAAGGAAAAATAATAATTGTGTAGACTGTTGCAATATTTTTCATCAATAATATAAATCATTCATTGCACTCACAATAAAAACGTGATTTTCAGGCTTATTGTCAGTATCTTTGTGAATCCAGATGGACTGAAATCAAAGAAAAAAGAGCCACAATAGTGTAGTATATTCTAATCATGTACGGTAAGTAAAAAATTGATGCACTCACACCGTTTGTTGTACACCAGAAAGTGTACCAAATGCGCTTGAGTCAGGGGACCAGTATTTTTCTTGCCGGTCTGTCCTTTCCTTCCTCAGAGAGTCCAGTAGACCTTGATGCCACGAAGAGGTGAAAGGAAATACTTCCAGGGGTATAAATCCCTACCAGAATTGCCCTTATTCTCTTTATAAGGAACAGCCTTCAATCAAACAGCCGATGCTGAAACAGTGTGTAATTTCATTAAGGGACTAGCCCTAAAAATCTATTTTTATAAATATGAAATAAAAAAAAAAAAAATTAAAAAGTCAATATACAAATCCTCTACGCGTTTCACCGTATGTGGCTTCCTCGGGAGGTATTGTAGAAGTCTGTTTGCTTGAAGGACTTTCTTTTTATGTGTGGCTTCATCCTGTCCCGTGATCCCGTGATTGAAGTGGTTAGAGAAGAGAACTGTGTGTTAAAAATATCCTATATTAAATAAAAGATAAAATGTGTATTAAGACCATCTTTTTGATATGTTTTTAATTTAAAAATCCATTCAGTTTCTGGAGATGTTTTGTATGTAGTTGCCTCCTCTCCAACCTGGAGGCACTACGTCAATACCCATGATGTTAAAGCCCTCAACTGAAATGTTTGGCAAGAATTACAGTGGCTTGGTACACTGTGTTTTAAATTTGTATTTTTAATATTTCCCAAGTGTTCAAAAATTCTCTCTTTTAGGGGGCTTATTGTTCTTCCCACATATTGTAGGCCACATGGACATTGAAGGAGGTAAACAACATATTTTGTATTACAATTTATGATTTTTTTAATTTCGTATGTTTTCCCTGTTTTTGTACCTATAAAACTAAGTGTGTACTCACGGTAGGTGAGTACACATTTTACATCTCCCTCACGTATAAAAACCAGTGGGTTTTGCACTTAGTTAGTGCTCAGTGATTGTTGGAAGAACTCTGGGAGAGAAAATACTCTTAAGTGTATCTGTTTTTTTGTAAATAATCTGCGGTGTTTCCGGTAATAAGGGACCTAAAACCGCATCATTTTTATGGATGTGCCAATGTTTCTGAAGGAAAGGTGTGTGTTTGGGTGTCAGAGCCTGTCCTGGTGTGTGTGTTTGGGTGTCGGTGTGGCAGAGACTGTCTTGGTGTGTGTGTTTGGGTGTCAGTGTGGCAGAGCTGTCCTGGTGTGTGTGGGTGTGTCAGGGCCCGGGTGATCAGGTTGGGTAGGAGTCTCATTGCAGGGGATTCATGGGGTTCTGTCTGCACATGGCGATGCATGGGAACTGATAAGATGGGATAAGACTGATAGGCACAAAGGAATACACCACAGGCAGAATTCCAGGTAATGCTATGTATTGTATATTATGGCAGGACAAGCAAATACAGGTTAAACAGTCTCTTAGCAAGAAAACATACGTATGGCAGGAAGCCCTCTGGACAGGGCACAAGGTAGGAAGCCCACTGGATAGGGCACAATGTAGGAAGCCCACTGGACAGGGCTGAGGGCAGGAAGCCCACTGGACAGGGCTGAAGGCAGGAAGCTCACTGGACAGGGCTGAAGGCAGGAAGCCCACTGGACAGGGCTGAAGGCAGGAACAATACAGGATCAGGTACTCAGGAAGCCAGGAACAAGTCAGGATCAGGTAGAGGGCCAGAGCAAAATGGTTCTATAACTTCAATGCAAAGGCACCTAACAAACGGGAGTGTCCAGGTATAGGCCTGGTTATTAGGTCAGGTGTGAATGACATAGGCTTCAGGTGGGGGAGACAGATAGAGCATAACCAAACACAGCTGAACATAAATACATAGTGAATAAAGGGTTAAACTGCAGAATCCTGACAGGGTGTCAGTGCCTGTCCTGGTGTGGGTGTTTGGGTGTCGGTGTGGCAGAGCCTGACCTTGTGTGTGTGTTTGGGTGTCGATGTGGCAGAGCATGTCCTGGTGTGTGTGTGTGTTTGGGTGTTGTTGTGGCAGAGCATGTCCTGGTGTGTGTGTGTTTGGGCGTCAGTGTGTCAGAGCCTGTCCTGGTGTGTTTGTGTTTGGGTTTCAGTGTGGCAGAGTCTGTCCTGGTGTGTGTCTTTGGGTGTCAGTGTGGCAGAGCCTGTCCTGGTGTGTGTTTGGGAGTTGTTGTGGCAAAGTCTGTCCCGGTGTGTGTGTTTGGGTGTCGATGGGGCAGTGCCTGTCCTGTGTGTGTGTTTGGGTGTCGGTGTGGCAGAGCTTGTCCTGGTGTGTGTGTTTGGGTGTCGGTGTGGCAGAGCCTGTCCTGGTGTGTGTGTTTGGGTGTTGTTGTGGAAGAGCCTTTCCTGGTGTGTGTGTTTGGGGGTCATCGTGGCAGAGCCTGTCCTGGTGGGTGTGTGTGTTGATGTGGCAGAGTCTGCCTTGGTGTGTGCATTTGGGTGTTGGTGTGGCAGAGCCTGTCCTGGTGTGTGTGTTTGGGTGTTGGTGTGACAGAGCCTGTCCTGGTGTGTGTGTTTGGGTGTCAGTGTGGCATAGCCTGTCCTGGTGTGTGTGTTTGGTCACCTGTTTCCTGGTACTTTACTTACTGTAGGAATAAATAGAACTATTTAATTTTTACTTATCCAGAGATAAAACGCCCTCCTGAATTTGTATTCACTTCGGAGGATAAAAAATTCTAGGCCCAGAAATCAGTGGATGGAAAAGTAAAGGTTTTGTGTTATTTGTTCTATTTCAATCTGCATATTTTATCAAAAAGGATCAGTGGTACTAAATTGTGACTTCAGACATCCTATGTATGATGACTTTTTTAGTGTACTGAGGTACTCCCAATCCGATCACATAAGATTCTATCTTGTATTATCTGCCGAGCACTGATGTCATCTTTATCCAGTACACATCAATGTCGAGGAGTTAAGATTCTGTCTATTTTATTTAGTTAATAAAATGGCCACCAAAATCCTCAGCACCACGCCTGTGATGCTCTTAATCTGGCCCTGCCTCCAGTGTGAATCAGCCAGTTTAACTCCAGTTTGTACCCACAGTATGCTCCAGCCTTGTGCAGTTTTATTTGGCTAATCTTGTTTTAAATGGTCTGTGGACTGACTCTGTTTTACTGTTGAAGTAATTTAGTATTGATAGAATGACATATAAAAGTTGATCAAAAAACTGTTTGTCTAGTGTTGTTTTCATTATCGCCAAATTAACCCTGTATTAATATGCATTATAAAGTTAAAAGGCCATATTTTCTCAGTGAGAAATGAGTGCTACCCACGCACACATACATTTCTGGTGAAGCAGCCCACTGCAGAAAAAACTTGGACACCTCTGCTCTAGGGTGTAAAATACCCTTATTATAAAGGCAATAGGGTGCAATGCTTTGCAATCTTTATTGAATAACCGTTGGCCATCACAAATAAATTACTCATTAAGCACTTTTAAGTATAACCCAGAGAACATATTTTTTACATTTCCTGTTTTTTTTAAATTTATAGTTGGGTATTTTCAGAGCCATTTGTTATGCAAAAGTGACCTCTTGTGGTCAGGCTGGTGAAATGCATCTATATAAATCTATTGATTGCTATTACCTTTATATCATTTATTGCTCTCTAACTTTTTTTTCATTTGAATATAAGACATAAACAAAACTGAGTGCATAGCGGTACTCTTTATCATATAAAGATTTTTTATTATATTGTTCATCACTCATACCTCATAGGGTGAACAAACTCACCCCCAATTGGATGACTATCCCTGATGTGTGTGGTGTGGCTCTAAACATTTGCAAAAGTACGCCAAGAGGCCAGAATAATGCAGAATGATTAACCCCTTAAGGACCGGGCTCATTTTTCGTTTTCTACCCTGTGGGACCGAGGCTGTTTTGACACTTTTGTGGTGCTTGTGTTCAGCTGTAATTTTCTCCTCACCCATTTAGTGTACCCACAAAAGTTATATATTGTTTTTTTCAGGACAAGATGGGCTTTCTTCAGATACCATTATTTTGATCGTATCATCTTATTTACTATAAAAAAAATAAAAAAACATGGTGAAAAATTGAAAAAAAAACACATTTTATGACTTTTATTTAAAAAATCTTTTACTCACCTAAAAAAGCAAGTAAAAAAACTAGCTAAATAGATTCTACTACTTGTCCTGAGTTTAGAGATACCCAATGTTTTTATGTTTTTTTGCTGTTTTTTGTAAGTTATAGGGCAATAAGTACAAGCAGCGTTTTATGATTTCCAAATCTTTTTTAACAAATCTGGTCAGTCTGCCTCCATCTCCTCTTTGGAACATCTTTGAAGTGGGTTAACTCAATTTAACCCATACAAACCATATATTTTTGAAAACTAGACACCCCAGGGTATTCCAAATGCTGTTATTTTAACCCTTTCCATGCACCAATTATACAACTACACTTTGTCAAACTTTGTAATAGTAATTTTTTTTATTTTTTTTTCCACACAAATTGTAATTTAGTTATAGATATACAGGTTCTGGTATATGTCACTGTCAAACAACACCCCAATATGTGTTCAGCAACATCTCCTGAGTACAGCGATACCCCACATGCATGGGTTTGTCAGATTGTTTGGCTGGTAAAAGGCGACTTGGGGCATGCGTAATTCAGGTGGTCATTTGGTCATTGTGCCTCCATCTCCTCTTTGGAATATCTTTGAAGCCGGTTAACTCAATTTAACCCATTCAAACTATATATTTTTGAAAACTAGACACCCCAGGGTATTCCAAATGCTGTTATTTTAACCCTTTCCATGCACCAATTATAGAACTACACTTTGTCAAACTTTGTAATAGTAATTTTTTTTATTTTTTTTTCACACAAATTGTATTTTAGTTATAGATATACAGGTCCTGGTATATGTCACTGTCAAACAACCCCCCAATGTGTGTTCAGGAACATCTCCTGAGTGCAGTGATACCCCGCATGCATGGGTTTGTCGGGTTGTTTGGGATTTAAAATGCCACATTTGGGAAGTGCGCTTTTTTTTTCCATTTTGGTCAGTCTGTACCTATGCCCTATCTTTGAGCTAGGCCACTCCAATTTACCCCATCAGCCATTTTTTTTAATATTAGACACCCCTTGGGTATTTGAAGTGCTTTTATTTTAACTCTTTGTTGAGATTTTTGAGAAATTTTAGCACTTGCTCAAAATAATAAACTTTATTTTTTAATTTTATTTTATTTTTTTAATACTTTTTTTATAATTTTTTTTACACATTTTGCTGGTACTGGATGGTTCATCTAGTGACATCACTGTATAATTATTTTTAAATGTTAGCACAATTTTTTTTAATTTTTTTTCCATTTTTTTTTGAATATTTTACTAATCACATAGTGATTAGAAAGCTGGGCTCCATTGACTTGCATGGTTGAATGCAGTACCTGTATTCAACCAGCAAGTGGAGCCAGCTCTCTAGAGGGTCTAGAGACCCTCTAGCCAACTTTTTCACCTTCATTGTTTTATTTCCCGGGCCGCCGCCATCTTGCGGATGGCGAAGATCACCGGCAGCTGCGGCTGTGACCGCTCTCCGGAGCGGTCTCAGCCCACCCAGAGGTAAGTGTTTGGTGTCGCTGGATGCCTCCTGATCGAGGCATTCCAGCGACACCATTTAAGTTTAGGAGGCGATCGTTGATCGCCTCCTAAACGCTTTTAAAACGGGCGTCCGCCGCCATACAATGTATGGCGGCTGTTGACGCCCCGGGGAGGGGCCAGACATGGCCCCCGATGCCGATCTCGGCCTTGCTGAATGCCTCGACATCGAGGCATTGCAGCAAGGCCGTTTAAGCGAAGAAAGTGATCCTTGATCACTTTCTAAGCTTATTTAATTTTTTGACGGTTCAGGACCGTCAAAGGTCATTTAGTGACCTTCTTGTTATGACGGTCCTGAACCGGCAAAGGTCGCGAAGGGGTTAACAAAAAAAAAGAGAGAGATGCAAAAACACCTGTTTCTACGCAGATTAATTTGCAGTATTCTGGCCTCTTGGAGTACTTCTTCTAAAGGATGGAGCCATCAGAAGGTCTGGATAATGCAGCATGTGAGTGACAACTAATTTCATTTATTAATGGAAAAAGCCCTCCGAATTTCATCTTAACCGAAAGGACAGGAAACTAAATTTGTCAAAAAAACAAAAGGACCAAAATCTAATTTTTGGACCATGTGTACAAATCTACTGTATTTTCAAATCCCCTTTAGACAAGTTAACATTATTGTGTACATACATACTGTATACTGTTATAAACATTAACATTTAACTCCTATAGAGTTTGAAATGTAAATCTTGGGTTTTTTGCAATTTCTCTGAGCATTGTATGGTATGACCTTGGGGTGAATTTGCTGGGATCTCCACTACTAAGAAGATTGGACACTGTAGAATGATCATTGCTGATGTCTTTCTTCCTTGGCATTGTTTTAAGACACATCTGAATGCTCCAGATCAGCAAACTGCTAAAAATTTGGCCTTTATAGAGATTGTCACACTTGCTGATGATCAATAAATCAAGAACATTTGATTAACAGCACCTGTCTACTTAGCATCTTAATTCGAATGGAAGCAACAAGGGTGTACTTAGTTTTACACACATGGCTTTTCCATTTTGGCTATTTTTGTTGAATAAATCATGACTTGTTATTACGTCCTGAAATGTAAAACTGTAGAATTCACTTTCACACGGCTGTATATAAAATTCTTGCTCATCTGACTTTAAAAACACTAGCACACTGCACTTAGTGGCAATCTTCCATGACAATGGCATGGACAGTGTCCCACAATGTTTTACACTAAACCATCTGTACTGGTTGGGATATCTCCAGACTTTTAATTGGTCAGTAATGTTAATTCTTAATACAATATGTAATGGCATTTGTCCTTTAGAGTCCTGTTTGTTTTTATGAAACACTGGTATTGTGAGCCTACATATACAGTAAATACAATATGACCATACCTGGGAACTCTCTGGGTTTGACCTGGAGAACTCCAGGTGAAGCACCTTTTCTCTGGTTCTCCGGTCAACACCTGAATCCTCCAGGTCGTGGGGTCTTGACACGCCCTGCTCCCCGCCCATTTCCCCTTTAAGTGAGGGTGTTTATTGCCATGTCAGCGGGAAGGCCCCCAATGTCATCGGAAACCACCCCAACGTCATCAGGACCGCCCGACTTCAGCGGGACTGCAAGGGAAGGCTCTGGGTAGCCGGAGCTCAGAAGTTTCCAGGCATGAATATGACCTATAAATGTTGGGAGGGGGGGGTTAAATAAATGAAGCTGCAGTGCTTCCTGTTTTGTCAAACTAAAAAGTTAACATAAAGGTAAATCCTATTTTCCCCCCACTTCTCTGTTGTTGCTCTATTTCTGAATAACATTATCAGTAAATCACGGACAGGTATATTTCAGTAGATGCACACTGATTTATAATTTAAAAAAATCTAAAAGTCTAGTGGAAATTGAAAATAACCTTCAATACATTGTCTTGTTAAAAACCCAGCATGAAACGCCAGCACATAAAAAGGGTCTAACTTTTTTCCATTTACATTCTGAGGTCTTTAAAGGTTTTGTGATTCTACCTCTAATCCTACAGGTTTGTGGGCCCACAAACATTTATCACATACCACTCAATGCTCGACAAGACAAGTTAGATTATGTTTTCACACACACAGTCTGAAAGGCTTTTTGTTTCCCAATACTTACACAAGCTACATTTTACAATACTAAACATTCCCTTCTCTAATATATGCAGAGCACATTGATCCACACTCTATAAAAGACCATTATGTAGTTTGAGCAACATGGCAGATCTGATACTAGCGTAAGGAAGGAGACTTTCAAGAACAGCAATTTATTCTGCTTCTCTGGAATTGAGCTTCAGTTAAATTAATACAGATGATGACATAGGAAAGATAGCAAAATGCTGCAATCTCTACGGTAGATCTCAGTCCAGAGATGTATAAAAGCTTTGCTTCTTCCAATTTTCATTGTTTGTTTTTTTTAGTTGGAATTAACTTTAAACAAACCTTGGTTTTGGAAATTCTTGTCATAATACCCCAAATAAGCATAATCTCTTATTGTTGAAGCGGGTATCTTCAGGACAAGATGTTCATTAAATACACTAATTAAATATTTCCTCGGCATATAAATGTAATTTTGTTGGTGTTGAAAGGGTAAACCATTACTACCTAAAATTCATAAGACAAATGCAAATAACTACAGTGTTGTTTCAGTTATTGAAATATTTACTCTTTACAAAAAGATGTTTCTACATTGCATATAAACATTCAGCTTATAGGTCTCTTGTTAAAAAATAAGTTTCAAATAATAATTTAGAAATCCATTTAATTCTACATGAATGGAGTACTCAGTGGCGGAACTACCGGGGTCGCGACTGCGACCGGGCCCTGAAGTTCTGCCAGTCAGGGGGGCCCAAGGGGTGCCAAGCGGTCGTTTTCAGCAACCGCTCGGTGCCCTGAGGCTTCAGCTCTGATTGGTCAGCCCTGGTCAGGTGGCACTACCCACCAATCAGGAGGCTAGGGCTGAGGGGCAGCCCCTGATTGGCTGAGCCTCGTCAGCTGACTCCAGCGACCAATCAGCAGCCGGCCCAGGTTTCTCTCGCTCTGATTGGTCAGCCCTGGTCAGGTGACACCACCCACCAATCAGGAGGCTAGGGCTGAGGGGCAGCCCCTGATTGGCCGAGCCTCGTCAGCTGACTCCAGCGACCAATCAGCAGCCCGCCCAGGATTCCCTCGCTCTGATTGGTCAGCCCTGGTCAGGTGACACCACTCACCAATCAGGAGGCTAGGGCTGAGGGGCAGCCCCTGATTGGCTGAGCCTCGTCAGCTGACTCCAGCGACCAATCAGCAGCCGGCCCAGGTTTCTCTCGCTCTGATTGGTCAGCCCTGGTCAGGTGACACCACCCACCAATCAGGAGGCTAGGGCTGAGGGGCAGCCCCTGATTGGCCGAGCCTCGTCAGCTGACTCCAGCGACCAATCAGCAGCCCGCCCAGGATTCCCTCGCTCTGATTGGTCAGCCCTGGTCAGGTGACACCACTCACCAATCAGGACATCTCATTGACTTAGCTATGCATTATACAGGGCCAGCCAAGCTCTTTACGCTGCAGAAACGGATTAATAATTTGGCAATTAGAATATATAGCAAAGTCAAGGAGTTTAAATCGGGTCTCTGCCGTAGACTTGCTTCTGATATTGAGGTGGTCTGTTATAGCAACCATCCACAAATAGCCAGGACTATCTTGTCCAGAGCTGCAAATTCACACAAATTAAACCCCTATGTTTGCTTTTGTACAACAGTCCACGAATCCTCACACTGGAGGAGCGAAAGCAGAAGGCTACATACCAAAGGAATATAAAAAAAATAATCATAATACACACACACACTTAAATAATTCATTTTAGTTCCATAAAAGATAAAAAATGTGAAGTTCCTTTATGTGCCACCTCAAGTCACTTCCTAGGTGGGATTTGCGTCTCTATTGGCTCAGCAAGACTCCATTTGTGATTGGGTGTAGCATTTTCCATACTTCCATTAACTCCAAACTGGGATAGCAAACTCCACCGAGCCGTTAATGTGACAAAATAGACAATTGATGCAGGACACACTGCTTGTTTTATCCCACAGGTCTGTGCTGTTAGCTGAGCCCTCTGACGTGGGGGTGTTTTGTGGCCATCAACTTGGAACAGAAAAACACCACTTTACTACCAACAACAAGAACGGGTGCTGCCTCTATCTTCTCTTTTGAAAATGTTTTCGCCCCTCCTCTTATGGGGGACACCTCTCTTGAGCCGAAAGCCTCCCGGGAGCTCTTGAGTAAATCTGCAGAACCTTCAGAGTGGCAAGAGCAGATCTGGGAGAAGTAAATAATTCAGACACACACAAGGTGTTCGTTCTCAGTCACTTCTCAATTTATTCATTGTTGCGAGCGGGTTTAAATACTATTTCAGGGAGACAAAACCATTCACAAAGAAAAATGTAACACTCAGCATATAGTTGGTACCACTAATCCACATCAAACACAGACTAAGGTAAAAAGTTCTTATTTACACAAGAGTAAATATGTTCCTAGTATACAGACAGGTAAACATATGTTATCTCGTTACTTAAGGAGGAGAAAGAAATCATTGACAAGACTTGTCTACGTTGGCAAAAAGTGTCTACAACAACATGTATATTTAATATAAAATGGTGTTTATTTAAATTTCATATTTACAATCCCTCCTTTTATCACAACGTGATAACGTTACTCTCTATCATCGTATTGAAGCATAATGTCCTCAAATGTAACTTTTGGGTCCTTAATAGGTATCATACTATAATCCTGCTGATTATCACTTATTGAAAGGTATGCTTCGTCAATATTCTTATTGGGAGATAGAGATTTCTCTATTGCTGAGCACATACATTTAAAGAGTGAAACTAATGCATAAATAGTTGCGAAAACACATATAATTATAATGAAGCCTAATAATATTTTCTTGCCTAAATCTCCTAGCCAGGAGCCCATACCGAAGAAATCCCATTGGTCTTTTTTGGATCTTAATCTCTCTTGGATTTCTCCTGTTTCTTCCAAATCATGTTCAATGTTACTACCCTCGTCTTTTATTAGGGTACAACAGGTCTGCTTAATCATTGCACAGACCCCTCCTTTTGCAGCCAATAAATAATCTAGGGCTAATCGATTCTGTAAAGCTACTGTCCTAATTTGGATTTGTTCTTGGTTCAGTCTATGGATAGCGTCTCCTGTAAAATTAAACAATGAATCAATAATACCTACTAGTATGTTAAATCGTACGGTTAGTTCACCTACTCCAGCCATAGGGAACATTGTCAAAAATACTTGTTCTGCTGTGGAGAATTGGATCTTGTCAGTCTCTGATACAGATCTATAATTACGGATTCTCCCTTCAGGTAGTTTCTGATATATCTGTACCGCAGGGACTAACACTCCTAAATAGCAAGGTTGACTATGATTGCTTGGTATTATTTTAACGGCCCATTTTCCACATAACCAATAATATCCTGCAGGTAACTCCAATATAGGAGGGTCATTAATTGTTAGCCTGTTTTCTCCAGGAGTCATAGTAGTGGGGAAGTATAACCCCCCATTATGCTCTTTGACATCAAATTTCTCACGATAACAACTACAAGCTCTAGAAGGATATGATGATATATTTGCTAACCACATAGAAAGAGATGACCGTTGCATATTAAACCATGTATACAGGGTATTATTGATTTGTGCCCCCAAATCTCTGAGCCCATTAGAAATCCTCTTTAATACTCGATTAGTAGTGTTAAATTGAACTGTGGTACAAAACTTAGTACAATTTATATTCAATTTTAACCAATCACGTACATATGGTTGGTCATATGTTCGATTACTGTAAATCTGTAAAAGATTATCATAATCTATCATATCTTGCTGGAGGTTCCTATTGTAATTTTCCTTTTCCTGGGACATATTTAGTACAGGAAGTTTTAAATTGAATTAAAAAACCACGGTAGCATTAGCACATTGAGAGGTAACATTTATTCCTCTCACATTATGATAGCATATAGCTCCTTGCTTAGTTGAAACTGCCAATTGAACTACTTGTGGTTCCCTATAAATGTCCTTTGCTTGATTATGACTAGTAAAATTCCAATCTCTGTCAGTATTGATTAGATGCCTTAATTGAGTTTCATTAATGGGAAGTGGTAAAAATGGGTAACTACTTTTTTTGCCCATATGGCACATAACCACACACCCAACATGACGTATTTCTCCCAGAGAAACGATAAATCTGTTGTGTCATAGCAATAAAGGCATTTTCACGTTCCCAAGGACTTTTGGTCAATCCACGCTTGACTCGAAATGCGTTATTATTGCTGTTCATGTCACTCTGGGTGGTAAGGCCAAATACCTGGGTGGCCATAACAACAGCCACAATTATGGTAGCCGTCCCACTGATTGTCCAGATGACGTAATTCGAAAGTCTCTTATCCCTTTC
This sequence comes from Spea bombifrons, assembly GCF_027358695.1. NCBI lineage: Eukaryota > Metazoa > Chordata > Amphibia > Anura > Pelobatidae > Spea > Spea bombifrons. The sequence goes on from NC_071087.1 coordinate 90,218,481, forward strand.
TGTCATGGTAGAAGTCCTTTGACTCGAGAAGCATGGATCCATGATGGTGACTCTTCTGTAAGGACAGCAGTTCTTGTTACAGCCAATATGATGGTTGGTTCTCCATAGGGTGGTTCCAGAGTCTTATTGGTTTTCGTCAACTGCTTTACGACCACTCTGTCTCCAGGCTTGAAACTGTGTGTCGGTTGACCTGAAGGTAAAGGAAGAGACAGAGAAACATCACCATAGATACCATTCAATTTCTCTATCAAATGTTGTACATAACCTTCCTGCATCTGTCCTACGTCCCCAGACTCCACTGGGCAATACTTACCATTAGCCCAGGGTGTTGGGAACGGCCTCCCCATTAACACTTCATAAGGTGCTAATTTGGTGGTGCTATTAGGGGTCATTCTTATTTCGGCCAATACGGCTGGTAGATGGTCAGGCCATCTATGAAAGGTCCCATTTGTACCTTTGCGCAGTTTGTCTTTGATGGTTCTATTAGTGCGTTCTACCTGACCAGAGGATTGTGGGTGATTCGGGATATGAAATTTCCAGTCTATGGCCAGAAGCTTAGCTATCTCTTGAATCTGCTTAGAGGTAAAATGAGTTCCTTGATCACTGTTTATCTGTAGTGGACATATGATAAGCCACTGCTGAAAGAATTTGTGGGTCTAAACTTGGATACAAATTAGTGGACTGTTTGTATGGGGGTGGGAATACCTCATTATTAGGGGTATTAAATACAGTACACTCATTATTTTTAGGTTGATCAGATTCCTTATGCTTAAATTCTATCGGACAAATTTTGAGGCATACAGAAGCACACTTGGACATATAATCCATGTCCCAAATAGGATCTGGTCCATAACCAGTCCACTCAGGGTCTCCTAAACACAATCCTCTCATTAACATCATATGCTGTAGTTTAAAAGAACCCTCATTAGGAAAAGGGCTATCAGAATTCATTGCCCTAGTCCACTGTGCCAGCAAATCAGTGAATGGAACAACATAATAATCCTCTGTACATTTTAAAACATAACTTCGGGGTGTGTCCACTACAGGATCAAATTTACATTTTACCACCAACAAATTAGATTTAGTTACTATGGCAGCCAATCTTAGGTCCCACCCACTTCACCTGCCTCACTTTCTCTTACCTTTGCCTTTACTTTCTCTTACCTTTACCTTTACCTTTGCAACCCCCCACCCCACTGTGACACAGCATTACTTATCTGCCATGCCAGAGTGTAGGGATCACCCCCTCTATTATTCTCCCTTTGGCCTTTAAGCCAGCGGAGCCATGCGCAACTTTGTTTAGTTTACTAGAACGTCACTGGCGTGGGAACAAGCTATTTGAACTTACGGGCCTTATGGTGGAAGACAATGCCTTATCCACTACTCCAAATCAGAGGTACAGGTTGCCCATTTGAAAACGGGTAAAAACCCTGGTATGTATGAACCCTCTCTCTACAATGTTCTTTATAATCTATAGTTATACAATATTAAAAAGTGTTCCGTAGTACAGGTGTAATAGCCAGTCCATGCATTAAAATTGCATGATTTGGTCAAAGGGATTTGGGTCACTGTGCCAGCATCAGCCAATGAAACCATGCACCCCTCATACCTTGGAATCAGGCCTTCAGGGTGGTTGGGGTATTCAAATCTTACTGGAACGTGTCTTCCCTTTTGTGCTAACCTTTATTTCTTTTTCCTCTTTCTCGGTCAATGAAGGGCGAGCTGCTACATCAATTTGGAACAACTGTTGTGCCCTGGAGAACCTGTTCGAAATCCTATGGCAAAGCACAGATTGATGAGGAGCTGGATGAGAAAAGCGTTACGTTTGTCAGAAAATCATGTTATAAGTTGGTCCTCCACAGTCCACTTATCATGAGTAAAAATGTTACAAATGCTAGATTTGATTTTCAGGGAGCAGGGATATTGAACTGGTTGGAAAGAGAAAATAGAGGCAATACCAGTTCTTGTTGTCGGTAGTAAAGTGGTGTTTTTCTGCTCCAAGTTGATGGCCACAAAACACCCCCACAGACCTATGGGATATGACAAGCGATGTGTCCTGCATGAATTGCCTTGTCTATTTTGTCACATTAACAGCTCGGTCGAGTTTGCTATCCCAGTTTGGAGGTAATAGAAGTATGGAAAATGCTACACCCAATCACAAATGAATGGAGTCTTGCTGAGAAAATAGACACTCAACTTGGCGTGGCGCATTAAGGAACGTCTCACATTTTTAATCTTTTATGGAAATAAAATTAATTATTTAAGTGTGTGTGTTATTTTTTATTTTTATATATTCCTCTGCTTTGTAGTTGTCACTGCAGCTTGTAGGAAGTGCTAGCGCCTGTGCCTTTAGAGGGAGGCTATAGAAAATGCTAATTTGGTTAGTGAACCAGCTTGGTGAAACCTTCCAGCTGCTGATTGGTTTCTGGAGACCAGGGCTGACTAATCAGAGAGAGGTGAGCCAGGGCCAGCTGCTGATTGGTTGCTGGAGTCAGCTGACTAGGCTCAGCCAATCAGCAGCTGGCCCTGAGCCCTAGCCTCCTGATTGGAGGGTGATGTCACCTGACCAGGGCTGACCAATCAGAGAGAGGTGAGCCAGGGCCAGCTGCTGATTGGTTGCTGGAGTCAGCTGACTAGGCTCAGCCAATCAGCAGCTGGCCCTGAGCCCTAGCCTCCTGATTGGTGGGTGGTGTCACTTGACCAGAGCTGACCAATCACAGAGAGGTGAGCAAGGGCCAACTGCTGATTGGTTGCTGGAGTCAGCTGACTAGGCTCAGCCAATCAGCAGCTGGCCCTGAGCCCTAGCCTCCTGATTGGAGGGTGGTGTCACCTGACCAGGGCTGACCAATCAGAGAGAGGTGAACCTGTGCCCTGGTCAGGTGACACCATCCTCCAATCAGCTGACTCCAGCGACCAATCAGCAGCCGGCCCAGTTTTCCCTCGCTCTGATTGGTCAGCCCTAGCCTCCTGATTGGTGGGTGGTGTCACCTGACCAGGGCTGACCAATCAGAGCGAGGGAAAGCTAGGCCGGCTGCTGATGGGTTGCTGGAGTCAGCTGACCAGGCTCGGCCAATCAGGGGCTGCCCCCCAGCCCTAGCCTCCTGATTGGTGGGTGGTGTCACCTGACCAGGGCTGACCAATCAGAGCGAGCGAAACCTGGGCCGGCTGCTGATTGGTCGCTGGAGTCAGCTGACCAGGCTCAGCCAATCAGGGGCTGCCCCTCAGCCCTAGCCTCCTGATTGGTGGGTGGTGTCACCTGACCAGGGCTGACCAATCAGAGCGAGAGAAACCTGGGCCGGCTGCTGATTGGTCGCTGGAGTCAGCTGACCAGGCTCAGCCAATCAGGGGCTGCCCCTCAGCCCTAGCCTCCTGATTGGTGCGAGATATCATATTGCATGATATTGCACCCTTACAAGCCACCCTTCTTTAGTTTATTTAGTGCATTTGTTTCGGAGTCAGGCTAGCTAAAGGGCTGTAAAACTAAAGGATTGTTTCTGTAGGGCCTTATATCTGTTCTCTGTGGTGCAATGGTTGATATGCTGGATTTAGTTTTTGAGGTTCTGGGTTTAATTCACTCCAATTGATTTATTTGGTGTGTTTGTTTGGGAGGAAGGCACGCTACAAGATTGCAATGAGGTCAAAAACCAATGGATTGTTTGCAGGGAACAGGTTTGCTAGTGTCTGTAGTGTACATGCTACCCTTCTTTCGTTTATGAATTGTGTTTGTGTGGGAGACAAGCTACACCCCCCCCACATGACTATGTAGCGTAATGGATAAGGCGCTGAGCCCCAGTACTTAAGACCCTGGGTTCAATTCCCTTGTGCTCCATATTGAACTTTCTCTCAGTTCTCTTCTACATTGTGTTTTTTTTGTTTTGTTTTTTTTTTGTTTGGTGAGGGAGTAAAAAGCTATTGTTAGCAACCAGGTAGACCAAAACACAAGCCACCCAGTTCATGCATTTAAATTGAATGATTTACTCAAAGGGATTTGGGTCACTCTGTCAGCATTAGCCATTTTCCCCACATTTGGATATTTATATCATCATTGACAGGCCATACAAACTCATCAACTTAAAAATGACCCCTGCATTGTATATTTATCCCACCATACATCCCCACATTGTGTATTGATTTATGTGATGACCCTCAGCCAGCCCTACATGTAAATGAATGCCCCATTGCCCCCACACCCTTGTGTATTGTCCTCATCCATTTTCTTTGAGAAATCCAGGTGCTGTGGTTGCAGTGGGATGTGTCTGATTAGCTGAACCTGGTCAAGTGACTCCACCAGCCAACCAGGCATTGGGATTGAGACCCAGGGGGGGATTTAAGCTTCACTTGCAGCTCTTGGTTCTTTCGATGTTCATTTTCTTTGAGAAGTCTAGGTGCTGTGGTTGCTGTGGGATGTGTCCAGGCCAGGGCTTATCTTTTGTGGAAGTTGAATTTTGCTGATTCTGGATGTCAGCACAATGATCTTTACCTCATTGCTTATTCTGCTGATAGCAGATAAGATAACACTACAATCACCTGTCTACTTCATTTCTTAGTTTACTTATGTCTTGTTTGTGTCTCGGAAGAATGTGTACATATGGTATGTTTTCGTATGTTTTCTTTGCTCTAAGTGCCTTGTTGCAAAAGAATCAGAGTCCGCCACGACAAAGGACAAGTTGTCCCTTTCTTGACCTTCTGTAAGTAAAGATTGCACATGTCTGGGGGGGGGGCTATTTTTTCTTCACCTCTTTAAACCTTGTGTGTCAGCAAATCAAAGTAAATATACCAACAGATGGCTAGACAATATGCTAATAACTGTTTGCGCTTCTTTGCCTATATATTGTTAGAAAATTAAGGAGGGGGAGAGAAGTCTGCGAACTGGACTCTCCCCTGTGCGCACTTGAATAAAGAAGCTCTTGCTTACTCAACTCATTGAACTGGTGTCGTCAGATTTCTTGCCGACATTCACACTTGGGGGCTCGTCCGGGATCCCAACAGTCTCGGAAGCGGTAACCGAAGGAGCGGACTAAACCTTGATCCACCTAATCCTTGGCCATCAAAAAGAGGTAAGGCACCTTTTGAAATGCCTATAGTTTAATTATTGGGTGGATGAGGGTAAGGTCGTCCTCGGTATTCCATCCGGGTGACGGGATCCAGAGTTGAGTAAGTAAGACCTATAAGATCTTGAATTGTTTAATTGTAACTATTGTTTTCTACATGGTCAGGGACCATTGTAAAGTACCTAGTTGTGAGAGACTAGTGTAATTATTGTTTTCTACATGGTCAGGGACCATTGTAAAGTACCTAGTTGTGAGAGACTAGTGTAATTATTGTTTTCTACATGGTCAGGGACCATTGTAAAGTACCTAGTTGTGAGAGACTAGTGTAATTATTGTTTTCTACATGGTCAGGGACCATTGTAAAGTACCTAGTTGTGAGAGACTAGTGTAATTATTGTTTTCTACATGGTCAGGGACCATTGTAAAGTACCTAGTTGTGAGAGACTAGTGTAATTATCGTTTACTACATGGTCAGGGACCATTGTAAAGTACCTAGTTGTGAAAGACTAGTGTAGCTATTTGAGTACATAATCACGGGCTATTGTAAAGTACCTAGTGGTGAGAACTAGTGTAAATATTTTGAAGTACATAGTCACTGATTATTGTAGCGGTGGAGATGAGGAGTTTGTTGTCAAAAAATGTGCTTAAGGGGACGCCCTTAGAATATATGATAAGGAAACATGGAAAGGAGGCAGGAAAATATATGTCTCATTGGAAGCGAATATCCGAAGAGGATAATGAAAGCTGTTATGTTTGGCCAGCTGGCGGTAGTTTGAATGTAGAAATATTAGATAATTTGAAAGAATGTTTGAATATGTGTGATGTGAAAAGGAATGAGATAATGATTTTCTTGAAATGGTATCAAGAAGGGTGGGACAACGTTAAAAGACAGAAACAGCAGAAGCTACTAGACCCCACCTGTTCTGCCAATTCCCAATATCCTTGCCGTCCGGCAGGTAACTTTAAGGGTTCTCAAACACCTCAACCTGTTGAGACTTCTAAGAAAGCACAGGAGGTGTCTGTAACCCCAGGACCACCTAAGGTCCATAATTCGCTATATCCATCCTTAGATCCATCTGATCTATGGACTCAATAATTATTTGACCCACCCCCATATAATGGACCTCAACCAGCAGACCCTAATATGCCTGGTTCTAATCAACACCCTGCAGGTCCAGAAGCAGAGTTGCCACTTACTTTGGAGCTTGTCCCATTTGTACCACCAGCTCCTATTTCACCCCTAGACCAAGAAAGGCAACCTGATCCTCCTAGAATATCAAGGTCCGACATTCAGCCCACAGGACCATCAAGTAGAACCAGATCCAGAAAGCCCAATTTAGATCCTCATTCAGATTCTGATGCTGAGGAAAAAACATTTGTGCATGCTATGCCCATGAGAGAGACTGGGGGGCTAGAGATGAGAGAGGTGTACCTCTATCTGTCCATCATCCATGGACACCAGGGGAATTATTGCTGTTGAAAGATCGATTCCCCAGACCTGAAATTGTTGGTCAGTTTTGTAAAGAATTACATAGTGTGTCTATTCCTTATGATCCAGTGAAAAAGGATTTTATGCAATTGTTTGATTTGGTTATGACTGACGCAGAGAGAAAACAGTTAATTGAAGCTTATAACAGAATTCCTGATGTAACACCTTGAGCAAATGAACTGTTTACTAAGAGATAGAGTACTGAGAGACAGCAGACAATAGATTGTATAATACAAGCTTGTGGGACTGCATGGCTACAGTGACCTGACTGGAGAAAGATTAACTCTACAATGCCAGGAAAGAATGAATCAGTAAGTGAATTTGCTGATAGAGTAGCGAAAGTTGTAATAGGACATAGTGGTGTGAGAGATCCAGAGGTGAATGCAAGACAGTTGATTGTATCTTGATTTGTAAAAGGGTTGTTACCAGACTTCCATAAGGGTGTCACTAATAATGTTTTACAATGGGAAGAGAAGCCGCTTTCTGAAATGATAGCAGCTGCTAAACATTTTGAAAAGCAAAAGGAAGTGAATAAGGAACGTCAAGAGAAAGTTAGAGAGAAAGAACAGAGAATGTTGATGGAAAGTCAGAGACAGTTATATTCACAGAACTCTCTGTCTGATGTAGTGGGAGATAAACGGACAATCTTCCTCTAGAAAGGAAATTAGAAAGAATGTTATTTGTTTTAATTGTAAATTGCATTTGGCTAGAAATTGTAGATCTGCTAGACAAACTGATAACAATTTGCCGATGCTGGCTGTATTGAACCTAATACTGACGATGCTGAATTGATTTACCCTTTCAGTTAAAAGAGGCTTTGTGGAGTGCCCCTGCTCTTGGGCTCCCTAACTATGATATGCCATTTACTTTGTTTTGTCATGAAACACAGGGTAATGCCTCTGGAATACTAACCCAGAGCCACAGAGAGGGACAGAGACCCCTTGCCTACTATAGCACTCCACTTGATTCTGTGGCAGCTGGATTAACCCCTTGTTTGCGGGCTGTGGCGGCGGCTGCTGCCTTAGTGGAATCAGCACAGGTCATAGTTCAGGGACAGGAACTGAAAGTGATGGTTCCTCATGCAGTGAGTTCATTGTTAACCCGTCGATCGACACAATTTACTAATAGTAGGCTGACTAAATACGAGATTGTTTTGCAGGGTACACCCAATGCCACCGTCCACCGGTGCACAGTGTTAAACCCTGCCACTCTTTTGCCAGATCATGATTGTGTGATTTTGACAGAACAATTACAAACTACTTGCGAACGATTGTATGAGCGACCTTTAACTGACCCTGATATCGAATACTTGGTAGATGGTTCCTCATTTATGGATATTAATGGCAGGCATTGTACTGGGTATGCTGTAGTTACATCAGAACCTCACTGTTCTCGAGGACCCTTCCAAAATTTGCAAATTGATTTCATTGAAATGCCTAGATCTCTACATTATCAATATGTACTAGTGGTGGTGTGTACATATTCCCGCTGGATAGAAGCCTATCCTTGCCAACATGTCTAACAGTTGCTAAAAAGTTGTTACAAGAGTTCATTCCTAGGTATGGAATTCCTTAGCATATATACTCTGATCAAGGAACTTATTTTACTGCTGAGATAGCAGGGGATAGCACATAGGCTAGGAATTGTGTACCATTTACATTGTCCCTATCATCCACAAAGCGCAGGAAAAGTAGAACGCGCTAACGGCACCTTAAAGAATAAGATTAGCAAGATATGTGCCGAGACAGGTTTAAAATGGCCAGATGCATTACCTATAGCATTAATGTCAATAAGAAATGCCCGACACTCAGCTATTAAAATGTTCTCCTCATGAACTCATAATGGGTCGACCCATGATAGCTGCTAATACTCTAGAGTTACTAAGACATGATCATGCTCTAACTGATGACACAATAGAAGTGTATTGTAAAAAACTAATAAAATCTCTTGAGCAATTTAAATCCCAGGTTGCTGCTGTGCGCACGAACACCGAGGACGAAAAACCAATTCATCACATCCAACCAGGTGATTACGTGCTGGTAAAGCATTTCCAACGGAAAAAGACTCTTCAGCCCAGGTGGAAAGGTCCATACCAAGTATTACTGATCACTAAAACAGCTGTAAAGGTATCTGAAATTACACCGTGGATTCATTGCACTCATCTTAAATTGGTGCCAAAACCCAATCCACGCTCCTAAATTAACCATTCCATCGGGCACAATAATCCCAGCTGGTTAACCAACATAAGACGAGATTGGCAAGAGCCCCTCGTGAAGATACGAAGAATGAGGTCATCAGGAGGTGCAAAAATGTTTGAATATATTATGGTTACCTGTTTTATACTAAGTGTATTTGTTATTTGTTTCTTTTTTCTTTGCAGTCCTTTTCAGGTGTTCAGATCAGAACCTACTAAAAATATGGCAGAGAATAAGATACATTCACGAATTAAACGTGATCTGCACGCTTCTCCTTGGGAAAAAGATAATACCTTTGTAGAAATGTTGAGAAAGGTGTATAATGCTTCTAATGTTTCGGAGCCTTGTTGGGTTTGTGGATATATTCCGCATACTCAGCAGAGCCCTTGGATAGGAATACCTTTTACAGGAGATGATTTTGGAATAAATTGTAATAGGAGCTACACTATCCGCACAAGTAGAACTAGTGCCCCTATTAGTTCTGAGAGAATACCATTAATGGATGTAGGACCAGCGGGTGGGACCCTATGGATGAGGCGGAATGAGTCTAGAGGTGCTCCCCGTAAAGAAGTAGGTTGCCTATCCAGATTGTTAAATATGACAGGATATAACATCTGGGAATCAGTAGAGTACGGAAATACCAGTGATTGGGTCGCCGCACAATTTCTTGCAGTTTATGCCTATACTGCTAATCTGATGGTATCTAATGAGAAAACTCACATCTCATTACAAACATTTGGAAACAATCTGCAAGTAGGGATTTATTGGTTGTGTGGAAAATGGGCCTATAGAGTATTGCCATTAGGTTGGGTAGGATGTTGTTTATTAGGAAGAATAGTACCCGCAGTTACAATGCATAATACTTTACCGGCAGGTAGAGTTAGAAATTATCGGGATGTTTCCTCTGTATCCAAGACGCACATTAAGTCAGGACTTTGGGAAGAACAATTTTGGGGATCCTTATTCCCTATGGTGGGTGTGGGTCTATTATATAATAAAGTTAATGCTTTAGCTGATGTACTTGATGATATGCTTAATCATACTACTGCTGCGATAAGGAAACTAAATGATGAACAAAGACAAATAAGAATGCTTGCCTTGCAGAATAGAATGGCATTAGATTATATATTAGCTTCAAAGGGAGGGGTTTGTGCGCTTCTAAAAGATAAATGTTGTGTTTACATTGCAGACAATAGTGTATCCATAGAACATGATATGGAAAAGGTGAGCGAACTTCAGGAAAGACTTAGATCTAGGGAGACTACTTGGGATCCTTTTGGTCTGGGCGGACTATTTGGTTCACTTGGAGCAAAGCTGATGTCTGGTATGTTTTTGTTGCTTGTGGCTTTTGTATGTGTCTATGTAATTGTTGTTTGTTGCAAAACACTTATTCAAAAATGTCTCGGACCAACAAGAGCAATGCCACAGATACAGCAGGAGAAATATGATGATGACTTCCCACTTGATGAGTTTCCCCTAGAGACTTTGTACAGTGACATGTTGGAAGATCAATATGAGAAGGAGCAAGGCTCATGGAATTGGCCAACTTATAACTCCACTGGACTCTGAAGAAATTGATTCTTACAGTGAGTCCGTAAGAATAAAAAGGGGGGACTGTGGAAGTTGAATTTTGCTGATTCTGGATGTCAGCACAATGATCTTTACCTCATTGCTTATTCTGCTGATAGCAGATAAGATAACACTACAATCACCTGTCTACTTCATTTCTTAGTTTACTTATGTCTTGTTTGTGTCTCGGAAGAATGTGTACATATGGTATGTTTTCGTATGTTTTCTTTGCTCTAAGTGCCTTGTTGCAAAAGAATCAGAGTCCGCCACGACAAAGGACAAGTTGTCCCTTTCTTGACCTTCTGTAAGTAAAGATTGCACATGTCTGGGGGGGGGCTATTTTTTCTTCACCTCTTTAAACCGTGTGTGTCAGCAAATCAAAGTAAATATACCAACAGATGGCTAGACAATATGCTAATAACTGTTTGCGCTTCTTTGCCTATATATTGTTAGAAAATTAAGGAGGGGGAGAGAAGTCTGCGAACTGGACTCTCCCCTGTGCGCACTTGAATAAAGAAGCTCTTGCTTACTCAACTCATTGAACTGGTGTCGTCAGATTTCTTGCCGACATTCACACTTTGTACAGTATTTCCCCTGTCTCTGTTTTTGCATTGCCATTGGCCCTGTTCTTTTGTGTTTAAGTTGTTTGTTCCTGTTTCCACCTTTGCTGTTACTGAAGGCACGAGGCGTCTCAGACCCTATCATCTCCAATAATACTAATGTCTTTTCCTTCACTTATCATGAGTAGTTCTTCTTCTTTCCATAGCTTTAACATGTCCTGTTCAATCCCTTTTCTGTTGTGTTGTGTCTTTGAAGCTAACGTTCCCTCACTTTATTAGTCTGTACCGCTTCTGCTGGGAGGCTGTTCCATTTCTCTACCACTCTAGGAGTAAAACTTCTTTACATTCCATCTAAGCCTCTAACTCACTAGTTTCAGATCATGACCTTGTTAAACCATTTCTCCTCTTTTGAAACAAACTTCCCTCCTGTGATTTGTTAAATGGCCTTTAATGATTTCAAGTATTTTCTCCAAGCTTATACATATCGAGATTCCCTAGTCTTTCCTGATCCTGAGCCTGCGTTATTCTTATCTACAATGGTAGATTTGATGTTCAGGGAGCAGGGATAGTGAACAGGTTGGAAAGATGTAAATATGAAATTTAAATAAACACCATTTTATATTAAATATACATGTTGTTGTAGACACTTTTTGCCAACGTAGACAAGTCTTGTCAATGATTTCTTTCTCCTCCTTAAGTAACGAGATAACATATGTTTACCTGTCTGTATACTAGGAACATATTTACTCTTGTGTAAATAAGAACTTTTTACCTTAGTCTGTGTTTGATGTGGATTAGTGGTACCAACTATATGCTGAGTGTTACATTTTTCTTTGTGAATGGTTTTGTCTCCCTGAAATAGTATTTAAACCCGCTCGCAACAATGAATAAATTGAGAAGTGACTGAGAACGAACACCTTGTGTGTGTCTGAATTATTTACTTCTCCCAGATCTGCTCTTGCCACTCTGAAGGTTCTGCAGATTTACTCAAGAGCTCCCGGGAGGCTTTCGGCTCAAGAGAGGTGTCCCCCATAAGAGGAGGGGCGAAAACATTTTCAGCTGGTGTCAGAAGTGGGATACAGACGCATCGGGTGAGTACGTGATATTTTGTCCGTATGACTCCCGGTGTCTCTGTATCTATTCTCAAATTATAGTTTTCTTCCTCTGAGCCGAAAGTATTGTGGCAGTGAGTTAAAGTCTCACTGGTGTATACAGGGTTAGAGTCCCTGACGTTATACAGGGTTAGAGTCCCTGACGTTATACAGGGTTAGAGTCCCTGACGTTATACAGGGTTAGAGTCCCTATAGGGTTAAATATTATAAGTATAAACATAAATCTGCAGAACCGAACGAGGTCAATAACTAACGGTATTGATTTGCAGGATGAAAAGCTTATAACGTTTGCTTCTTTGCTTCCTTAACCTTTTTGCTTGCTGCAGCATTGTTTCTCGCTTTTTGTTTGTGTGTTATTTGTTGTATTTTGTTATGGGTATGTTATTGAGTAAGGATATGAAAAGGGGTGGGAAAAAGGGCAAAAGTAAGACTGCCATAGTAACTAAATCTAATTTGTTGGTGGTAAAATGTAAATTTGATCCTGTAGTGGACACACCCCGAAGTTATGTTTTAAAATGTACAGAGGATTATTATGTTGTTCCATTCACTGATTTGCTGGCACAGTGGACTAGGGCAATGAATTCTGATAGCCCTTTTCCTAATGAGGGTTCTTTTAAACTACAGCATATGATGTTAATGAGAGGATTGTGTTTAGGAGACCCTGAGTGGACTGGTTATGGACCAGATCCTATTTGGGACATGGATTATATGTCCAAGTGTGCTTCTGTATGCCTCAAAATTTGTCCGATAGAATTTAAGCATAAGGAATCTGATCAACCTAAAAATAATGAGTGTACTGTATTTAATACCCCTAATAATGAGGTATTCCCACCCCCATACAAACAGTCCACTAATTTGTATCCAAGTTTAGACCCACAAATTCTTTCAGCAGTGGCTTATCATATGTCCACTACAGATAAACAGTGATCAAGGAACTCATTTTACCTCTAAGCTGATTCAAGAGATAGCTAAGCTTCTGGCCATAGACTGGAAATTTCATATCCCGAATCACCCACAATCCTCTGGTCAGGTAGAACGCACTAATAGAACCATCAAAGACAAACTGCGCAAAGGTACAAATGGGACCTTTCATAGATGGCCTGACCATCTACCAGCCGTATTGGCCGAAATAAGAATGACCCCTAATAGCACCACCAAATTAGCACCTTATGAAGTGTTAATGGGGAGGCCGTTCCCAACACCCTGGGCTAATGGTAAGTATTGCCCAGTGGAGTCTGGGGACGTAGGACAGATGCAGGAAGGTTATGTACAACATTTGATAGAGAAATTGAATGGTATCTATGGTGATGTTTCTCTGTCTCTTCCTTTACCTTCAGGTCAACCGACACACAGTTTCAAGCCTGGAGACAGAGTGGTCGTAAAGCAGTTGACGAAAACCAATAAGACTCTGGAACCACCCTATGGAGAACCAACCATCATATTGGCTGTAACAAGAACTGCTGTCCTTACAGAAGAGTCACCATCATGGATCCATGCTTCTCGAGTCAAAGGACTTCTACCATGACAGAAAGGGATAAGAGACTTTCGAATTACGTCATCTGGACAATCAGTGGGACGGCTACCATAATTGTGGCTATTGTTATGGCCACCCAGGTATTTGGCCTTACCACCCAGAGTGACATGAACAGCAATAATAACGCATTTCGAGTCAAGCGTGGATTGACCAAAAGTCCTTGGGAACGTGAAAATGCCTTTATTGCTATGACACAACAGATTTATCGTTTCTCTGGGAGAAATACGTCATGTTGGGTGTGTGGTTATGTGCCATATGGGCAAAAAAAGTAGTTACCCATTTTTACCACTTCCCATTAATGAAACTCAATTAAGGCATCTAATCAATACTGACAGAGATTGGAATTTTACTAGTCATAATCAAGCAAAGGACATTTATAGGGAACCACAAGTAGTTCAATTGGCAGTTTCAACTAAGCAAGGAGCTATATGCTATCATAATGTGAGAGGAATAAATGTTACCTCTCAATGTGCTAATGCTACCGTGGTTTTTTAATTCAATTTAAAACTTCCTGTACTAAATATGTCCCAGGAAAAGGAAAATTACAATAGGAACCTCCAGCAAGATATGATAGATTATGATAATCTTTTACAGATTTACAGTAATCGAACATATGACCAACCATATGTACGTGATTGGTTAAAATTGAATATAAATTGTACTAAGTTTTGTACCACAGTTCAATTTAACACTACTAATCGAGTATTAAAGAGGATTTCTAATGGGCTCAGAGATTTGGGGGCACAAATCAATAATACCCTGTATACATGGTTTAATATGCAACGGTCATCTCTTTCTATGTGGTTAGCAAATATATCATCATATCCTTCTAGAGCTTGTAGTTGTTATCGTGAGAAATTTGATGTCAAAGAGCATAATGGGGGGTTATACTTCCCCACTACTATGACTCCTGGAGAAAACAGGCTAACAATTAATGACCCTCCTATATTGGAGTTACCTGCAGGATATTATTGGTTATGTGGAAAATGGGCCGTTAAAATAATACCAAGCAATCATAGTCAACCTTGCTATTTAGGAGTGTTAGTCCCTGCGGTACAGATATATCAGAAACTACCTGAAGGGAGAATCCGTAATTATAGATCTGTATCAGAGACTGACAAGATCCAATTCTCCACAGCAGAACAAGTATTTTTGACAATGTTCCCTATGGCTGGAGTAGGTGAACTAACCGTACGATTTAACATACTAGTAGGTATTATTGATTCATTGTTTAATTTTACAGGAGACGCTATCCATAGACTGAACCAAGAACAAATCCAAATTAGGACAGTAGCTTTACAGAATCGATTAGCCCTAGATTATTTATTGGCTGCAAAAGGAGGGGTCTGTGCAATGATTAAGCAGACCTGTTGTACCCTAATAAAAGACGAGGGTAGTAACATTGAACATGATTTGGAAGAAACAGGAGAAATCCAAAAGAGATTAAGATCCAAAAAAGACCAATGGGATTTCTTCGGTATGGGCTCCTGGCTAGGAGATTTAGGCAAGAAAATATTATTAGGCTTCATTATAATTATATGTGTTTTCGCAACTATTTATGCATTAGTTTCACTCTTTAAATGTATGTGCTCAGCAATAGAGAAATCTCTGACTCCCAATAAGAATATTGACGAAGCATACCTTTCAATAAGTGATAATCAGCAGGATTATAGTATGATACCTATTAAGGACCCAAAAGTTACATTTGAGGACATTATGCTTCAATACGATGATAGAGAGTAACGTTATCACGTTGTGATAAAAG
This sequence comes from Spea bombifrons, assembly GCF_027358695.1. Taxonomy (NCBI): domain Eukaryota; kingdom Metazoa; phylum Chordata; class Amphibia; order Anura; family Pelobatidae; genus Spea; species Spea bombifrons. The sequence continues at coordinate 90,233,756 of NC_071087.1, forward strand.
GAGGGATTGTAAATATGAAATTTAAATAAACACCATTTTATATTAAATATACATGTTGTTGTAGACACTTTTTGCCAACGTAGACAAGTCTTGTCAATGATTTCTTTCTCCTCCTTAAGTAACGAGATAACATATGTTTACCTGTCTGTATACTAGGAACATATTTACTCTTGTGTAAATAAGAACTTTTTACCTTAGTCTGTGTTTGATGTGGATTAGTGGTACCAACTATATGCTGAGTGTTACATTTTTCTTTGTGAATGGTTTTGTCTCCCTGAAATAGTATTTAAACCCGCTCGCAACAATGAATAAATTGAGAAGTGACTGAGAACGAACACCTTGTGTGTGTCTGAATTATTTACTTCTCCCAGATCTGCTCTTGCCACTCTGAAGGTTCTGCAGATTTACTCAAGAGCTCCCGGGAGGCTTTCGGCTCAAGAGAGGTGTCCCCCATAAGAGGAGGGGCGAAAACATTTTCAAAAGAGAAGATAGAGGCAGCACCCGTTCTTGTTGTTGGTAGTAAAGTGGTGTTTTTCTGTTCCAAGTTGATGGCCACAAAACACCCCCACGTCAGAGGGCTCAGCTAACAGCACAGACCTGTGGGATAAAACAAGCAGTGTGTCCTGCATCAATTGTCTATTTTGTCACATTAACGGCTCGGTGGAGTTTGCTATCCCAGTTTGGAGTTAATGGAAGTATGGAAAATGCTACACCCAATCACAAATGGAGTCTTGCTGAGCCAATAGAGACGCAAATCCCACCTAGGAAGTGACTTGAGGTGGCACATAAAGGAACTTCACATTTTTTATCTTTTATGGAACTAAAATGAATTATTTAAGTGTGTGTGTGTATTATGATTATTTTTTTTATATTCCTTTGGTATGTAGCCTTCTGCTTTCGCTCCTCCAGTGTGAGGATTCGTGGACTGTTGTACAAAAGCAAACATAGGGGTTTAATTTGTGTGAATTTGCAGCTCTGGACAAGATAGTCCTGGCTATTTGTGGATGGTTGCTATAACAGACCACCTCAATATCAGAAGCAAGTCTACGGCAGAGACCCGATTTAAACTCCTTGACTTTGCTATATATTCTAATTGCCAAATTATTAATCCGTTTCTGCAGCGTAAAGAGCTTGGCTGGCCCTGTATAATGCATAGCTAAGTCAATGAGATGTCCTGATTGGTGAGTGGTGTCACCTGACCAGGGCTGACCAATCAGAGCGAGGGAATCCTGGGCGGGCTGCTGATTGGTCGCTGGAGTCAGCTGACGAGGCTCGGCCAATCAGGGGCTGCCCCTCAGCCCTAGCCTCCTGATTGGTGGGTGGTGTCACCTGACCAGGGCTGACCAATCAGAGCGAGAGAAACCTGGGCCGGCTGCTGATTGGTCGCTGGAGTCAGCTGACGAGGCTCAGCCAATCAGGGGCTGCCCCTCAGCCCTAGCCTCCTGATTGGTGAGTGGTGTCACCTGACCAGGGCTGACCAATCAGAGCGAGGGAATCCTGGGCGGGCTGCTGATTGGTCGCTGGAGTCAGCTGACGAGACTCGGCCAATCAGGGGCTGCCCCTCAGCCCTAGCCTCCTGATTGGTGGGTGGTGTCACCTGACCAGGGCTGACCAATCAGAGCGAGAGAAACCTGGGCCGGCTGCTGATTGGTCGCTGGAGTCAGCTGACGAGGCTCAGCCAATCAGGGGCTGCCCCTCAGCCCTAGCCTCCTGATTGGTGGGTAGTGCCACCTGACCAGGGCTGACCAATCAGAGCGAGAGAAACCTGGGCCGGCTGCTGATTGGTCGCTGGAGTCAGCTGACCAGGCTCAGCCAATCAGGGGCTGCCCCTCAGCCCTAGCCTCCTGATTGGTGGGTGGTGTCACCTGACCAGGGCTGACCAATCAGAGCGAGGGAAACCTGGGCAGGCTGCTGATTGGTCGCTGGAGTCAGCTGACCAGGTTCGGCCAATCAAGGGCTGCCCCTCAGTCCTAGCCTCCTGATTGGTGGGTGGTGTCACCTGACCAGGGCTGACCAATCAGAGTGAGGGAAACCTGGGCCGGCTGCTGATTGGTCGCTGGAGTCAGCTGACTAGGCTCGGCCAATCAGGGGCTGCCCCCCAGCCCTAGCCTCCTGATTGGTGGGTGGTGTCACCTGACCAGGGCTGACCAATCAGAGCGAAGGAAACCTGGGCCGGCTGCTGATTGGTCGCTGGAGACAGCTGACCAGGCTCAGCCAATCAGGGGCTGCCCCTCAGCCCTAGCCTTCTGATTGGTGGGTGGTGTCACCTGACCAGGGCTGACCAATCAGAGCGAGGGAAACCTGGGCCGGCTGCTGATTGGTCGCTGGAGTCAGCTGACCAGGCTCAGCCAATCAGGGGCTGCCCCTCAGCCCTAGCCTCCTGATTGGTGCACTTTATTATTATTTATGAATTATTATGAATTATTAAATTGTTAAAGGAATCATTAATAATTTGATTATTTTTTATTTTTTTTTTTTTGCTGTGGAGAGTTTACAGCAGACATTACCGGTGCGGGAACAAGCCGGCAGTAGCCGGAATCGAACTCACAAGCAACGGGGTGGAAGTCCACGCCTTAACCACAACTCCAAGTCAGTGATACTGAGATGCGGACGTCTCTGTAGCGTATTGGTTTAGGTGTTTAAGTCATATTGTCTCTGCCCCTACAAGCCACCATTCTTTAGTTTATTTAGTGTTTGCTTGGAAGTCAGGCCAGCTGGAGCACTGTATTGTATAAAGGATTCTTTTTCTGATTACTGCCATCCAGTCTCTGTAGCCTAATGGCTAAGGTGTTGGGTTTGGTACCTCGACGTCTTGAGTTCGATTACCCAAGGCTTCAGCTTTTTCTCCTGTTTTTTTTTTTGTTTTTAAGTAAGCACATAGACCAAAACATAAGCCATTTTGTCTTTACCCTTACAAGCCACCCTTCTTTAGTTTATTTAGTGCATTTGTTTGGGAGTCAGGCTAGCTAAAGGGCTGTAAAAACTAAAGGATTGTTTCTGTAGGGCCTTATATCTGTTCTCTGTGTTGCAATGGTTGATATGCTGGATTTAGTTTTTGAGGTTCTGGGTTTAACCCCTTAAGGACAATGGGCGGTCCCTAAACCCATTGAAAACAATGCATTTTGAGCCCGTACATGTACGGGGTTTGTCATTATGGGGTTAATTCACTCCAATTGATTTATTTGGTGTGTTTGTTTGGGAGGAAGGCACGCTACAAGATTGCAGTGAGGTCAAAAACCAATGGATTGTTTTCAGGGGACAGGTTTGCTAGTGTCTGTAGTGTACATGATACCCTTCTTTCGTTTATGAATTGTGTGTGGGAGACAAGCTAGACAGCCCTCCCAAGTGACTATGTAGCGTAATGGATAAGGTGCTGAACCCCAGTGCTTAAGGCCCTGGATTCAATTGCCTTGAGTTCCATATTGAACTTTCTCTCAGCTCTCTTCTACATTGTTTTTTTTTTGTTTGGTTAGGGAGTAAAAAGCTATTGTTAGCAACCAGGTAGACCAAAACACAAGCCACCCAGTTCATGCATTTAAATTGAATGATTTACTCAAAGGGATTTGGGTCACTCTGTCAGCATTAGCCATTTCCCCACATTTGGATATTTATATCATCATTGACAGGCTATACAAACTCATCAACTTAAAAATGACCCCTGCATTGTATATTTATCCCACCATACATCCCCACATTGTGTATTGATTTATGTGATGACCCTCAGCCAGCCCTACATGTAAATTAATGCCCCATTGCCCCCACACCCTTGTGTATTGTCCTCATCCATTTTCTTTGAGAAATCCAGGTGCTGTGGTTGCAGTTGGATGTGTCTGATTGGCTGAACCTGGTCAAGTGACTCCACCAGCCAACCAGGCATTGGGATTGAGACCCAGGGGGGGATTTAAGCTTCACTTGCAGCTCTTGGTTCTTTTGATGTTCATTTTCTTTGAGAAGTCCATGTGCTGTGGTTGCTGTGGGATGTGTCCAGGCCAGGGCTTATCTTTGTACAGTATTTCCCCTGTCTCTGTTTTTGCATTGCCATTGGCCCTATTCTTTTGTGTTTAAGTTGTTTGTTCCTGTTTCCACCTTTGCTGTTACTGAAGGCACGAGGCGTCTCAGACCCTATCATCTCCAATAATACTAATGTCTTTTCCTTCACTTATCATGAGTAGTTCTTCTCCTTTCCATAGCTTTAACATGTCCTGTTCAATCCCTTTTCTGTTGTGTTGTGTCTTTGAAGCTAACGTTCCCTCACTTTATTAGTCTGTACCGCTTCTGCTGGGAGGCTGTTCCATTTCTCTACCACTCTAGGAGTAAAACTTCTTTACATTCCATCTAAGCCTCTAACTCACTAGTTTCAGATCATGACCTTGTTAAACCATTTCTCCTCTTTTGAAACAAACATCCCTCCTGTGATTTGTTAAATGGCCTTTAATGATTTCAAGTATTTTCTCCAAGCTTATACATATCGAGATTCCCTAGTCTTTCCTGATCCTGAGCCTGCGTTATTATCTACAATGGTAGATTTGATTTTCAGGGAGCAGGGATAGTGAACAGGTTGGAAAGAGAAGATAGAGGCAGCACCCGTTCTTGTTGTTGGTAGTAAAGTGGTGTTTTTCTGTTCCAAGTTGATGGCCACAAAACACCCCCACGTCAGAGGGCTCAGCTAACAGCACAGACCTGTGGGATAAAACAAGCAGTGTGTCCTGCATCAATTGTCTATTTTGTCACATTAACGGCTCGGTGGAGTTTGCTATCCCAGTTTGGAGTTAACGGAAGTATGGAAAATGCTACACCCAATCACAAATGGAGTCTTGCTGAGCCAACAGAGACGCAAATCCCACCTAGGAAGTGACTTGAGGTGGCACATAAAGGAACTTCACATTTTTTATCTTTTATGGAATTAAAATGAATTATTTAAGTGTGTGTGTGTATTATGATTATTTTTTTTTATATTCCTTTGGTATGTAGCCTTCTGCTTTCGCTCCTCCAGTGTGAGGATTCGTGGACTGTTGTACAAAAGCAAACATAGGGGTTTAATTTGTGTGAATTTGCAGCTCTGGACAAGATAGTCCTGGCTATTTGTGGATGGTTGCTATAACAGACCACCTCAATATCAGAAGCAAGTCTACGGCAGAGACCCGATTTAAACTCCTTGACTTTGCTATATATTCTAATTGCCAAATTATTAATCCGTTTCTGCAGCGTAAAGAGCTTGGCTGGCCCTGTATAATGCATAGCTAAGTCAATGAGATGTCCTGATTGGTGAGTGGTGTCACCTGACCAGGGCTGACCAATCAGAGCGAGGGAATCCTGGGCGGGCTGCTGATTGGTCGCTGGAGTCAGCTGACGAGGCTCGGCCAATCAGGGGCTGCCCCTCAGCCCTAGCCTCCTGATTGGTGGGTGGTGTCACCTGACCAGGGCTGGCCAATCAGAGCGAGAGAAACCTGGGCCGGCTGCTGATTGGTCGCTGGAGTCAGCTGACGAGGCTCGGCCAATCAGGGGCTGCCCCTCAGCCCTAGCCTCCTGATTGGTGGGTGGTGTCACCTGACCATGGCTGACCAATCAGAGCGAGGGAAACCTGGGCCGGCTGCTGATTGGTCGCTGGAGTCAGCTGACCAGGTTCGGCCAATCAGGGGCTGCCCCTCAGTCCTAGCCCCCTGATTGGTGGGTGGTGTCACCTGACCAGGGCTGACCAATCAGAGCGAGGGAAACCTGGGCCGGCTGTTGATTGGTCGCTGGAGTCAGCTGACGAGGCTCGGCCAATCAGGTGCTGCCCCTCAGCCCTAGCCTCCTGATTGGTGGGTGGTGTCACCTGACCAGGGCTGACCAATCAGAGCGAGAGAAACCTGGGCCGGCTGCTGATTGGTCGCTGGAGTCAGCTGACCAGGCTCAGCCAATCAGGGGCTGCCCCTCAGCCCTAGCCTCCTGATTGGTGGGTGGTGTCACCTGACCAGGGCTGACCAATCAGAGCGAGGGAAACCTGGGCCGGCTGCTGATTGGTCGCTGGAGTCAGCTGACCAGGTTCGGCCAATCAGGGGCTGCCCTTCAGTCCTAGCCTCCTGATTGGTGGGTGGTGTCACCTGACCAGGGCTGACCAATCAGAGTGAGGGAAACCTGGGCCGGCTGCTGATTGGTCGCTGGAGTCAGCTGACCAGGCTCAGCCAATCAGGGGCTGCCCCTCAGCCCTAGCCTCCTGATTGGTGGGTGGTGTCACCTGACCAGGGCTGACCAATCAGAGCGAGGGAAACCTGGGCCGGCTGCTGATTGGTCGCTGGAGTCAGCTGACTAGGCTCGGCCAATCAGGGGCTGCCCCTCAGCCCTAGCCTCCTGATTGGTGGGTGGTGTCACCTGACCAGGGCTGACCAATCAGAGCGAGGGAAACCTGGGCCGGCTGCTGATTGGTCGCTGGAGTCAGCTGACCAGGTTCAGCCAATCAGGGGCTGCCCCTCAGTCCTAGTCTCCTGATTGGTGGGTGGTGTCACCTGACCAGGGCTGACCAATCAGAGCGAGGGAAACCTGGGCCGGCTGCTGATTGGTCGCTGGAGTCAGCTGACCAGGCTCAGCCAATCAGGGGCTGCCCCTCAGCCCTAGCCTCCTGATTGGTGCGAGATATCATATTGCATGGCACTTTATTATTATTTATGAATTATTATGAATTATTAAATTGTTAAAGGAATCATTAATAATTTGATTATTTTTCCGTCACCAGTTTTGCTGTGGAGAGTTTACAGCAGACATTACCGGTGCGGGAACAAGCCGGCAGTAGCTGGAATCGAACTCACAAGCAACGGGGTGGAAGTTCAACGCCTTAACCACAACTCCAAGTCAGTGATACTGAGATGCGAACGTCTCTGTAGCGTATTGGTTTAGGTGTTTAAGTCATATTGTCTCTGCCCCTACAAGCCACCATTCTTTCGTTTATTTAGTGTTTGTTTGGAAGTCAGGCCAGCTGGAGCACTGTATTGTATAAAGGATTCTTTTTCCGATCACTGCCATCCACTCTCTGTAGCCTAATGGCTAAGGTGTTGGGTTTGGTACCTCGACGTCTTGAGTTCGATTACCCAAGGCTTCAACTTTTTCTCCTGTTTTTTTTTTTTTTTGTTTTTAAGTAAGCACATAGACCAAAACATAAGCCATTTTGTCTTTACCCTTACAAGCCATCCTTCTTTAGTTTATTTAGTGCATTTGTTTGGGAGTCAGGCTAGCTAAAGGGCTGTAAAAACTAAAGGATTGTTTCTGTAGGGCCTTATATCTGTTCTCTGTGTTGCAATGGTTGATATGCTGGATTTAGTTTTTGAGGTTCTGGGTTTAACCCCTTAAGGACAATGGGCGGTCCCTAAACCCATTGAAAACAATGCATTTTGAGCCCGTACATGTACGGGGTTTGTCATGAAGGGGTTAATTCACTCCAATTGATTTATTTGGTGTGTTTGTTTGGGAGGAAGGCACGCTACAAGATTGCAGTGAGGTCAAAAACCAATGGATTGTTTTCAGGGGACAGGTTTGCTAGTGTCTGTAGTGTACATGCTGCCCTTCTTTCGTTTATGAATTGTGTTTGTGTGGGAGACAAGCTAGACAACCCTCCCAAATGACTATGTAGCGTAATGGATAAGGCGCTGAACCCCAGTGCTTAAGGCCCTGGGTTCAATTCCCTTGAGTTCCATATTGAACTTTCTCTCAGCTCTCTTCTACATTGTGTTTTTTTTTGTTTGGTGAGGGAGTAAAAAGCTATTGTTAGCAACCAGGTAGACCAAAACACAAGCCACCCAGTTCATGCATTTAAATTGAATGATTTACTCAAAGGGATTTGGGTCACTCTGTCAGCATTAGCCATTTCCCCACATTTGGATATTTATATCATCATTGACAGGCCATACAAACTCATCAACTTAAAAATGACCCCTGCATTGTATATTTATCCCACCATACATCCCCACATTGTGTATTGATTTATGTGATGACCCTCAGCCAGCCCTACATGTAAATGAATGCCCCATTGCCCCCACACCCTTGTGTATTGTCCTCATCCATTTTCTTTGAGAAATCCAGGTGCTGTGGTTGCAGTTGGATGTGTCTGATTGGCTGAACCTGGTCAAGTGACTCCACCAGCCAACCAGGCATTGGGATTGAGACCCAGGGGGGGATTTAAGCTTCACTTGCAGCTCTTGGTTCTTTTGATGTTCATTTTCTTTGAGAAGTCCAGGTGCTGTGGTTGCTGTGGGATGTGTCCAGGCCAGGGCTTATCTTTGTACAGTATTTCCCCTGTCTCTGTTTTTGCATTGCCATTGGCCCTATTCTTTTGTGTTTAAGTTGTTTGTTCCTGTTTCCACCTTTGCTGTTACTGAAGGCACGAGGCGTCTCAGACCCTATCATCTCCAATAATACTAATGTCTTTTCCTTCACTTATCATGAGTAGTTCTTCTCCTTTCCATAGCTTTAACATGTCCTGTTCAATCCCTTTTCTGTTGTGTTGTGTCTTTGAAGCTAACGTTCCCTCACTTTATTAGTCTGTACCGCTTCTGCTGGGAGGCTGTTCCATTTCTCTACCACTCTAGGAGTAAAACTTCTTTACATTCCATCTAAGCCTCTAACTCACTAGTTTCAGATCATGACCTTGTTAAACCATTTCTCCTCTTTTGACACAAACATCCCTCCTGTGATTTGTTAAATGGCCTTTAATGATTTCAAGTATTTTCTCCAAGCTTATACATATCGAGATTCCCTATTCTTTCCTGATCCTGAGCCTGCGTTATTATCTACAATGGTAGATTTGATTTTCAGGGAGCAGGGATAGTGAACAGGTTGGAAAGAGAAGATAGAGGCAGCACCCGTTCTTGTTGTTGGTAGTAAAGTGGTGTTTTTCTGTTCCAAGTTGATGGCCACAAAACACCCCCACGTCAGAGGGCTCAGCTAACAGCACAGACCTGTGGGATAAAACAAGCAGTGTGTCCTGCATCAATTGTCTATTTTGTCACATTAACGGCTCGGTGGAGTTTGCTATCCCAGTTTGGAGTTAACGGAAGTATGGAAAATGCTACACCCAATCACAAATGGAGTCTTGCTGAGCCAACAGAGACGCAAATCCCACCTAGGAAGTGACTTGAGGTGGCACATAAAGGAACTTCACATTTTTTATCTTTTATGGAATTAAAATGAATTATTTAAGTGTGTGTGTGTATTATGATTATTTTTTTTTATATTCCTTTGGTATGTAGCCTTCTGCTTTCGCTCCTCCAGTGTGAGGATTCGTGGACTGTTGTACAAAAGCAAACATAGGGGTTTAATTTGTGTGAATTTGCAGCTCTGGACAAGATAGTCCTGGCTATTTGTGGATGGTTGCTATAACAGACCACCTCAATATCAGAAGCAAGTCTACGGCAGAGACCCGATTTAAACTCCTTGACTTTGCTATATATTCTAATTGCCAAATTATTAATCCGTTTCTGCAGCGTAAAGAGCTTGGCTGGCCCTGTATAATGCATAGCTAAGTCAATGAGATGTCCTGATTGGTGAGTGGTGTCACCTGACCAGGGCTGACCAATCAGAGCGAGGGAATCCTGGGCGGGCTGCTGATTGGTCGCTGGAGTCAGCTGACGAGGCTCGGCCAATCAGGGGCTGCCCCTCAGCCCTAGCCTCCTGATTGGTGGGTGGTGTCACCTGACCAGGGCTGACCAATCAGAGCGAGAGAAACCTGGGCCGGCTGCTGATTGGTCGCTGGAGTCAGCTGACGAGGCTCGGCCAATCAGGGGCTGCCCCTCAGCCCTAGCCTCCTGATTGGTGGGTGGTGTCACCTGACCATGGCTGACCAATCAGAGCGAGGGAAACCTGGGCCGGCTGCTGATTGGTCGCTGGAGTCAGCTGACCAGGTTCGGCCAATCAGGGGCTGCCCCTCAGTCCTAGCCCCCTGATTGGTGGGTGGTGTCACCTGACCAGGGCTGACCAATCAGAGCGAGGGAAACCTGGGCCGGCTGTTGATTGGTCGCTGGAGTCAGCTGACGAGGCTCGGCCAATCAGGTGCTGCCCCTCAGCCCTAGCCTCCTGATTGGTGGGTGGTGTCACCTGACCAGGGCTGACCAATCAGAGCGAGAGAAACCTGGGCCGGCTGCTGATTGGTCGCTGGAGTCAGCTGACCAGGCTCAGCCAATCAGGGGCTGCCCCTCAGCCCTAGCCTCCTGATTGGTGGGTGGTGTCACCTGACCAGGGCTGACCAATCAGAGCGAGGGAAACCTGGGCCGGCTGCTGATTGGTCGCTGGAGTCAGCTGACCAGGTTCGGCCAATCAGGGGCTGCCCTTCAGTCCTAGCCTCCTGATTGGTGGGTGGTGTCACCTGACCAGGGCTGACCAATCAGAGTGAGGGAAACCTGGGCCGGCTGCTGATTGGTCGCTGGAGTCAGCTGACCAGGCTCAGCCAATCAGGGGCTGCCCCTCAGCCCTAGCCTCCTGATTGGTGGGTGGTGTCACCTGACCAGGGCTGACCAATCAGAGCGAGGGAAACCTGGGCCGGCTGCTGATTGGTCGCTGGAGTCAGCTGACTAGGCTCGGCCAATCAGGGGCTGCCCCTCAGCCCTAGCCTCCTGATTGGTGGGTGGTGTCACCTGACCAGGGCTGACCAATCAGAGCGAGGGAAACCTGGGCCGGCTGCTGATTGGTCGCTGGAGTCAGCTGACCAGGTTCAGCCAATCAGGGGCTGCCCCTCAGTCCTAGCCTCCTGATTGGTGGGTGGTGTCACCTGACCAGGGCTGACCAATCAGAGCGAGGGAAACCTGGGCCGGCTGCTGATTGGTCGCTGGAGTCAGCTGACCAGGCTCAGCCAATCAGGGGCTGACCAGGCTCAGCCAATCAGGGGCTGCCCCTCAGCCCTAGCCTCCTGATTGGTGCGAGATATCATATTGCATGGCACTTTATTATTATTTATGAATTATTATGAATTATTAAATTGTTAAAGGAATCATTAATAATTTGATTATTTTTCCGTCACCAGTTTTGCTGTGGAGAGTTTACAGCAGACATTACCGGTGCGGGAACAAGCCGGCAGTAGCTGGAATCGAACTCACAAGCAACGGGGTGGAAGTCCAACGCCTTAACCACAACTCCAAGTCAGTGATACTGAGATGCGAACGTCTCTGTAGGTGTTTAAGTCATATTGTCTCTGCCCCTACAAGCCACCATTCTTTCGTTTATTTAGTGTTTGTTTGGAAGTCAGGCCAGCTGGAGCACTGTATTGTATAAAGGATTCTTTTTCCGATCACTGCCATCCACTCTCTGTAGCCTAATGGCTAAGGTGTTGGGTTTGGTACCTCGACGTCTTGAGTTCGATTACCCAAGGCTTCAACTTTTTCTCCTGTTTTTTTTTTTTTTTGTTTTTAAGTAAGCACATAGACCAAAACATAAGCCATTTTGTCTTTACCCTTACAAGCCATCCTTCTTTAGTTTATTTAGTGCATTTGTTTGGGAGTCAGGCTAGCTAAAGGGCTGTAAAAACTAAAGGATTGTTTCTGTAGGGCCTTATATCTGTTCTCTGTGTTGCAATGGTTGATATGCTGGATTTAGTTTTTGAGGTTCTGGGTTTAACCCCTTAAGGACAATGGGCGGTCCCTAAACCCATTGAAAACAATGCATTTTGAGCCCGTACATGTACGGGGTTTGTCATGAAGGGGTTAATTCACTCCAATTGATTTATTTGGTGTGTTTGTTTGGGAGGAAGGCACGCTACAAGATTGCAGTGAGGTCAAAAACCAATGGATTGTTTTCAGGGGACAGGTTTGCTAGTGTCTGTAGTGTACATGCTGCCCTTCTTTCGTTTATGAATTGTGTTTGTGTGGGAGACAAGCTAGACAACCCTCCCAAATGACTATGTAGCGTAATGGATAAGGCGCTGAACCCCAGTGCTTAAGGCCCTGGGTTCAATTCCCTTGAGTTCCATATTGAACTTTCTCTCAGCTCTCTTCTACATTGTGTTTTTTTTTGTTTGGTGAGGGAGTAAAAAGCTATTGTTAGCAACCAGGTAGACCAAAACACAAGCCACCCAGTTCATGCATTTAAATTGAATGATTTACTCAAAGGGATTTGGGTCACTCTGTCAGCATTAGCCATTTCCCCACATTTGGATATTTATATCATCATTGACAGGCCATACAAACTCATCAACTTAAAAATGACCCCTGCATTGTATATTTATCCCACCATACATCCCCACATTGTGTATTGATTTATGTGATGACCCTCAGCCAGCCCTACATGTAAATGAATGCCCCATTGCCCCCACACCCTTGTGTATTGTCCTCATCCATTTTCTTTGAGAAATCCAGGTGCTGTGGTTGCAGTTGGATGTGTCTGATTGGCTGAACCTGGTCAAGTGACTCCACCAGCCAACCAGGCATTGGGATTGAAACCCAGGGGGGGATTTAAGCTTCACTTGCAGCTCTTGGTTCTTTTGATGTTCATTTTCTTTGAGAAGTCCAGGTGCTGTGGTTGCTGTGGGATGTGTCCAGGCCAGGGCTTATCTTTGTACAGTATTTCCCCTGTCTCTGTTTTTGCATTGCCATTGGCCCTATTCTTTTGTGTTTAAGTTGTTTGTTCCTGTTTCCACCTTTGCTGTTACTGAAGGCACGAGGCGTCTCAGACCCTATCATCTCCAATAATACTAATGTCTTTTCCTTCACTTATCATGAGTAGTTCTTCTCCTTTCCATAGCTTTAACATGTCCTGTTCAATCCCTTTTCTGTTGTGTTGTGTCTTTGAAGCTAACGTTCCCTCACTTTATTAGTCTGTACCGCTTCTGCTGGGAGGCTGTTCCATTTCTCTACCACTCTAGGAGTAAAACTTCTTTACATTCCATCTAAGCCTCTAACTCACTAGTTTCAGATCATGACCTTGTTAAACCATTTCTCCTCTTTTGACACAAACATCCCTCCTGTGATTTGTTAAATGGCCTTTAATGATTTCAAGTATTTTCTCCAAGCTTATACATATCGAGATTCCCTATTCTTTCCTGATCCTGAGCCTGCGTTATTATCTACAATGGTAGATTTGATTTTCAGGGAGCAGGGATAGTGAACAGGTTGGAAAGAGAAGATAGAGGCAGCACCCGTTCTTGTTGTTGGTAGTAAAGTGGTGTTTTTCTGTTCCAAGTTGATGGCCACAAAACACCCCCACGTCAGAGGGCTCAGCTAACAGCACAGACCTGTGGGATAAAACAAGCAGTGTGTCCTGCATCAATTGTCTATTTTGTCACATTAACGGCTCGGTGGAGTTTGCTATCCCAGTTTGGAGTTAACGGAAGTATGGAAAATGCTACACCCAATCACAAATGGAGTCTTGCTGAGCCAACAGAGACGCAAATCCCACCTAGGAAGTGACTTGAGGTGGCACATAAAGGAACTTCACATTTTTTATCTTTTATTGAATTAAAATGAATTATTTAAGTGTGTGTGTGTATTATGATTATTTTTTTTTATATTCCTTTGGTATGTAGCCTTCTGCTTTCGCTCCTCCAGTGTGAGGATTCGTGGACTGTTGTACAAAAGCAAACATAGGGGTTTAATTTGTGTGAATTTGCAGCTCTGGACAAGATAGTCCTGGCTATTTGTGGATGGTTGCTATAACAGACCACCTCAATATCAGAAGCAAGTCTACGGCAGAGACCCGATTTAAACTCCTTGACTTTGCTATATATTCTAATTGCCAAATTATTAATCCGTTTCTGCAGCGTAAAGAGCTTGGCTGGCCCTGTATAATGCATAGCTAAGTCAATGAGATGTCCTGATTGGTGAGTGGTGTCACCTGACCAGGGCTGACCAATCAGAGCGAGGGAATCCTGGGCGGGCTGCTGATTGGTCGCTGGAGTCAGCTGACGAGGCTCGGCCAATCAGGGGCTGCCCCTCAGCCCTAGCCTCCTGATTGGTGGGTGGTGTCACCTGACCAGGGCTGACCAATCAGAGCGAGAGAAACCTGGGCCGGCTGCTGATTGGTCGCTGGAGTCAGCTGACGAGGCTCGGCCAATCAGGGGCTGCCCCTCAGCCCTAGCCTCCTGATTGGTGGGTGGTGTCACCTGACCATGGCTGACCAATCAGAGCGAGGGAAACCTGGGCCGGCTGCTGATTGGTCGCTGGAGTCAGCTGACCAGGTTCGGCCAATCAGGGGCTGCCCCTCAGTCCTAGCCCCCTGATTGGTGGGTGGTGTCACCTGACCAGGGCTGACCAATCAGAGCGAGGGAAACCTGGGCCGGCTGTTGATTGGTCGCTGGAGTCAGCTGACGAGGCTCGGCCAATCAGGTGCTGCCCCTCAGCCCTAGCCTCCTGATTGGTGGGTGGTGTCACCTGACCAGGGCTGACCAATCAGAGCGAGAGAAACCTGGGCCGGCTGCTGATTGGTCGCTGGAGTCAGCTGACCAGGCTCAGCCAATCAGGGGCTGCCCCTCAGCCCTAGCCTCCTGATTGGTGGGTGGTGTCACCTGACCAGGGCTGACCAATCAGAGCGAGGGAAACCTGGGCCGGCTGCTGATTGGTCGCTGGAGTCAGCTGACCAGGTTCGGCCAATCAGGGGCTGCCCTTCAGTCCTAGCCTCCTGATTGGTGGGTGGTGTCACCTGACCAGGGCTGACCAATCAGAGTGAGGGAAACCTGGGCCGGCTGCTGATTGGTCGCTGGAGTCAGCTGACCAGGCTCAGCCAATCAGGGGCTGCCCCTCAGCCCTAGCCTCCTGATTGGTGGGTGGTGTCACCTGACCAGGGCTGACCAATCAGAGCGAGGGAAACCTGGGCCGGCTGCTGATTGGTCGCTGGAGTCAGCTGACTAGGCTCGGCCAATCAGGGGCTGCCCCTCAGCCCTAGCCTCCTGATTGGTGGGTGGTGTCACCTGACCAGGGCTGACCAATCAGAGCGAGGGAAACCTGGGCCGGCTGCTGATTGGTCGCTGGAGTCAGCTGACCAGGTTCAGCCAATCAGGGGCTGCCCCTCAGTCCTAGCCTCCTGATTGGTGGGTGGTGTCACCTGACCAGGGCTGACCAATCAGAGCGAGGGAAACCTGGGCCGGCTGCTGATTGGTCGCTGGAGTCAGCTGACCAGGCTCAGCCAATCAGGGGCTGACCAGGCTCAGCCAATCAGGGGCTGCCCCTCAGCCCTAGCCTCCTGATTGGTGCGAGATATCATATTGCATGGCACTTTATTATTATTTATGAATTATTATGAATTATTAAATTGTTAAAGGAATCATTAATAATTTGATTATTTTTCCGTCACCAGTTTTGCTGTGGAGAGTTTACAGCAGACATTACCGGTGCGGGAACAAGCCGGCAGTAGCTGGAATCGAACTCACAAGCAACGGGGTGGAAGTCCAAAGCCTTAACCACAACTCCAAGTCAGTGATACTGAGATGCGAACGTCTCTGTAGGTGTTTAAGTCATATTGTCTCTGCCCCTACAAGCCACCATTCTTTCGTTTATTTAGTGTTTGTTTGGAAGTCAGGCCAGCTGGAGCACTGTATTGTATAAAGGATTCTTTTTCCGATCACTGCCATCCACTCTCTGTAGCCTAATGGCTAAGGTGTTGGGTTTGGTACCTCGACGTCTTGAGTTCGATTACCCAAGGCTTCAACTTTTTCTCCTGTTTTTTTTTTTTTTTGTTTTTAAGTAAGCACATAGACCAAAACATAAGCCATTTTGTCTTTACCCTTACAAGCCATCCTTCTTTAGTTTATTTAGTGCATTTGTTTGGGAGTCAGGCTAGCTAAAGGGCTGTAAAAACTAAAGGATTGTTTCTGTAGGGCCTTATATCTGTTCTCTGTGTTGCAATGGTTGATATGCTGGATTTAGTTTTTGAGGTTCTGGGTTTAACCCCTTAAGGACAATGGGCGGTCCCTAAACCCATTGAAAACAATGCATTTTGAGCCCGTACATGTACGGGGTTTGTCATGAAGGGGTTAATTCACTCCAATTGATTTATTTGGTGTGTTTGTTTGGGAGGAAGGCACGCTACAAGATTGCAGTGAGGTCAAAAACCAATGGATTGTTTTCAGGGGACAGGTTTGCTAGTGTCTGTAGTGTACATGCTGCCCTTCTTTCGTTTATGAATTGTGTTTGTGTGGGAGACAAGCTAGACAAACCTCCCAAATGACTATGTAGCGTAATGGATAAGGCGCTGAACCCCAGTGCTTAAGGCCCTGGGTTCAATTCCCTTGTGTTCCATATTGAACTTTCTCTCAGCTCTCTTCTACATTGTGTTTTTTTTTGTTTGGTGAGGGAGTAAAAAGCTATTGTTAGCAACCAGGTAGACCAAAACACAAGCCACCCAGTTCATGCATTTAAATTGAATGATTTACTCAAAGGGATTTGGGTCACTCTGTCAGCATTAGCCATTTCCCCACATTTGGATATTTATATCATCATTGACAGGCCATACAAACTCATCAACTTAAAAATGACCCCTGCATTGTATATTTATCCCACCATACATCCCCACATTGTGTATTGATTTATGTGATGACCCTCAGCCAGCCCTACATGTAAATGAATGCCCCATTGCCCCCACACCCTTGTGTATTGTCCTCATCCATTTTCTTTGAGAAATCCAGGTGCTGTGGTTGCAGTTGGATGTGTCTGATTGGCTGAACCTGGTCAAGTGACTCCACCAGCCAACCAGGCATTGGGATTGAGACCCAGGGGGGGATTTAAGCTTCACTTGCAGCTCTTGGTTCTTTTGATGTTCATTTTCTTTGAGAAGTCCAGGTGCTGTGGTTGCTGTGGGATGTGTCCAGGCCAGGGCTTATCTTTGTACAGTATTTCCCCTGTCTCTGTTTTTGCATTGCCATTGGCCCTATTCTTTTGTGTTTAAGTTGTTTGTTCCTGTTTCCACCTTTGCTGTTACTGAAGGCACGAGGCGTCTCAGACCCTATCATCTCCAATAATACTAATGTCTTTTCCTTCACTTATCATGAGTAGTTCTTCTCCTTTCCATAGCTTTAACATGTCCTGTTCAATAACTTTTCTGTTGTGTTGTGTCTTTGAAGCTAACGTTCCCTCACTTTATTAGTCTGTACCGCTTCTGCTGGGAGGCTGTTCCATTTCTCTACCACTCTAGGAGTAAAACTTCTTTACATTCCATCTAAGCCTCTAACTCACTAGTTTCAGATCATGACCTTGTTAAACCATTTCTCCTCTTTTGAAACAAACATCCCTCCTGTGATTTGTTAAATGGCCTTTAATGATTTCAAGTATTTTCTCCAAGCTTATACATATCGAGATTCCCTAGTCTTTCCTGATCCTGAGCCTGCGTTATTATCTACAATGGTAGATTTGATTTTCAGGGAGCAGGGATAGTGAACAGGTTGGAAAGAGAAGATAGAGGCAGCACCCGTTCTTGTTGTTGGTAGTAAAGTGGTGTTTTTCTGTTCCAAGTTGATGGCCACAAAACACCCCCACGTCAGAGGGCTCAGCTAACAGCACAGACCTGTGGGATAAAACAAGCAGTGTGTCCTGCATCAATTGTCTATTTTGTCACATTAACGGCTCGGTGGAGTTTGCTATCCCAGTTTGGAGTTAACGGAAGTATGGAAAATGCTACACCCAATCACAAATGGAGTCTTGCTGAGCCAACAGAGACGCAAATCCCACCTAGGAAGTGACTTGAGGTGGCACATAAAGGAACTTCACATTTTTTATCTTTTATGGAAATAAAATGAATTATTTAAGTGTGTGTGTGTATTATGATTATTTTTTTTTATATTCCTTTGGTATGTAGCCTTCTGCTTTCGCTCCTCCAGTTATTATTATTATTATTATTATTATTATCTTTTATTTATATAGCGCCAACAGTTTACGCAGCGCTTAATACAATACATAAATTCAAGGGATATGACAAGACAAGAATTGACAGACTAAGACAAACCGATACATTTGGTGGAGAGAGCCCTGCTCGCAAGCTTACAATCTAGAGGGAAAATGGGGTGATAAACATAAGGCATAGAGAAAGAGTGAGAGGTATTGTGGGGATATCAATGACAAGGATGTTCTAGCAGCTAAGATCGTATGCTTCTCTGAAGAAGTGGGTTTTTAGATGTTTCTTGAATGTTGGGAGGGAGGGTGAATTCTGAAGGTTCCTTGGGAGCAGATTCCAGAGATATGGGGCAGCTCGAGTGAAATCTTGTAGACGGGAAAAGGAAGAGGTGATGAGTGAGGAGGAGAGCCTTAGCCCATGGGAGGAACGTAGGGATCGAGTAGGAGAGTATTTGCTAATGAGGTCAGAAATGTACGGAGGAGCAGTATTGTGGATGGCCTTATATGTCAGTACCAGGATCTTAAATTTAATTCTAAAGGTAATTGGGAGCCAGTGGAGGGATTCACAGAGGGGGGAAGCAGAAGAGGAGCGACGTGCAAGGAAGATGAGCCTAGCAGCGGCATTAAGGATAGACTGTAGTGGAGAGAGTCGAGACAGTGGAATGCCAACCAGAAGAGTGTTGCAGTAGTCTAGACGGGAAATGATAAGTGAATGAACCAGAGTTTTTGTGGATTCTTGGGTGAGGAATGGGCGGATACGAGAGATGTTTTTTAGGTGCAGGCGGCAGGATCTGGCGAGGGACTGAATGTGAGGGATGAAGGAGAGGTTTGAGTCAAGGATGACCCCAAGGCATCGGGCCTGGTTAGTAGGAGAGATAGTTGTGTTGTTAATGGTGATAGAGAATTCAGGTAGTGGAGTGGAGATGGAGGGAGGGAAGATAATGAGTTCCGTTTTAGAAAGATTAAGTTTCAGGTAGTGTTGTGACATCCATGAAGAAATAGCAGTGTGAGGATTCGTGGACTGTTGTACAAAAGCAAACATAGGGGTTTAATTTGTGTGAATTTGCAGCTCTGGACAAGATAGTCCTGGCTATTTGTGGATGGTTGCTATAACAGACCACCTCAATATCAGAAGCAAGTCTACGGCAGAGACCCGATTTAAACTCCTTGACTTTGCTATATATTCTAATTGCCAAATTATTAATCCGTTTCTGCAGCGTAAAGAGCTTGGCTGGCCCTGTATAATGCATAGCTAAGTCAATGAGATGTCCTGATTGGTGAGTGGTGTCACCTGACCAGGGATGACCAATCAGAGCGAGGGAATCCTGGGCGGGCTGCTGATTGGTCGCTGGAGTCAGCTGACGAGGCTCGGCCAATCAGGGGCTGCCCCTCAGCCCTAGCCTCCTGATTGGTGGGTGGTGTCACCTGACCAGGGCTGACCAATCAGAGCGAGAGAAACCTGGGCCGGCTGCTGATTGGTCGCTGGAGTCAGCTGACGAGGCTCAGCCAATCAGGGGCTGCCCCTCAGCCCTAGCCTCCTGATTGGTGGGTAGTGCCACCTGACCAGGGCTGACCAATCAGAGTGAGGGAAACCTGGGCCGGCTGCTGATTGGTCGCTGGAGTCAGCTGACCAGGCTCAGCCAATCAGGGGCTGCCCCTCAGCCCTAGCCTCCTGATTGGTGGGTGGTGTCACCTGACCAGGGCTGACCAATCAGAGCGAGGGAATCCTGGGCGGGCTGCTGATTGGTCGCTGGAGTCAGCTGACGAGGCTCGGCCAATCAGGGGCTGCCCCTCAGCCCTAGCCTCCTGATTGGTGGGTGGTGTCACCTGACCAGGGCTGACCAATCAGAGCGAGGGAATCCTGGGCGGGCTGCTGATTGGTCGCTGGAGTCAGCTGACGAGGCTCGGCCAATCAGGGGCTGCCCCTCAGCCCTAGCCTCCTGATTGGTGGGTGGTGTCACCTGACCAGGGCTGACCAATCAGAGCGAGAGAAACCTGGGCCGGCTGCTGATTGGTCGCTGGAGTCAGCTGACGAGGCTCGGCCAATCAGGGGCTGCCCCTCAGCCCTAGCCTCCTGATTGGTGGGTGGTGTCACCTGACCATGGCTGACCAATCAGAGCGAGGGAAACCTGGGCCGGCTGCTGATTGGTCGCTGGAGTCAGCTGACCAGGTTCGGCCAATCAGGGGCTGCCCCTCAGTCCTAGCCCCCTGATTGGTGGGTGGTGTCACCTGACCAGGGCTGACCAATCAGAGCGAGGGAAACCTGGGCCGGCTGCTGATTGGTCGCTGGAGTCAGCTGACCAGGTTCGGCCAATCAGGGGCTGCCCTTCAGTCCTAGCCTCCTGATTGGTGGGTGGTGTCACCTGACCAGGGCTGACCAATCAGAGCGAGGGAAACCTGGGCCGGCTGCTGATTGGTCGCTGGAGTCAGCTGACGAGGCTCGGCCAATCAGGGGCTGCCCCTCAGCCCTAGCCTCCTGATTGGTGGGTGGTGTCACCTGACCAGGGCTGACCAATCAGAGTGAGGGAAACCTGGGCCGGCTGCTGATTGGTCGCTAGAGTCAGCTGACCAGGCTCAGCCAATCAGGGGCTGCCCCTCAGCCCTAGCCTCCTGATTGGTGGGTGGTGTCACCTGACCAGGGCTGACCAATCAGAGCGAGGGAAACCTGGGCCGGCTGCTGATTGGTCGCTGGAGTCAGCTGACTAGTCTCGGCCAATCAGGGGCTGCCCCTCAGCCCTAGCCTCCTGATTGGTGGATGGTGTCACCTGATCAGGGCTGACCAATCAGAGCGAGGGAAACCTGGGCCGGCTGCTGATTGGTCGCTGGAGTCAGCTGACCAGGTTCAGCCAATCAGGGGCTGCCCCTCAGTCCTAGCCTCCTGATTGGTGGGTGGTGTCACCTGACCAGGGCTGACCAATCAGAGCGAGGGAAACCTGGGCCGGCTGCTGATTGGTCGCTGGAGTCAGCTGACCAGGCTCAGCCAATCAGGGGCTGCCCCTCAGCCCTAGCCTCCTGATTGGTGCGAGATATCATATTGCATGGCACTTTATTATTATTTATGAATTATTATGAATTATTAAATTGTTAAAGGAATCATTAATAATTCCATTATTTTTCCGTCCCCGGTTTTGCTGTGGAGAGTTTGCAGCAGACATTACCGGTGCGGGAACAAGCCGGCAGTAGCTGGAATCGAACTCACAAGCAACGGGGTGGAAGTCCAACGCCTTAACCACAACTCCAAGTCAGTGATACTGAGATGCGAACGTCTCTGTAGCGTATTGGTTTAGGTGTTTAAGTCATATTGTCTCTGCCCCTACAAGCCACCATTCTTTAGTTTATTACGTCAGGCCAGCTGGAGCACTGTATTGTATAAAGGATTCTTTTTCAGATCACTGCCATCCACTCTCTGTAGCCTAATGGCTAAGGTGTTGGGTTTGGTACCTCGACGTCTTGAGTTCGATTACCCAAGGCTTCAACTTTTTCTCCTGTTTTTTTTTTTTGTTTTTAAGTAAGCACATAGACCAAAACATAAGCCATTTTGTCTTTACCCTTACAAGCCACCCTTCTTTAGTTTATTTAGTGCATTTGTTTGGGAGTCAGGCTAGCTAAAGGGCTGTAAAAACTAAAGGATTGTTTGTGTAGGGCCTTATATCTGTTCTCTGTGTTGCAATGGTTGATATGCTGGATTTAGTTTTTGAGGTTCTGGGTTTAACCCCTTAAGGACAATGGGCGGTCCCTAAACCCATTGAAAACAATGCATTTTGAGCCCGTACATGTACGGGGTTTGTCATGAAGGGGTTAATTCACTCCAATTGATTTATTTGGTGTGTTTGTTTGGGAGGAAGGCACGCTACAAGATTGCAGTGAGGTCAAAAACCAATGGATTGTTTTCAGGGGACAGGTTTGCTAGTGTCTGTAGTGTACATGCTGCCCTTCTTTCGTTTATGAATTGTGTTTGTGTGGGAGACAAGCTAGACAGCCCTCCCAAATGACTATGTAGCGTAATGGATAAGGCGCTGAACCCCAGTGCTTAAGGCCCTGGGTTCAATTCCCTTGAGCTCCATATTGATCTTTCTCTCAGCTCTCTTCTACATTGTGTTTTTTTTTGTTTGGTGAGGGAGTAAAAAGCTATTGTTAGCAACCAGGTAGACCAAAACACAAGCCACCCAGTTCATGCATTTAAATTGAATGATTTACTCAAAGGGATTTGGGTCACTCTGTCAGCATTAGCCATTTCCCCACATTTGGATATTTATATCATCATTGACAGGCCATACAAACTCATCAACTTAAAAATGACCCCTGCATTGTATATTTATCCCACCATACATCCCCACATTGTGTATTGATTTATGTGATGACCCTCAGCCAGCCCTACATGTAAATGAATGCCCCATTGCCCCCACACCCTTGTGTATTGTCCTCATCCATTTTCTTTGAGAAATCCAGGTGCTGTGGTTGCAGTTGGATGTGTCTGATTGGCTGAACCTGGTCAAGTGACTCCACCAGCCAACCAGGCATTGGGATTGAGACCCAGGGGGGGATTTAAGCTTCACTTGCAGCTCTTGGTTCTTTTGATGTTCATTTTCTTTGAGAAGTCCAGGTGCTGTGGTTGCTGTGGGATGTGTCCAGGCCAGGGCTTATCTTTGTACAGTATTTCCCCTGTCTCTGTTTTTGCATTGCCATTGGCCCTATTCTTTTGTGTTTAAGTTGTTTGTTCCTGTTTCCACCTTTGCTGTTACTGAAGGCACGAGGCGTCTCAGACCCTATCATCTCCAATAATACTAATGTCTTTTCCTTCACTTATCATGAGTAGTTCTTCTCCTTTCCATAGCTTTAACATGTCCTGTTCAATCCCTTTTCTGTTGTGTTGTGTCTTTGAAGCTAACGTTCCCTCACTTTATTAGTCTGTACCGCTTCTGCTGGGAGGCTGTTCCATTTCTCTACCACTCTAGGAGTAAAACTTCTTTACATTCCATCTAAGCCTCTAACTCACTAGTTTCAGATCATGACCTTGTTAAACCATTTCTCCTCTTTTGACACAAACATCCCTCCTGTGATTTGTTAAATGGCCTTTAATGATTTCAAGTATTTTCTCCAAGCTTATACATATCGAGATTCCCTAGTCTTTCCTGATCCTGAGCCTGCGTTATTATCTACAATGGTAGATTTGATTTTCAGGGAGCAGGGATAGTGAACAGGTTGGAAAGAGAAGATAGAGGCAGCACCCGTTCTTGTTGTTGGTAGTAAAGTGGTGTTTTTCTGTTCCAAGTTGATGGCCACAAAACACCCCCACGTCAGAGGGCTCAGCTAACAGCACAGACCTGTGGGATAAAACAAGCAGTGTGTCCTGCATCAATTGTCTATTTTGTCACATTAACGGCTCGGTGGAGTTTGCTATCCCAGTTTGGAGTTAACGGAAGTATGGAAAATGCTACACCCAATCACAAATGGAGTCTTGCTGAGCCAACAGAGACGCAAATCCCACCTAGGAAGTGACTTGAGGTGGCACATAAAGGAACTTCACATTTTTTATCTTTTATGGAATTAAAATGAATTATTTAAGTGTGTGTGTGTATTATGATTATTTTTTTTTATATTCCTTTGGTATGTAGCCTTCTGCTTTCGCTCCTCCAGTGTGAGGATTCGTGGACTGTTGTACAAAAGCAAACATAGGGGTTTAATTTGTGTGAATTTGCAGCTCTGGACAAGATAGTCCTGGCTATTTGTGGATGGTTGCTATAACAGACCACCTCAATATCAGAAGCAAGTCTACGGCAGAGACCCGATTTAAACTCCTTGACTTTGCTATATATTCTAATTGCCAAATTATTAATCCGTTTCTGCAGCGTAAAGAGCTTGGCTGGCCCTGTATAATGCATAGCTAAGTCAATGAGATGTCCTGATTGGTGAGTGGTGTCACCTGACCAGGGCTGACCAATCAGAGCGAGGGAATCCTGGGCGGGCTGCTGATTGGTCGCTGGAGTCAGCTGACGAGGCTCGGCCAATCAGGGGCTGCCCCTCAGCCCTAGCCTCCTGATTGGTGGGTGGTGTCACCTGACCAGGGCTGACCAATCAGAGCGAGAGAAACCTGGGCCGGCTGCTGATTGGTCGCTGGAGTCAGCTGACGAGGCTCGGCCAATCAGGGGCTGCCCCTCAGCCCTAGCCTCCTGATTGGTGGGTGGTGTCACCTGACCATGGCTGACCAATCAGAGCGAGGGAAACCTGG
This sequence comes from Spea bombifrons, assembly GCF_027358695.1. NCBI lineage: Eukaryota > Metazoa > Chordata > Amphibia > Anura > Pelobatidae > Spea > Spea bombifrons. Next base: position 90,257,756 of record NC_071087.1, read on the forward strand.
GCCGGCTGCTGATTGGTCGCTGGAGTCAGCTGACCAGGTTCGGCCAATCAGGGGCTGCCCCTCAGTCCTAGCCCCCTGATTGGTGGGTGTCACCTGACCAGGGCTGACCAATCAGAGCGAGGGAAACCTGGGCCGGCTGTTGATTGGTCGCTGGAGTCAGCTGACGAGGCTCGGCCAATCAGGTGCTGCCCCTCAGCCCTAGCCTCCTGATTGGTGGGTGGTGTCACCTGACCAGGGCTGACCAATCAGAGCGAGAGAAACCTGGGCCGGCTGCTGATTGGTCGCTGGAGTCAGCTGACCAGGCTCAGCCAATCAGCTCAGCCAATCAGGGCCAATCACCTGACCAGGGCTGACCAATCAGAGCGAGAGAAACCTGGGCCGGCTGCTGATTGGTCGCTGGAGTCAGCTGACGAGGCTCGGCCAATCAGGGGCTGCCCCTCAGCCCTAGCCTCCTGATTGGTGGGTGGTGTCACCTGACCATGGCTGACCAATCAGAGCGAGGGAAACCTGGGCCGGCTGCTGATTGGTCGCTGGAGTCAGCTGACCAGGTTCGGCCAATCAGGGGCTGCCCCTCAGTCCTAGCCCCCTGATTGGTGGGTGTCACCTGACCAGGGCTGACCAATCAGAGCGAGGGAAACCTGGGCCGGCTGTTGATTGGTCGCTGGAGTCAGCTGACGAGGCTCGGCCAATCAGGTGCTGCCCCTCAGCCCTAGCCTCCTGATTGGTGGGTGGTGTCACCTGACCAGGGCTGACCAATCAGAGCGAGAGAAACCTGGGCCGGCTGCTGATTGGTCGCTGGAGTCAGCTGACCAGGCTCAGCCAATCAGGGGCTGCCCCTCAGCCCTAGCCTCCTGATTGGTGGGTGGTGTCACCTGACCAGGGCTGACCAATCAGAGCGAGGGAAACCTGGGCCGGCTGCTGATTGGTCGCTGGAGTCAGCTGACCAGGTTCGGCCAATCAGGGGCTGCCCTTCAGTCCTAGCCTCCTGATTGGTGGGTGGTGTCACCTGACCAGGGCTGACCAATCAGAGTGAGGGAAACCTGGGCCGGCTGCTGATTGGTCGCTGGAGTCAGCTGACCAGGCTCAGCCAATCAGGGGCTGCCCCTCAGCCCTAGCCTCCTGATTGGTGGGTGGTGTCACCTGACCAGGGCTGACCAATCAGAGCGAGGGAAACCTGGGCCGGCTGCTGATTGGTCGCTGGAGTCAGCTGACTAGGCTCGGCCAATCAGGGGCTGCCCCTCAGCCCTAGCCTCCTGATTGGTGGGTGGTGTCACCTGACCAGGGCTGACCAATCAGAGCGAGGGAAACCTGGGCCGGCTGCTGATTGGTCGCTGGAGTCAGCTGACCAGGTTCAGCCAATCAGGGGCTGCCCCTCAGTCCTAGCCTCCTGATTGGTGGGTGGTGTCACCTGACCAGGGCTGACCAATCAGAGCGAGGGAAACCTGGGCCGGCTGCTGATTGGTCGCTGGAGTCAGCTGACCAGGCTCAGCCAATCAGGGGCTGCCCCTCAGCCCTAGCCTCCTGATTGGTGCGAGATATCATATTGCATGGCACTTTATTATTATTTATGAATTATTATGAATTATTAAATTGTTAAAGGAATCATTAATAATTTGATTATTTTTCCGTCACCAGTTTTGCTGTGGAGAGTTTACAGCAGACATTACCGGTGCGGGAACAAGCCGGCAGTAGCTGGAATCGAACTCACAAGCAACGGGGTGGAAGTCCAACGCCTTAACCACAACTCCAAGTCAGTGATACTGAGATGCGAACGTCTCTGTAGGTGTTTAAGTCATATTGTCTCTGCCCCTACAAGCCACCATTCTTTCGTTTATTTAGTGTTTGTTTGGAAGTCAGGCCAGCTGGAGCACTGTATTGTATAAAGGATTCTTTTTCCGATCACTGCCATCCACTCTCTGTAGCCTAATGGCTAAGGTGTTGGGTTTGGTACCTCGACGTCTTGAGTTCGATTACCCAAGGCTTCAACTTTTTCTCCTGTTTTTTTTTTTTTTTGTTTTTAAGTAAGCACATAGACCAAAACATAAGCCATTTTGTCTTTACCCTTACAAGCCATCCTTCTTTAGTTTATTTAGTGCATTTGTTTGGGAGTCAGGCTAGCTAAAGGGCTGTAAAAACTAAAGGATTGTTTCTGTAGGGCCTTATATCTGTTCTCTGTGTTGCAATGGTTGATATGCTGGATTTAGTTTTTGAGGTTCTGGGTTTAACCCCTTAAGGACAATGGGCGGTCCCTAAACCCATTGAAAACAATGCATTTTGAGCCCGTACATGTACGGGGTTTGTCATGAAGGGGTTAATTCACTCCAATTGATTTATTTGGTGTGTTTGTTTGGGAGGAAGGCACGCTACAAGATTGCAGTGAGGTCAAAAACCAATGGATTGTTTTCAGGGGACAGGTTTGCTAGTGTCTGTAGTGTACATGCTGCCCTTCTTTCGTTTATGAATTGTGTTTGTGTGGGAGACAAGCTAGACAACCCTCCCAAATGACTATGTAGCGTAATGGATAAGGCGCTGAACCCCAGTGCTTAAGGCCCTGGGTTCAATTCCCTTGAGTTCCATATTGAACTTTCTCTCAGCTCTCTTCTACATTGTGTTTTTTTTTGTTTGGTGAGGGAGTAAAAAGCTATTGTTAGCAACCAGGTAGACCAAAACACAAGCCACCCAGTTCATGCATTTAAATTGAATGATTTACTCAAAGGGATTTGGGTCACTCTGTCAGCATTAGCCATTTCCCCACATTTGGATATTTATATCATCATTGACAGGCCATACAAACTCATCAACTTAAAAATGACCCCTGCATTGTATATTTATCCCACCATACATCCCCACATTGTGTATTGATTTATGTGATGACCCTCAGCCAGCCCTACATGTAAATGAATGCCCCATTGCCCCCACACCCTTGTGTATTGTCCTCATCCATTTTCTTTGAGAAATCCAGGTGCTGTGGTTGCAGTTGGATGTGTCTGATTGGCTGAACCTGGTCAAGTGACTCCACCAGCCAACCAGGCATTGGGATTGAGACCCAGGGGGGGATTTAAGCTTCACTTGCAGCTCTTGGTTCTTTTGATGTTCATTTTCTTTGAGAAGTCCAGGTGCTGTGGTTGCTGTGGGATGTGTCCAGGCCAGGGCTTATCTTTGTACAGTATTTCCCCTGTCTCTGTTTTTGCATTGCCATTGGCCCTATTCTTTTGTGTTTAAGTTGTTTGTTCCTGTTTCCACCTTTGCTGTTACTGAAGGCACGAGGCGTCTCAGACCCTATCATCTCCAATAATACTAATGTCTTTTCCTTCACTTATCATGAGTAGTTCTTCTCCTTTCCATAGCTTTAACATGTCCTGTTCAATCCCTTTTCTGTTGTGTTGTGTCTTTGAAGCTAACGTTCCCTCACTTTATTAGTCTGTACCGCTTCTGCTGGGAGGCTGTTCCATTTCTCTACCACTCTAGGAGTAAAACTTCTTTACATTCCATCTAAGCCTCTAACTCACTAGTTTCAGATCATGACCTTGTTAAACCATTTCTCCTCTTTTGAAACAAACATCCCTCCTGTGATTTGTTAAATGGCCTTTAATGATTTCAAGTATTTTCTCCAAGCTTATACATATCGAGATTCCCTAGTCTTTCCTGATCCTGAGCCTGCGTTATTATCTACAATGGTAGATTTGATTTTCAGGGAGCAGGGATAGTGAACAGGTTGGAAAGAGAAGATAGAGGCAGCACCCGTTCTTGTTGTTGGTAGTAAAGTGGTGTTTTTCTGTTCCAAGTTGATGGCCACAAAACACCCCCACGTCAGAGGGCTCAGCTAACAGCACAGACCTGTGGGATAAAACAAGCAGTGTGTCCTGCATCAATTGTCTATTTTGTCACATTAACGGCTCGGTGGAGTTTGCTATCCCAGTTTGGAGTTAACGGAAGTATGGAAAATGCTACACCCAATCACAAATGGAGTCTTGCTGAGCCAACAGAGACGCAAATCCCACCTAGGAAGTGACTTGAGGTGGCACATAAAGGAACTTCACATTTTTTATCTTTTATGGAAATAAAATGAATTATTTAAGTGTGTGTGTGTATTATGATTATTTTTTTTTATATTCCTTTGGTATGTAGCCTTCTGCTTTCGCTCCTCCAGTTATTATTATTATTATTATTATTATTATCTTTTATTTATATAGCGCCAACAGTTTACGCAGCGCTTAATACAATACATAAATTCAAGGGATATGACAAGACAAGAATTGACAGACTAAGACAAACCGATACATTTGGTGGAGAGAGCCCTGCTCGCAAGCTTACAATCTAGAGGGAAAATGGGGTGATAAACATAAGGCATAGAGAAAGAGTGAGAGGTATTGTGGGGATATCAATGACAAGGATGTTCTAGCAGCTAAGATCGTATGCTTCTCTGAAGAAGTGGGTTTTTAGATGTTTCTTGAATGTTGGGAGGGAGGGTGAATTCTGAAGGTTCCTTGGGAGCAGATTCCAGAGATATGGGGCAGCTCGAGTGAAATCTTGTAGACGGGAAAAGGAAGAGGTGATGAGTGAGGAGGAGAGCCTTAGCCCATGGGAGGAACGTAGGGATCGAGTAGGAGAGTATTTGCTAATGAGGTCAGAAATGTACGGAGGAGCAGTATTGTGGATGGCCTTATATGTCAGTACCAGGATCTTAAATTTAATTCTAAAGGTAATTGGGAGCCAGTGGAGGGATTCACAGAGGGGGGAAGCAGAAGAGGAGCGACGTGCAAGGAAGATGAGCCTAGCAGCGGCATTAAGGATAGACTGTAGTGGAGAGAGTCGAGACAGTGGAATGCCAACCAGAAGAGTGTTGCAGTAGTCTAGACGGGAAATGATAAGTGAATGAACCAGAGTTTTTGTGGATTCTTGGGTGAGGAATGGGCGGATACGAGAGATGTTTTTTAGGTGCAGGCGGCAGGATCTGGCGAGGGACTGAATGTGAGGGATGAAGGAGAGGTTTGAGTCAAGGATGACCCCAAGGCATCGGGCCTGGTTAGTAGGAGAGATAGTTGTGTTGTTAATGGTGATAGAGAATTCAGGTAGTGGAGTGGAGATGGAGGGAGGGAAGATAATGAGTTCCGTTTTAGAAAGATTAAGTTTCAGGTAGTGTTGTGACATCCATGAAGAAATAGCAGTGTGAGGATTCGTGGACTGTTGTACAAAAGCAAACATAGGGGTTTAATTTGTGTGAATTTGCAGCTCTGGACAAGATAGTCCTGGCTATTTGTGGATGGTTGCTATAACAGACCACCTCAATATCAGAAGCAAGTCTACGGCAGAGACCCGATTTAAACTCCTTGACTTTGCTATATATTCTAATTGCCAAATTATTAATCCGTTTCTGCAGCGTAAAGAGCTTGGCTGGCCCTGTATAATGCATAGCTAAGTCAATGAGATGTCCTGATTGGTGAGTGGTGTCACCTGACCAGGGATGACCAATCAGAGCGAGGGAATCCTGGGCGGGCTGCTGATTGGTCGCTGGAGTCAGCTGACGAGGCTCGGCCAATCAGGGGCTGCCCCTCAGCCCTAGCCTCCTGATTGGTGGGTGGTGTCACCTGACCAGGGCTGACCAATCAGAGCGAGAGAAACCTGGGCCGGCTGCTGATTGGTCGCTGGAGTCAGCTGACGAGGCTCAGCCAATCAGGGGCTGCCCCTCAGCCCTAGCCTCCTGATTGGTGGGTAGTGCCACCTGACCAGGGCTGACCAATCAGAGTGAGGGAAACCTGGGCCGGCTGCTGATTGGTCGCTGGAGTCAGCTGACCAGGCTCAGCCAATCAGGGGCTGCCCCTCAGCCCTAGCCTCCTGATTGGTGGGTGGTGTCACCTGACCAGGGCTGACCAATCAGAGCGAGGGAATCCTGGGCGGGCTGCTGATTGGTCGCTGGAGTCAGCTGACGAGGCTCGGCCAATCAGGGGCTGCCCCTCAGCCCTAGCCTCCTGATTGGTGGGTGGTGTCACCTGACCAGGGCTGACCAATCAGAGCGAGGGAATCCTGGGCGGGCTGCTGATTGGTCGCTGGAGTCAGCTGACGAGGCTCGGCCAATCAGGGGCTGCCCCTCAGCCCTAGCCTCCTGATTGGTGGGTGGTGTCACCTGACCAGGGCTGACCAATCAGAGCGAGAGAAACCTGGGCCGGCTGCTGATTGGTCGCTGGAGTCAGCTGACGAGGCTCGGCCAATCAGGGGCTGCCCCTCAGCCCTAGCCTCCTGATTGGTGGGTGGTGTCACCTGACCATGGCTGACCAATCAGAGCGAGGGAAACCTGGGCCGGCTGCTGATTGGTCGCTGGAGTCAGCTGACCAGGTTCGGCCAATCAGGGGCTGCCCCTCAGTCCTAGCCCCCTGATTGGTGGGTGGTGTCACCTGACCAGGGCTGACCAATCAGAGCGAGGGAAACCTGGGCCGGCTGCTGATTGGTCGCTGGAGTCAGCTGACCAGGTTCGGCCAATCAGGGGCTGCCCTTCAGTCCTAGCCTCCTGATTGGTGGGTGGTGTCACCTGACCAGGGCTGACCAATCAGAGCGAGGGAAACCTGGGCCGGCTGCTGATTGGTCGCTGGAGTCAGCTGACGAGGCTCGGCCAATCAGGGGCTGCCCCTCAGCCCTAGCCTCCTGATTGGTGGGTGGTGTCACCTGACCAGGGCTGACCAATCAGAGTGAGGGAAACCTGGGCCGGCTGCTGATTGGTCGCTAGAGTCAGCTGACCAGGCTCAGCCAATCAGGGGCTGCCCCTCAGCCCTAGCCTCCTGATTGGTGGGTGGTGTCACCTGACCAGGGCTGACCAATCAGAGCGAGGGAAACCTGGGCCGGCTGCTGATTGGTCGCTGGAGTCAGCTGACTAGTCTCGGCCAATCAGGGGCTGCCCCTCAGCCCTAGCCTCCTGATTGGTGGATGGTGTCACCTGATCAGGGCTGACCAATCAGAGCGAGGGAAACCTGGGCCGGCTGCTGATTGGTCGCTGGAGTCAGCTGACCAGGTTCAGCCAATCAGGGGCTGCCCCTCAGTCCTAGCCTCCTGATTGGTGGGTGGTGTCACCTGACCAGGGCTGACCAATCAGAGCGAGGGAAACCTGGGCCGGCTGCTGATTGGTCGCTGGAGTCAGCTGACCAGGCTCAGCCAATCAGGGGCTGCCCCTCAGCCCTAGCCTCCTGATTGGTGCGAGATATCATATTGCATGGCACTTTATTATTATTTATGAATTATTATGAATTATTAAATTGTTAAAGGAATCATTAATAATTCCATTATTTTTCCGTCCCCGGTTTTGCAGCAGACATTACCGGTGCGGGAACAAGCCGGCATTAGCTGGAATCGAACTCACAAGCAACGGGGTGGAAGTCCAACGCCTTAACCACAACTCCAAGTCAGTGATACTGAGATGCGAACGTCTCTGTAGCGTATTGGTTTAGGTGTTTAAGTCATATTGTCTCTGCCCCTACAAGCCACCATTCTTTAGTTTATTACGTCAGGCCAGCTGGAGCACTGTATTGTATAAAGGATTCTTTTTCAGATCACTGCCATCCACTCTCTGTAGCCTAATGGCTAAGGTGTTGGGTTTGGTACCTCGACGTCTTGAGTTCGATTACCCAAGGCTTCAACTTTTTCTCCTGTTTTTTTTTTTTGTTTTTAAGTAAGCACATAGACCAAAACATAAGCCATTTTGTCTTTACCCTTACAAGCCACCCTTCTTTAGTTTATTTAGTGCATTTGTTTGGGAGTCAGGCTAGCTAAAGGGCTGTAAAAACTAAAGGATTGTTTCTGTAGGGCCTTATATCTGTTCTCTGTGTTGCAATGGTTGATATGCTGGATTTAGTTTTTGAGGTTCTGGGTTTAACCCCTTAAGGACAATGGGCGGTCCCTAAACCCATTGAAAACAATGCATTTTGAGCCCGTACATGTACGGGGTTTGTCATGAAGGGGTTAATTCACTCCAATTGATTTATTTGGTGTGTTTGTTTGGGAGGAAGGCACGCTACAAGATTGCAGTGAGGTCAAAAACCAATGGATTGTTTTCAGGGGACAGGTTTGCTAGTGTCTGTAGTGTACATGCTGCCCTTCTTTCGTTTATGAATTGTGTTTGTGTGGGAGACAAGCTAGACAGCCCTCCCAAATGACTATGTAGCGTAATGGATAAGGCGCTGAACCCCAGTGCTTAAGGCCCTGGGTTCAATTCCCTTGAGCTCCATATTGATCTTTCTCTCAGCTCTCTTCTACATTGTGTTTTTTTTTGTTTGGTGAGGGAGTAAAAAGCTATTGTTAGCAACCAGGTAGACCAAAACACAAGCCACCCAGTTCATGCATTTAAATTGAATGATTTACTCAAAGGGATTTGGGTCACTCTGTCAGCATTAGCCATTTCCCCACATTTGGATATTTATATCATCATTGACAGGCCATACAAACTCATCAACTTAAAAATGACCCCTGCATTGTATATTTATCCCACCATACATCCCCACATTGTGTATTGATTTATGTGATGACCCTCAGCCAGCCCTACATGTAAATGAATGCCCCATTGCCCCCACACCCTTGTGTATTGTCCTCATCCATTTTCTTTGAGAAATCCAGGTGCTGTGGTTGCAGTTGGATGTGTCTGATTGGCTGAACCTGGTCAAGTGACTCCACCAGCCAACCAGGCATTGGGATTGAGACCCAGGGGGGGATTTAAGCTTCACTTGCAGCTCTTGGTTCTTTTGATGTTCATTTTCTTTGAGAAGTCCAGGTGCTGTGGTTGCTGTGGGATGTGTCCAGGCCAGGGCTTATCTTTGTACAGTATTTCCCCTGTCTCTGTTTTTGCATTGCCATTGGCCCTATTCTTTTGTGTTTAAGTTGTTTGTTCCTGTTTCCACCTTTGCTGTTACTGAAGGCACGAGGCGTCTCAGACCCTATCATCTCCAATAATACTAATGTCTTTTCCTTCACTTATCATGAGTAGTTCTTCTCCTTTCCATAGCTTTAACATGTCCTGTTCAATCCCTTTTCTGTTGTGTTGTGTCTTTGAAGCTAACGTTCCCTCACTTTATTAGTCTGTACCGCTTCTGCTGGGAGGCTGTTCCATTTCTCTACCACTCTAGGAGTAAAACTTCTTTACATTCCATCTAAGCCTCTAACTCACTAGTTTCAGATCATGACCTTGTTAAACCATTTCTCCTCTTTTGACACAAACATCCCTCCTGTGATTTGTTAAATGGCCTTTAATGATTTCAAGTATTTTCTCCAAGCTTATACATATCGAGATTCCCTAGTCTTTCCTGATCCTGAGCCTGCGTTATTATCTACAATGGTAGATTTGATTTTCAGGGAGCAGGGATAGTGAACAGGTTGGAAAGAGAAGATAGAGGCAGCACCCGTTCTTGTTGTTGGTAGTAAAGTGGTGTTTTTCTGTTCCAAGTTGATGGCCACAAAACACCCCCACGTCAGAGGGCTCAGCTAACAGCACAGACCTGTGGGATAAAACAAGCAGTGTGTCCTGCATCAATTGTCTATTTTGTCACATTAACGGCTCGGTGGAGTTTGCTATCCCAGTTTGGAGTTAACGGAAGTATGGAAAATGCTACACCCAATCACAAATGGAGTCTTGCTGAGCCAACAGAGACGCAAATCCCACCTAGGAAGTGACTTGAGGTGGCACATAAAGGAACTTCACATTTTTTATCTTTTATGGAATTAAAATGAATTATTTAAGTGTGTGTGTGTATTATGATTATTTTTTTTTATATTCCTTTGGTATGTAGCCTTCTGCTTTCGCTCCTCCAGTGTGAGGATTCGTGGACTGTTGTACAAAAGCAAACATAGGGGTTTAATTTGTGTGAATTTGCAGCTCTGGACAAGATAGTCCTGGCTATTTGTGGATGGTTGCTATAACAGACCACCTCAATATCAGAAGCAAGTCTACGGCAGAGACCCGATTTAAACTCCTTGACTTTGCTATATATTCTAATTGCCAAATTATTAATCCGTTTCTGCAGCGTAAAGAGCTTGGCTGGCCCTGTATAATGCATAGCTAAGTCAATGAGATGTCCTGATTGGTGAGTGGTGTCACCTGACCAGGGCTGACCAATCAGAGCGAGGGAATCCTGGGCGGGCTGCTGATTGGTCGCTGGAGTCAGCTGACGAGGCTCGGCCAATCAGGGGCTGCCCCTCAGCCCTAGCCTCCTGATTGGTGGGTGGTGTCACCTGACCAGGGCTGACCAATCAGAGCGAGAGAAACCTGGGCCGGCTGCTGATTGGTCGCTGGAGTCAGCTGACGAGGCTCGGCCAATCAGGGGCTGCCCCTCAGCCCTAGCCTCCTGATTGGTGGGTGGTGTCACCTGACCATGGCTGACCAATCAGAGCGAGGGAAACCTGGGCCGGCTGCTGATTGGTCGCTGGAGTCAGCTGACCAGGTTCGGCCAATCAGGGGCTGCCCCTCAGTCCTAGCCCCCTGATTGGTGGGTGGTGTCACCTGACCAGGGCTGACCAATCAGAGCGAGGGAAACCTGGGCCGGCTGTTGATTGGTCGCTGGAGTCAGCTGACGAGGCTCGGCCAATCAGGTGCTGCCCCTCAGCCCTAGCCTCCTGATTGGTGGGTGGTGTCACCTGACCAGGGCTGACCAATCAGAGCGAGAGAAACCTGGGCCGGCTGCTGATTGGTCGCTGGAGTCAGCTGACCAGGTTCGGCCAATCAGGGGCTGCCCTTCAGTCCTAGCCTCCTGATTGGTGGGTGGTGTCACCTGACCAGGGCTGACCAATCAGAGCGAGGGAAACCTGGGCCGGCTGCTGATTGGTCGCTGGAGTCAGCTGACCAGGCTCAGCCAATCAGGGGCTGCCCCTCAGCCCTAGCCTCCTGATTGGTGGGTGGTGTCACCTGACCAGGGCTGACCAATCAGAGCGAGGGAAACCTGGGCCGGCTGCTGATTGGTCGCTGGAGTCAGCTGACTAGGCTCAGCCAATCAGGGGCTGCCCCTCAGCCCTAGCCTCCTGATTGGTGGGTGGTGTCACCTGACCAGGGCTGACCAATCAGAGCGAGGGAAACCTGGGCCGGCTGCTGATTGGTCGCTGGAGTCAGCTGACCAGGTTCAGCCAATCAGGGGCTGCCCCTCAGTCCTAGTCTCCTGATTGGTGGGTGGTGTCACCTGACCAGGGCTGACCAATCAGAGCGAGGGAAACCTGGGCCGGCTGCTGATTGGTCGCTGGAGTCAGCTGACCAGGCTCAGCCAATCAGGGGCTGCCCCTCAGCCCTAGCCTCCTGATTGGTGCGAGATATCATATTGCATGGCACTTTATTATTATTTATGAATTATTAAATTGTTAAAGGAATCATTAATAATTTGATTATTTTTCCGTCACCAGTTTTGCTGTGGAGAGTTTACAGCAGACATTACCGGTGCGGGAACAAGCCGGCAGTAGCTGGAATCGAACTCACAAGCAACGGGGTGGAAGTTCAACGCCTTAACCACAACTCCAAGTCAGTGATACTGAGATGCGAACGTCTCTGTAGCGTATTGGTTTAGGTGTTTAAGTCATATTGTCTCTGCCCCTACAAGCCACCATTCTTTCGTTTATTTAGTGTTTGTTTGGAAGTCAGGCCAGCTGGAGCACTGTATTGTATAAAGGATTCTTTTTCCGATCACTGCCATCCACTCTCTGTAGCCTAATGGCTAAGGTGTTGGGTTTGGTACCTCGACGTCTTGAGTTCGATTACCCAAGGCTTCAACTTTTTCTCCTGTTTTTTTTTTTTTTTGTTTTTAAGTAAGCACATAGACCAAAACATAAGCCATTTTGTCTTTACCCTTACAAGCCATCCTTCTTTAGTTTATTTAGTGCATTTGTTTGGGAGTCAGGCTAGCTAAAGGGCTGTAAAAACTAAAGGATTGTTTCTGTAGGGCCTTATATCTGTTCTCTGTGTTGCAATGGTTGATATGCTGGATTTAGTTTTTGAGGTTCTGGGTTTAACCCCTTAAGGACAATGGGCGGTCCCTAAACCCATTGAAAACAATGCATTTTGAGCCCGTACATGTACGGGGTTTGTCATGAAGGGGTTAATTCACTCCAATTGATTTATTTGGTGTGTTTGTTTGGGAGGAAGGCACGCTACAAGATTGCAGTGAGGTCAAAAACCAATGGATTGTTTTCAGGGGACAGGTTTGCTAGTGTCTGTAGTGTACATGCTGCCCTTCTTTCGTTTATGAATTGTGTTTGTGTGGGAGACAAGCTAGACAACCCTCCCAAATGACTATGTAGCGTAATGGATAAGGCGCTGAACCCCAGTGCTTAAGGCCCTGGGTTCAATTCCCTTGAGTTCCATATTGAACTTTCTCTCAGCTCTCTTCTACATTGTGTTTTTTTTTGTTTGGTGAGGGAGTAAAAAGCTATTGTTAGCAACCAGGTAGACCAAAACACAAGCCACCCAGTTCATGCATTTAAATTGAATGATTTACTCAAAGGGATTTGGGTCACTCTGTCAGCATTAGCCATTTCCCCACATTTGGATATTTATATCATCATTGACAGGCCATACAAACTCATCAACTTAAAAATGACCCCTGCATTGTATATTTATCCCACCATACATCCCCACATTGTGTATTGATTTATGTGATGACCCTCAGCCAGCCCTACATGTAAATGAATGCCCCATTGCCCCCACACCCTTGTGTATTGTCCTCATCCATTTTCTTTGAGAAATCCAGGTGCTGTGGTTGCAGTTGGATGTGTCTGATTGGCTGAACCTGGTCAAGTGACTCCACCAGCCAACCAGGCATTGGGATTGAGACCCAGGGGGGGATTTAAGCTTCACTTGCAGCTCTTGGTTCTTTTGATGTTCATTTTCTTTGAGAAGTCCAGGTGCTGTGGTTGCTGTGGGATGTGTCCAGGCCAGGGCTTATCTTTGTACAGTATTTCCCCTGTCTCTGTTTTTGCATTGCCATTGGCCCTATTCTTTTGTGTTTAAGTTGTTTGTTCCTGTTTCCACCTTTGCTGTTACTGAAGGCACGAGGCGTCTCAGACCCTATCATCTCCAATAATACTAATGTCTTTTCCTTCACTTATCATGAGTAGTTCTTCTCCTTTCCATAGCTTTAACATGTCCTGTTCAATCCCTTTTCTGTTGTGTTGTGTCTTTGAAGCTAACGTTCCCTCACTTTATTAGTCTGTACCGCTTCTGCTGGGAGGCTGTTCCATTTCTCTACCACTCTAGGAGTAAAACTTCTTTACATTCCATCTAAGCCTCTAACTCACTAGTTTCAGATCATGACCTTGTTAAACCATTTCTCCTCTTTTGAAACAAACATCCCTCCTGTGATTTGTTAAATGGCCTTTAATGATTTCAAGTATTTTCTCCAAGCTTATACATATCGAGATTCCCTAGTCTTTCCTGATCCTGAGCCTGCGTTATTATCTACAATGGTAGATTTGATTTTCAGGGAGCAGGGATAGTGAACAGGTTGGAAAGAGAAGATAGAGGCAGCACCCGTTCTTGTTGTTGGTAGTAAAGTGGTGTTTTTCTGTTCCAAGTTGATGGCCACAAAACACCCCCACGTCAGAGGGCTCAGCTAACAGCACAGACCTGTGGGATAAAACAAGCAGTGTGTCCTGCATCAATTGTCTATTTTGTCACATTAACGGCTCGGTGGAGTTTGCTATCCCAGTTTGGAGTTAACGGAAGTATGGAAAATGCTACACCCAATCACAAATGGAGTCTTGCTGAGCCAACAGAGACGCAAATCCCACCTAGGAAGTGACTTGAGGTGGCACATAAAGGAACTTCACATTTTTTATCTTTTATGGAAATAAAATGAATTATTTAAGTGTGTGTGTGTATTATGATTATTTTTTTTTATATTCCTTTGGTATGTAGCCTTCTGCTTTCGCTCCTCCAGTTATTATTATTATTATTATTATTATTATCTTTTATTTATATAGCGCCAACAGTTTACGCAGCGCTTAATACAATACATAAATTCAAGGGATATGACAAGACAAGAATTGACAGACTAAGACAAACCGATACATTTGGTGGAGAGAGCCCTGCTCGCAAGCTTACAATCTAGAGGGAAAATGGGGTGATAAACATAAGGCATAGAGAAAGAGTGAGAGGTATTGTGGGGATATCAATGACAAGGATGTTCTAGCAGCTAAGATCGTATGCTTCTCTGAAGAAGTGGGTTTTTAGATGTTTCTTGAATGTTGGGAGGGAGGGTGAATTCTGAAGGTTCCTTGGGAGCAGATTCCAGAGATATGGGGCAGCTCGAGTGAAATCTTGTAGACGGGAAAAGGAAGAGGTGATGAGTGAGGAGGAGAGCCTTAGCCCATGGGAGGAACGTAGGGATCGAGTAGGAGAGTATTTGCTAATGAGGTCAGAAATGTACGGAGGAGCAGTATTGTGGATGGCCTTATATGTCAGTACCAGGATCTTAAATTTAATTCTAAAGGTAATTGGGAGCCAGTGGAGGGATTCACAGAGGGGGGAAGCAGAAGAGGAGCGACGTGCAAGGAAGATGAGCCTAGCAGCGGCATTAAGGATAGACTGTAGTGGAGAGAGTCGAGACAGTGGAATGCCAACCAGAAGAGTGTTGCAGTAGTCTAGACGGGAAATGATAAGTGAATGAACCAGAGTTTTTGTGGATTCTTGGGTGAGGAATGGGCGGATACGAGAGATGTTTTTTAGGTGCAGGCGGCAGGATCTGGCGAGGGACTGAATGTGAGGGATGAAGGAGAGGTTTGAGTCAAGGATGACCCCAAGGCATCGGGCCTGGTTAGTAGGAGAGATAGTTGTGTTGTTAATGGTGATAGAGAATTCAGGTAGTGGAGTGGAGATGGAGGGAGGGAAGATAATGAGTTCCGTTTTAGAAAGATTAAGTTTCAGGTAGTGTTGTGACATCCATGAAGAAATAGCAGTGTGAGGATTCGTGGACTGTTGTACAAAAGCAAACATAGGGGTTTAATTTGTGTGAATTTGCAGCTCTGGACAAGATAGTCCTGGCTATTTGTGGATGGTTGCTATAACAGACCACCTCAATATCAGAAGCAAGTCTACGGCAGAGACCCGATTTAAACTCCTTGACTTTGCTATATATTCTAATTGCCAAATTATTAATCCGTTTCTGCAGCGTAAAGAGCTTGGCTGGCCCTGTATAATGCATAGCTAAGTCAATGAGATGTCCTGATTGGTGAGTGGTGTCACCTGACCAGGGATGACCAATCAGAGCGAGGGAATCCTGGGCGGGCTGCTGATTGGTCGCTGGAGTCAGCTGACGAGGCTCGGCCAATCAGGGGCTGCCCCTCAGCCCTAGCCTCCTGATTGGTGGGTGGTGTCACCTGACCAGGGCTGACCAATCAGAGCGAGAGAAACCTGGGCCGGCTGCTGATTGGTCGCTGGAGTCAGCTGACGAGGCTCAGCCAATCAGGGGCTGCCCCTCAGCCCTAGCCTCCTGATTGGTGGGTAGTGCCACCTGACCAGGGCTGACCAATCAGAGTGAGGGAAACCTGGGCCGGCTGCTGATTGGTCGCTGGAGTCAGCTGACCAGGCTCAGCCAATCAGGGGCTGCCCCTCAGCCCTAGCCTCCTGATTGGTGGGTGGTGTCACCTGACCAGGGCTGACCAATCAGAGCGAGGGAATCCTGGGCGGGCTGCTGATTGGTCGCTGGAGTCAGCTGACGAGGCTCGGCCAATCAGGGGCTGCCCCTCAGCCCTAGCCTCCTGATTGGTGGGTGGTGTCACCTGACCAGGGCTGACCAATCAGAGCGAGGGAATCCTGGGCGGGCTGCTGATTGGTCGCTGGAGTCAGCTGACGAGGCTCGGCCAATCAGGGGCTGCCCCTCAGCCCTAGCCTCCTGATTGGTGGGTGGTGTCACCTGACCAGGGCTGACCAATCAGAGCGAGAGAAACCTGGGCCGGCTGCTGATTGGTCGCTGGAGTCAGCTGACGAGGCTCGGCCAATCAGGGGCTGCCCCTCAGCCCTAGCCTCCTGATTGGTGGGTGGTGTCACCTGACCATGGCTGACCAATCAGAGCGAGGGAAACCTGGGCCGGCTGCTGATTGGTCGCTGGAGTCAGCTGACCAGGTTCGGCCAATCAGGGGCTGCCCCTCAGTCCTAGCCCCCTGATTGGTGGGTGGTGTCACCTGACCAGGGCTGACCAATCAGAGCGAGGGAAACCTGGGCCGGCTGCTGATTGGTCGCTGGAGTCAGCTGACCAGGTTCGGCCAATCAGGGGCTGCCCTTCAGTCCTAGCCTCCTGATTGGTGGGTGGTGTCACCTGACCAGGGCTGACCAATCAGAGCGAGGGAAACCTGGGCCGGCTGCTGATTGGTCGCTGGAGTCAGCTGACGAGGCTCGGCCAATCAGGGGCTGCCCCTCAGCCCTAGCCTCCTGATTGGTGGGTGGTGTCACCTGACCAGGGCTGACCAATCAGAGTGAGGGAAACCTGGGCCGGCTGCTGATTGGTCGCTAGAGTCAGCTGACCAGGCTCAGCCAATCAGGGGCTGCCCCTCAGCCCTAGCCTCCTGATTGGTGGGTGGTGTCACCTGACCAGGGCTGACCAATCAGAGCGAGGGAAACCTGGGCCGGCTGCTGATTGGTCGCTGGAGTCAGCTGACTAGTCTCGGCCAATCAGGGGCTGCCCCTCAGCCCTAGCCTCCTGATTGGTGGATGGTGTCACCTGATCAGGGCTGACCAATCAGAGCGAGGGAAACCTGGGCCGGCTGCTGATTGGTCGCTGGAGTCAGCTGACCAGGTTCAGCCAATCAGGGGCTGCCCCTCAGTCCTAGCCTCCTGATTGGTGGGTGGTGTCACCTGACCAGGGCTGACCAATCAGAGCGAGGGAAACCTGGGCCGGCTGCTGATTGGTCGCTGGAGTCAGCTGACCAGGCTCAGCCAATCAGGGGCTGCCCCTCAGCCCTAGCCTCCTGATTGGTGCGAGATATCATATTGCATGGCACTTTATTATTATTTATGAATTATTATGAATTATTAAATTGTTAAAGGAATCATTAATAATTCCATTATTTTTCCGTCCCCGGTTTTGCTGTGGAGAGTTTGCAGCAGACATTACCGGTGCGGGAACAAGCCGGCAGTAGCTGGAATCGAACTCACAAGCAACGGGGTGGAAGTCCAACACCTTAACCACAACTCCAAGTCAGTGATACTGAGATGCGAACGTCTCTGTAGCGTATTGGTTTAGGTGTTTAAGTCATATTGTCTCTGCCCCTACAAGCCACCATTCTTTAGTTTATTACGTCAGGCCAGCTGGAGCACTGTATTGTATAAAGGATTCTTTTTCAGATCACTGCCATCCACTCTCTGTAGCCTAATGGCTAAGGTGTTGGGTTTGGTACCTCGACGTCTTGAGTTCGATTACCCAAGGCTTCAACTTTTTCTCCTGTTTTTTTTTTTTGTTTTTAAGTAAGCACATAGACCAAAACATAAGCCATTTTGTCTTTACCCTTACAAGCCACCCTTCTTTAGTTTATTTAGTGCATTTGTTTGGGAGTCAGGCTAGCTAAAGGGCTGTAAAAACTAAAGGATTGTTTCTGTAGGGCCTTATATCTGTTCTCTGTGTTGCAATGGTTGATATGCTGGATTTAGTTTTTGAGGTTCTGGGTTTAACCCCTTAAGGACAATGGGTGGTCCCTAAACCCATTGAAAACAATGCATTTTGAGCCCGTACATGTACGGGGTTTGTCATGAAGGGGTTAATTCACTCCAATTGATTTATTTGGTGTGTTTGTTTGGGAGGAAGGCACGCTACAAGATTGCAGTGAGGTCAAAAACCAATGGATTGTTTTCAGGGGACAGGTTTGCTAGTGTCTGTAGTGTACATGCTGCCCTTCTTTCGTTTATGAATTGTGTTTGTGTGGGAGACAAGCTAGACAGCCCTCCCAAATGACTATGTAGCGTAATGGATAAGGCGCTGAACCCCAGTGCTTAAGGCCCTGGGTTCAATTCCCTTGAGCTCCATATTGATCTTTCTCTCAGCTCTCTTCTACATTGTGTTTTTTTTTGTTTGGTGAGGGAGTAAAAAGCTATTGTTAGCAACCAGGTAGACCAAAACACAAGCCACCCAGTTCATGCATTTAAATTGAATGATTTACTCAAAGGGATTTGGGTCACTCTGTCAGCATTAGCCATTTCCCCACATTTGGATATTTATATCATCATTGACAGGCCATACAAACTCATCAACTTAAAAATGACCCCTGCATTGTATATTTATCCCACCATACATCCCCACATTGTGTATTGATTTATGTGATGACCCTCAGCCAGCCCTACATGTAAATGAATGCCCCATTGCCCCCACACCCTTGTGTATTGTCCTCATCCATTTTCTTTGAGAAATCCAGGTGCTGTGGTTGCAGTTGGATGTGTCTGATTGGCTGAACCTGGTCAAGTGACTGCACCAGCCAACCAGGCATTGGGATTGAGACCCAGGGGGGGATTTAAGCTTCACTTGCAGCTCTTGGTTCTTTTGATGTTCATTTTCTTTGAGAAGTCCAGGTGCTGTGGTTGCTGTGGGATGTGTCCAGGCCAGGGCTTATCTTTGTACAGTATTTCCCCTGTCTCTGTTTTTGCATTGCCATTGGCCCTATTCTTTTGTGTTTAAGTTGTTTGTTCCTGTTTCCACCTTTGCTGTTACTGAAGGCACGAGGCGTCTCAGACCCTATCATCTCCAATAATACTAATGTCTTTTCCTTCACTTATCATGAGTAGTTCTTCTCCTTTCCATAGCTTTAACATGTCCTGTTCAATCCCTTTTCTGTTGTGTTGTGTCTTTGAAGCTAACGTTCCCTCACTTTATTAGTCTGTACCGCTTCTGCTGGGAGGCTGTTCCATTTCTCTACCACTCTAGGAGTAAAACTTCTTTACATTCCATCTAAGCCTCTAACTCACTAGTTTCAGATCATGACCTTGTTAAACCATTTCTCCTCTTTTGACACAAACATCCCTCCTGTGATTTGTTAAATGGCCTTTAATGATTTCAAGTATTTTCTCCAAGCTTATACATATCGAGATTCCCTAGTCTTTCCTGATCCTGAGCCTGCGTTATTATCTACAATGGTAGATTTGATTTTCAGGGAGCAGGGATAGTGAACAGGTTGGAAAGAGAAGATAGAGGCAGCACCCGTTCTTGTTGTTGGTAGTAAAGTGGTGTTTTTCTGTTCCAAGTTGATGGCCACAAAACACCCCCACGTCAGAGGGCTCAGCTAACAGCACAGACCTGTGGGATAAAACAAGCAGTGTGTCCTGCATCAATTGTCTATTTTGTCACATTAACGGCTCGGTGGAGTTTGCTATCCCAGTTTGGAGTTAACGGAAGTATGGAAAATGCTACACCCAATCACAAATGGAGTCTTGCTGAGCCAACAGAGACGCAAATCCCACCTAGGAAGTGACTTGAGGTGGCACATAAAGGAACTTCACATTTTTTATCTTTTATGGAATTAAAATGAATTATTTAAGTGTGTGTGTGTATTATGATTATTTTTTTTTATATTCCTTTGGTATGTAGCCTTCTGCTTTCGCTCCTCCAGTGTGAGGATTCGTGGACTGTTGTACAAAAGCAAACATAGGGGTTTAATTTGTGTGAATTTGCAGCTCTGGACAAGATAGTCCTGGCTATTTGTGGATGGTTGCTATAACAGACCACCTCAATATCAGAAGCAAGTCTACGGCAGAGACCCGATTTAAACTCCTTGACTTTGCTATATATTCTAATTGCCAAATTATTAATCCGTTTCTGCAGCGTAAAGAGCTTGGCTGGCCCTGTATAATGCATAGCTAAGTCAATGAGATGTCCTGATTGGTGAGTGGTGTCACCTGACCAGGGCTGACCAATCAGAGCGAGGGAATCCTGGGCGGGCTGCTGATTGGTCGCTGGAGTCAGCTGACGAGGCTCGGCCAATCAGGGGCTGCCCCTCAGCCCTAGCCTCCTGATTGGTGGGTGGTGTCACCTGACCAGGGCTGACCAATCAGAGCGAGAGAAACCTGGGCCGGCTGCTGATTGGTCGCTGGAGTCAGCTGACGAGGCTCGGCCAATCAGGGGCTGCCCCTCAGCCCTAGCCTCCTGATTGGTGGGTGGTGTCACCTGACCATGGCTGACCAATCAGAGCGAGGGAAACCTGGGCCGGCTGCTGATTGGTCGCTGGAGTCAGCTGACCAGGTTCGGCCAATCAGGGGCTGCCCCTCAGTCCTAGCCCCCTGATTGGTGGGTGGTGTCACCTGACCAGGGCTGACCAATCAGAGCGAGGGAAACCTGGGCCGGCTGTTGATTGGTCGCTGGAGTCAGCTGACGAGGCTCGGCCAATCAGGTGCTGCCCCTCAGCCCTAGCCTCCTGATTGGTGGGTGGTGTCACCTGACCAGGGCTGACCAATCAGAGCGAGAGAAACCTGGGCCGGCTGCTGATTGGTCGCTGGAGTCAGCTGACCAGGCTCAGCCAATCAGGGGCTGCCCCTCAGCCCTAGCCTCCTGATTGGTGGGTGGTGTCACCTGACCAGGGCTGACCAATCAGAGCGAGGGAAACCTGGGCCGGCTGCTGATTGGTCGCTGGAGTCAGCTGACCAGGTTCGGCCAATCAGGGGCTGCCCTTCAGTCCTAGCCTCCTGATTGGTGGGTGGTGTCACCTGACCAGGGCTGACCAATCAGAGTGAGGGAAACCTGGGCCGGCTGCTGATTGGTCGCTGGAGTCAGCTGACCAGGCTCAGCCAATCAGGGGCTGCCCCTCAGCCCTAGCCTCCTGATTGGTGGGTGGTGTCACCTGACCAGGGCTGACCAATCAGAGCGAGGGAAACCTGGGCCGGCTGCTGATTGGTCGCTGGAGTCAGCTGACTAGGCTCGGCCAATCAGGGGCTGCCCCTCAGCCCTAGCCTCCTGATTGGTGGGTGGTGTCACCTGACCAGGGCTGACCAATCAGAGCGAGGGAAACCTGGGCCGGCTGCTGATTGGTCGCTGGAGTCAGCTGACCAGGTTCAGCCAATCAGGGGCTGCCCCTCAGTCCTAGTCTCCTGATTGGTGGGTGGTGTCACCTGACCAGGGCTGACCAATCAGAGCGAGGGAAACCTGGGCCGGCTGCTGATTGGTCGCTGGAGTCAGCTGACCAGGCTCAGCCAATCAGGGGCTGCCCCTCAGCCCTAGCCTCCTGATTGGTGCGAGATATCATATTGCATGGCACTTTATTATTATTTATGAATTATTAAATTGTTAAAGGAATCATTAATAATTTGATTATTTTTCCGTCACCAGTTTTGCTGTGGAGAGTTTACAGCAGACATTACCGGTGCGGGAACAAGCCGGCAGTAGCTGGAATCGAACTCACAAGCAACGGGGTGGAAGTTCAACGCCTTAACCACAACTCCAAGTCAGTGATACTGAGATGCGAACGTCTCTGTAGCGTATTGGTTTAGGTGTTTAAGTCATATTGTCTCTGCCCCTACAAGCCACCATTCTTTCATTATTTAGTGTTTGTTTGGAAGTCAGGCCAGCTGGAGCACTGTATTGTATAAAGGATTCTTTTTCCGGTCACTGCCATCCACTCTCTGTAGCCTAATGGCTAAGGTGTTGGGTTTGGTACCTCGACGTCTTGAGTTCGATTACCCAAGGCTTCAACTTTTTCTCCTGTTTTTTTTTTTTTTTGTTTTTAAGTAAGCACATAGACCAAAACATAAGCCATTTTGTCTTTACCCTTACAAGCCATCCTTCTTTAGTTTATTTAGTGCATTTGTTTGGGAGTCAGGCTAGCTAAAGGGCTGTAAAAACTAAAGGATTGTTTCTGTAGGGCCTTATATCTGTTCTCTGTGTTGCAATGGTTGATATGCTGGATTTAGTTTTTGAGGTTCTGGGTTTAACCCCTTAAGGACAATGGGCGGTCCCTAAACCCATTGAAAACAATGCATTTTGAGCCCGTACATGTACGGGGTTTGTCATGAAGGGGTTAATTCACTCCAATTGATTTATTTGGTGTGTTTGTTTGGGAGGAAGGCACGCTACAAGATTGCAGTGAGGTCAAAAACCAATGGATTGTTTTCAGGGGACAGGTTTGCTAGTGTCTGTAGTGTACATGCTGCCCTTCTTTCGTTTATGAATTGTGTTTGTGTGGGAGACAAGCTAGACAACCCTCCCAAATGACTATGTAGCGTAATGGATAAGGCGCTGAACCCCAGTGCTTAAGGCCCTGGGTTCAATTCCCTTGAGTTCCATATTGAACTTTCTCTCAGCTCTCTTCTACATTGTGTTTTTTTTTGTTTGGTGAGGGAGTAAAAAGCTATTGTTAGCAACCAGGTAGACCAAAACACAAGCCACCCAGTTCATGCATTTAAATTGAATGATTTACTCAAAGGGATTTGGGTCACTCTGTCAGCATTAGCCATTTCCCCACATTTGGATATTTATATCATCATTGACAGGCCATACAAACTCATCAACTTAAAAATGACCCCTGCATTGTATATTTATCCCACCATACATCCCCACATTGTGTATTGATTTATGTGATGACCCTCAGCCAGCCCTACATGTAAATGAATGCCCCATTGCCCCCACACCCTTGTGTATTGTCCTCATCCATTTTCTTTGAGAAATCCAGGTGCTGTGGTTGCAGTTGGATGTGTCTGATTGGCTGAACCTGGTCAAGTGACTCCACCAGCCAACCAGGCATTGGGATTGAGACCCAGGGGGGGATTTAAGCTTCACTTGCAGCTCTTGGTTCTTTTGATGTTCATTTTCTTTGAGAAGTCCAGGTGCTGTGGTTGCTGTGGGATGTGTCCAGGCCAGGGCTTATCTTTGTACAGTATTTCCCCTGTCTCTGTTTTTGCATTGCCATTGGCCCTATTCTTTTGTGTTTAAGTTGTTTGTTCCTGTTTCCACCTTTGCTGTTACTGAAGGCACGAGGCGTCTCAGACCCTATCATCTCCAATAATACTAATGTCTTTTCCTTCACTTATCATGAGTAGTTCTTCTCCTTTCCATAGCTTTAACATGTCCTGTTCAATCCCTTTTCTGTTGTGTTGTGTCTTTGAAGCTAACGTTCCCTCACTTTATTAGTCTGTACCGCTTCTGCTGGGAGGCTGTTCCATTTCTCTACCACTCTAGGAGTAAAACTTCTTTACATTCCATCTAAGCCTCTAACTCACTAGTTTCAGATCATGACCTTGTTAAACCATTTCTCCTCTTTTGAAACAAACATCCCTCCTGTGATTTGTTAAATGGCCTTTAATGATTTCAAGTATTTTCTCCAAGCTTATACATATCGAGATTCCCTAGTCTTTCCTGATCCTGAGCCTGCGTTATTATCTACAATGGTAGATTTGATTTTCAGGGAGCAGGGATAGTGAACAGGTTGGAAAGAGAAGATAGAGGCAGCACCCGTTCTTGTTGTTGGTAGTAAAGTGGTGTTTTTCTGTTCCAAGTTGATGGCCACAAAACACCCCCACGTCAGAGGGCTCAGCTAACAGCACAGACCTGTGGGATAAAACAAGCAGTGTGTCCTGCATCAATTGTCTATTTTGTCACATTAACGGCTCGGTGGAGTTTGCTATCCTAGTTTGGAGTTAACGGAAGTATGGAAAATGCTACACCCAATCACAAATGGAGTCTTGCTGAGCCAACAGAGACGCAAATCCCACCTAGGAAGTGACTTGAGGTGGCACATAAAGGAACTTCACATTTTTTATCTTTTATGGAAATAAAATGAATTATTTAAGTGTGTGTGTGTATTATGATTATTTTTTTTTATATTCCTTTGGTATGTAGCCTTCTGCTTTCGCTCCTCCAGTGTGAGGATTCGTGGACTGTTGTACAAAAGCAAACATAGGGGTTTAATTTGTGTGAATTTGCAGCTCTGGACAAGATAGTCCTGGCTATTTGTGGATGGTTGCTATAACAGACCACCTCAATATCAGAAGCAAGTCTACGGCAGAGACCCGATTTAAACTCCTTGACTTTGCTATATATTCTAATTGCCAAATTATTAATCCGTTTCTGCAGCGTAAAGAGCTTGGCTGGCCCTGTATAATGCATAGCTAAGTCAATGAGATGTCCTGATTGGTGAGTGGTGTCACCTGACCAGGGCTGACCAATCAGAGCGAGGGAATCCTGGGCGGGCTGCTGATTGGTCGCTGGAGTCAGCTGACGAGGCTCGGCCAATCAGGGGCTGCCTCTCAGCCCTAGCCTCCTGATTGGTGGGTGGTGTCACCTGACCAGGGCTGACCAATCAGAGCGAGGGAATCCTGGGCGGGCTGCTGATTGGTCGCTGGAGTCAGCTGATGAGGCTCGGCCAATCAGGGGCTGCCCCTCAGCCCTAGCCTCCTGATTGGTGGGTGGTGTCACCTGACTAGGGCTGACCAATCAGAGCGAGAGAAACCTGGGCCGGCTGCTGATTGGTCGCTGGAGTCAGCTGACGAGGCTCGGCCAATCAGGGGCTGCCCCTCAGTCCTAGCCCCCTGATTGGTGGGTGGTGTCACCTGACCAGGGCTGACCAATCAGAGCGAGGGAAACCTGGGCCGGCTGTTGATTGGTCGCTGGAGTCAGCTGACGAGGCTCGGCCAATCAGGGGCTGCCCCTCAGCCCTAGCCTCCTGATTGGTGGGTGGTGTCACCTGACCAGGGCTGACCAATCAGAGCGAGAGAAACCTGGGCCGGCTGCTGATTGGTCGCTGGAGTCAACTGACCAGGCTCAGCCAATCAGGGGCTGCCCCTCAGCCCTAGCCTCCTGATTGGTGGGTGGTGTCACCTGACCAGGGCTGACCAATCAGAGCGAGGGAAACCTGGGCCGGCTGCTGATTGGTCGCTGGAGTCAGCTGACCAGGCTCAGCCAATCAGGGGCTGCCCCTCAGCCCTAGCCTCCTGATTGGTGGGTGGTGTCACCTGACCAGGGCTGACCAATCAGAGCGAGGGAAACCTGGGCCGGCTGCTGATTTGTCGCTGGAGTCAGCTGACCAGGTTCAGCCAATCAGGGGCTGCCCCTCAGTCCTAGCCTCCTGATTGGTGGGTGGTGTCACCTGACCAGGGCTGACCAATCAGAGCGAGGGAAACCTGGGCCGGCTGCTGATTGGTCGCTGGAGTCAGCTGACCAGGCTCAGCCAATCAGGGGCTGCCCCTCAGCCCTAGCCTCCTGATTGGTGCGAGATATCATATTGCATGGCACTTTATTATTATTTATGAATTATTATGAATTATTAAATTGTTAAAGGAATCATTAATAATTTGATTATTTTTCCGTCACCAGTTTTGCTGTGGAGAGTTTACAGCCGACATTACCGGTGCGGGAACAAGCCGGCAGTAGCTGGAATCGAACTCACAAGCAACGGGGTGGAAGTCCAACGCCTTAACCACAACTCCAAGTCAGTGATACTGAGATGCGAACGTCTCTGTAGGTGTTTAAGTCATATTGTCTCTGCCCCTACAAGCCACCATTCTTTCGTTTATTTAGTGTTTGTTTGGAAGTCAGGCCAGCTGGAGCACTGTATTGTATAAAGGATTCTTTTTCCGATCACTGCCATCCACTCTCTGTAGCCTAATGGCTAAGGTGTTGGGTTTGGTACCTCGACGTCTTGAGTTCGATTACCCAAGGCTTCAACTTTTTCTCCTGTTTTTTTTTTTTTTGTTTTTAAGTAAGCACATAGACCAAAACATAAGCCATTTTGTCTTTACCCTTACAAGCCATCCTTCTTTAGTTTATTTAGTGCATTTGTTTGGGAGTCAGGCTAGCTAAAGGGCTGTAAAAACTAAAGGATTGTTTCTGTAGGGCCTTATATCTGTTCTCTGTGTTGCAATGGTTGATATGCTGGATTTAGTTTTTGAGGTTCTGGGTTTAACCCCTTAAGGACAATGGGCGGTCCCTAAACCCATTGAAAACAATGCATTTTGAGCCCGTACATGTACGGGGTTTGTCATGAAGGGGTTAATTCACTCCAATTGATTTATTTGGTGTGTTTGTTTGGGAGGAAGGCACGCTACAAGATTGCAGTGAGGTCAAAAACCAATGGATTGTTTTCAGGGGACAGGTTTGCTAGTGTCTGTAGTGTACATGCTGCCCTTCTTTCGTTTATGAATTGTGTTTGTGTGGGAGACAAGCTAGACAACCCTCCCAAATGACTATGTAGCGTAATGGATAAGGCGCTGAACCCCAGTGCTTAAGGCCCTGGGTTCAATTCCCTTGTGTTCCATATTGAACTTTCTCTCAGCTCTCTTCTACATTGTGTTTTTTTTTGTTTGGTGAGGGAGTAAAAAGCTATTGTTAGCAACCAGGTAGACCAAAACACAAGCCACCCAGTTCATGCATTTAAATTGAATGATTTACTCAAAGGGATTTGGGTCACTCTGTCAGCATTAGCCATTTCCCCACATTTGGATATTTATATCATCATTGACAGGCCATACAAACTCATCAACTTAAAAATGACCCCTGCATTGTATATTTATCCCACCATACATCCCCACATTGTGTATTGATTTATGTGATGACCCTCAGCCAGCCCTACATGTAAATGAATGCCCCATTGCCCCCACACCCTTGTGTATTGTCCTCATCCATTTTCTTTGAGAAATCCAGGTGCTGTGGTTGCAGTTGGATGTGTCTGATTGGCTGAACCTGGTCAAGTGACTCCACCAGCCAACCAGGCATTGGGATTGAGACCCAGGGGGGGATTTAAGCTTCACTTGCAGCTCTTGGTTCTTTTGATGTTCATTTTCTTTGAGAAGTCCAGGTGCTGTGGTTGCTGTGGGATGTGTCCAGGCCAGGACTTATCTTTGTACAGTATTTCCCCTGTCTCTGTTTTTGCATTGCCATTGGCCCTATTCTTTTGTGTTTAAGTTGTTTGTTCCTGTTTCCACCTTTGATGTTACTGAAGGCACGAGGCGTCTCAGACCCTATCATCTCCAATAATACTAATGTCTTTTCCTTCACTTATCATGAGTAGTTCTTCTCCTTTCCATAGCTTTAACATGTCCTGTTCAATCCCTTTTCTGTTGTGTTGTGTCTTTGAAGCTAACGTTCCCTCACTTTATTAGTCTGTACCGCTTCTGCTGGGAGGCTGTTCCATTTCTCTACCACTCTAGGAGTAAAACTTCTTTACATTCCATCTAAGCCTCTAACTCACTAGTTTCAGATCATGACCTTGTTAAACCATTTCTCCTCTTTTGACACAAACATCCCTCCTGTGATTTGTTAAATGGCCTTTAATGATTTCAAGTATTTTCTCCAAGCTTATACATATCGAGATTCCCTAGTCTTTCCTGATCCTGAGCCTGCGTTATTATCTACAATGGTAGATTTGATTTTCAGGGAGCAGGGATAGTGAACAAGTTGGAAAGAGAAGATAGAGGCAGCACCCGTTCTTGTTGTTGGTAGTAAAGTGGTGTTTTTCTGTTCCAAGTTGATGGCCACAAAACACCCCCACGTCAGAGGGCTCAGCTAACAGCACAGACCTGTGGGATAAAACAAGCAGTGTGTCCTGCATCAATTGTCTATTTTGTCACATTAACGGCTCGGTGGAGTTTGCTATCCCAGTTTGGAGTTAACGGAAGTATGGAAAATGCTACACCCAATCACAAATGGAGTCTTGCTGAGCCAACAGTGTTCTGTCTTCTTACACGTTCACTCAGTGTGCAGTCTGACATTCAGTATAAACCATTCCTGTCTTCCAAATAAGAGGACTGTTCTTTGTAGTTTAACTTGTTTATTGGTGAACAGGTTGTTGAGTATATATGGCAAAACAGGATTACACACATGTAATGTGATGTGGTAAAACTATAAGGATACAAATAACATGTATAAGTACAAGGCACATGAAATGCATGTATAATAACATTACATAACAGTTAAGTACATGGCAAAATGGCTGCCTATACATAGAATGACATGACTAGCTAACAGTCTAACAGTTAACTTTCCTGAGTGATAATACAAATAACTGAACAGCTCTGAATACTATAATGTCCCTGAAACAGAAGTAAATGTCTCACCAGATATGCTATTACACAGATGGTGGAGTTTTGGAAGGAGACATACAGAGACAGCTCTGATGATGAGTCCTGGTGACTGAAGACTGTAAAATGGAGGCTCCTCCCTCCCAGAATGCCTTGCAATCACCCACAATGCATTATTCTTTAACTAGAAAACAAGGTGTAATACAACTTAACACCGCTAGATGGAGCTATAATTTACTAAAGAAGTCTAAGGTGGCAAAAAGGTGAACTGTAAAGTTTCTCAAACCCTGCTGGGCAGAACACTCCCCGTCTGGCGTCAACCGACGCCACTACTAGGTATCTCAGGTGAAAACAATAAAACAAGTTCCGCTACTGGCCTGAGGAATAGCTTGCACTCGCCAAGCCTGCATACTTTGACCTCAGCCTTGCGTACGTTCCCATCCTTGCTTGGGAATGTGTTGGTGATGAGACCCAGTGGCCACTCATTCCGGTGTGACTGGCTGTCTTTCATGAGCATGACATCCCCATGTCTGATGTTCGGCTTGTTAGTTTGCCACTTCCTTCTCGACTGTAGGGTAGAGATATACTGCTTCCTCCACCTGTCCCAGAAGGCATTAGAAAGACTTTGCACCTGCCTCAATTGTCGTCTGTAGAGGTCTTTATCTTTGAATTCTCCAAGAGGAGCACTCGGACTGCTGGTCTTCTGCGGGAGGCAGTCTATTTCTTCAGCATAACATTCACGTTGTATAGTGCAAATTATTATGTTCTTGGACTTTTCCAAATTAGGAGTGGTAAAGGCATGTTTGCAGTGGTGCCAACCTTTGCAGGGCTTCTGGCTCTCAGGTAATGTTGATTTATAAGACTGAGCCATATGAACTAGACAGGTTATAGCACGAACAAGCGACATCCAGGTGGAGAACCTGACGAAACGATGAGATTTGAGTTGGTGATCCGAAGTCACCGTACATAGAACAGATACTTCAGGTCGGATTTCTTCGTCGGCATCTGAGTCTACCAATCCAAACGAGTCAGGTTCAATGTTGCAAGACGTTGAACAGTACAGGAATGCAGGACCCATAAACCATGTTGTGTCTTTAAGGTGACTTGTTGCTACAGATCTAGTCGCATGGTCCACAGGATTATGGTGTGTGGACACATAGTGCCACTGTTTAGGACAAGTGGATCTCCTGATCCTTAGCACCCGATTGCTGACATAAAAGCGTCTTGTTTCGTTGCAAATATATCCTAGGACTACCTTACTGTCCGTGTAAAACTCGACTTCCCCAATTTCCAGGTTCATTCCTGTTGTTATAAGTTCGGCCAACTCCACTGCAAGCACGGCAGCGCAGAGTTCCAGTCTGGGTATCGTGTGCTCGCGGAGTGGCGCCAGTTTAGTCCGGCTCATAACAAAACCCACATGGCATTGTTCTTTGACATCTATGGTCTTCAAGTATGCTACGGCTGCAATCGCCTTGACTGAAGCGTCGCAGAAGATATAAAGTCTTTGCATCTTGACTTCAGTTGATGGCACGGAAGCATACGGTCGTGCCACACGAAGGCTGGACAAAGCTTTGAGAGATGTCCTCCATCCTGTCCACAGGTCTTTTTTTTCCATGGGAAGCGGATTATCCCAATCAGCCGTCTCTGTGGTGAAGTCTCTTAACAACATTTTACCTTGAATGGTAACAGGCGTTACGAATCCCAGAGGATCATATAAGATGTTTATGGTAGACAGGACTCCTCTGCGTGTGAAGGCTTTTTCTTCCTTGCTGATTTGGAAGGTGAATGTGTCTGCCTTTAAATCCCAGAGCAAACCAAGGCTTTGCTGCATCAGAAGGGAGTCTGTGCTAAGATCCAAGTCTTTTAGATCACTTGAGTAGTCTTGGGTTTTAAACAGTAAAGGCGTGACCCAGCTTTTTGACTTGTCTTTTACTATTCCTTGATCCATGATATCCAAGAACAGCCTGTCTTCTATGGACATTGCGACCCTGTTGTCTTCTCTTGTCCTGTGGAAGACTGTGCACCCTAAGTGATCTTGCTCACCATCGCAGGCGTGGTCTTCACAGGAGGGATCCACGAAAGGAGAAGGCACGGGTGCGCTGTGTGGCAATTCTTTTATCAGGAACCTACTCTGACATGGCTGGAATAGAGAAGGACATCCATTTTCAAGTGTGTTGGTGAGCATACTGTTGACTGAGGTCGGCTTGTGCGCTCCTCCTAGGCAGACGTCTCCTATGATGACCCATCCTAGGTCAAGTCTCTGGGCATATGGAGCATTTTGGGGGCCGTTAATGTGTCCTCTAGCCTTGTGAACTCGTAATATGTCTCTTCCAAGGAGTAAGACTATTGGGGCTTCTGGGTCCAGTTCCGGTATCAAGTGAGCTATACGCCTCAGGTGGGGGTGGTATGCTGCCACCTCTGGTGTAGGTATCTCAGACCGGTTGTCAGGAATGTGATTGCACTCCAGTATGGTTGGCAGGGACAAGCAGGTATGACCATCTATGGACTCTACCCTGTACCCAGTTGCTTTCCTCCCCGCCGTCTCAACGGTACCTGCACATGTCTTTAAGGAGTAGGGAGAACCGGGCCCTACGATGTTGAAGGTGTCGAAGAAGGTGGATTTAGCTAAAGACCTATTGCTTTGATCATCTAAGATTGCATATACCTTGATCGCCGTATCTCGGTGACCGACCGGATAAACTCTGACAAGGCAGATTTTTGAGCAGGACTTCCCTCCTGCAAGTCCTTTACAGATCTCTGTACACTGAGAAGTGACTGCTGGGGTGTCTATGTCAGTGTCTATCTGCTTTCTGTCATGCCCCTCTCCTTGGGATGATGTTTGAGAGGGTGGTCCAGGGTGTAAAGCCGTGTTGTGTTCTGTGCTACCGCATTCTGTGCATGTCACACTGACCTTACAGTTCCTGGCGTAGTGCGATGTTGTACTGCAGCATCTGAAGCAGATGTTGTTTTCTTTGAGGAATTCTTTGCGGTCCTCTAAGGACTTCTCTCTGAAGGCTCTGCATTTTAGTAGAGAATGTGGTTTCTTGTGCAGGGGGCATTGTCTGGTAAGATCTTCGAGTTTGTTCCCTTGAGAGGATTTAAAAGACCTGTAAGGAGAACCTGTGGAGGCAACATTAGTTTTGTGGACTGCCACTGGTGTTTTATGAGGTTTGACACCAGGGGTAGTGGGACATGACAATGTAAAGTCAAAACTGGGATCATTTCTGATCCTTGCTTGTTGAGCAACAAAGTCTACAAACACCCTGAAGGGGGGAAATGGTACATTATGAACCTGTTTATAATGAGAACCATGCGTGATCCATTTCTCCTGTAGGTTATAAGGGAGTTTTAGAACAATCGGATTAACACCTCGGGCGGTGTCCAGGAATGCTAGCCCTGGCAGATCTCCTTCTGCTTGAGCAACCTGTACCTCTATTAGTAAGTCACTGAGTTCCCTGAGCTTTTGGTAACCCTTACCTACTATTCTGGGAAAATTATCAACTCTCTTATATAAAGCATTTTCTATAGCTTCTATTGACCCATAACACTCATTAAGTCTTTCCCACACCATCTTTAGGCCTTTGCTTGGATAGTTTATGTTAATGTCTCTGATTCTTCTGGCGTGTTCAGCAGACTCATTTCCAAGCCATTTTACCAAGAGATCTAACTCCTCACTACAGGAAAGATCTAAGTCCCTTATGGCGTTCTGGAAGGAGGCTCGCCATGCCCTGTAGTTCTCGGGGCGATCTGTGAACTTTACAAGTCCCTTGGTAACCAGCTCCCGTTTAGCAAAGAACTTAGCGAAGTCCATGGCAGCCCGGTTAGCGTCAATACTACCCGGTGTGCTGTTGTTATGCTGAGTGTGTGGTGTATCACCATACCTTTTAGAGATTTCTGGCTTAGGGAAGTCTGTATAATACCGTTCTGACGCGAAGGGTGTCCCTTGAAGTCGAAGCGAAGGATGTAGCTTTTGTTCTTTAGGGTGGTAGTTGTGGTCAGCATCGCTTTGTCGCATATCGTCCTGCTCGAGGTACTGTGGTTCAAGGTAGGATCTTTGGCACTCTGTAAAAGCTGGTTGATGTACTGGATCATAGTTGTCATCTGTCTTGGGATGCTGATGGACATATTCTGAGACGTGCTGAGCTGGATCTTGTTGATCTAGGTCTGGCCCGAGTACTTGGCTGTGTTTCTCAGATTCAGCGAACTCCATGGCTTCTAGGAACTCTGCTTTGGCTATTGCGGCTGCCGCTTCTTTCTCCGCTGCGAGTTTTTCCAGTGACGCCTGCAGACACGCTGTCTCTTTCTTTAGTTGCATCTCTTGTGCAGCAAAGGAAGACCTTACTTTTGCAGCCTCAGCTTCTGCACGGGCGAGAGCAGCCATTTCTTTTATTGATGACTTGCTAGAGCGGCTTGCTCGTGACCTTGTCCCGTATGTTGATGCCTTGCTAGTGGACATGGTGTGCCTGTTTGCTGGCTGCTTAATGTCTCTGTGCAGACTCAGTCTAGGTAGGACTAGGAACGGACTTCAACGTGGTTTGGATCGTGTCGCGCTTGCTGGGGGCTGCACTCTCGCTTCTTGTGACTGTATGGCCGCCGCTACAATCCTGTACATAGGACTGCGTTGCTGATGGCGGCTCCGCACAGTCAGATCCACTATCGCTGGTGACTAGCAATCTGTTTTACTGTTCTGTCTTCTTACACGTTCACTCAGTGTGCAGTCTGACATTCAGTATAAACCATTCCTGTCTTCCAAATAAGAGGACTGTTCTTTGTAGTTTAACTTGTTTATTGGTGAACAGGTTGTTGAGTATATATGGCAAAACAGGATTACACACATGTAATGTGATGTGGTAATGTGATGTGGTAAAACTATAAGGATACAAATAACATGTATAAGTACAAGGCACATGAAATGCATGTATAATAACATTACATAACAGTTAAGTACATGGCAAAATGGCTGCCTATACATAGAATGACATGACTAGCTAACAGTCTAACAGTTAACTTTCCTGAGTGATAATACAAATAACTGAACAGCTCTGAATACTATAATGTCCCTGAAACAGAAGTAAATGTCTCACCAGATATGCTATTACACAGATGGTGGAGTTTTGGAAGGAGACATACAGAGACAGCTCTGATGATGAGTCCTGGTGACTGAAGACTGTAAAATGGAGGCTCCTCCCTCCCAGAATGCCTTGCAATCACCCACAATGCATTATTCTTTAACTAGAAAACAAGGTGTAATACAACTTAACACCGCTAGATGGAGCTATAATTTACTAAAGAAGTCTAAGGTGGCAAAAAGGTGAACTGTAAAGTTTCTCAAACCCTGCTGGGCAGAACAAACAGAGACGCAAATCCCACCTAGGAAGTGACTTGAGGTGGCACATAAAGGAACTTCACATTTTTTATCTTTTATGGAATTAAAATGAATTATTTAAGTGTGTGTGTGTATTATGATTATTTTTTTTTATATTCCTTTGGTATGTAGCCTTCTGCTTTCGCTCCTCCAGTGTGAGGATTCGTGGACTGTTGTACAAAAGCAAACATAGGGGTTTAATTTGTGTGAATTTGCAGCTCTGGACAAGATAGTCCTGGCTATTTGTGGATGGTTGCTATAACAGACCACCTCAATATCAGAAGCAAGTCTACGGCAGAGACCCGATTTAAACTCCTTGACTTTGCTATATATTCTAATTGCCAAATTATTAATCCGTTTCTGCAGCGTAAAGAGCTTGGCTGGCCCTGTATAATGCATAGCTAAGTCAATGAGATGTCCTGATTGGTGAGTGGTGTCACCTGACCAGGGCTGACCAATCAGAGCGAGGGAATCCTGGGCGGGCTGCTGATTGGTCGCTGGAGTCAGCTGACGAGGCTCGGCCAATCAGGGGCTGCCCCTCAGCCCTAGCCTCCTGATTGGTGGGTGGTGTCACCTGACCAGGGCTGACCAATCAGAGCGAGGGAATCCTGGGCGGGCTGCTGATTGGTCGCTGGAGTCAGCTGACGAGGCTCGGCCAATCAGGGGCTGCCCCTCAGCCCTAGCCTCCTGATTGGTGGGTGGTGTCACCTGACCAGGGCTGACCAATCAGAGCGAGGGAAACCTGGGCCGGCTGCTGATTGGTCGCTGGAGTCAGCTGACCAGGTTCGGCCAATCAGGGGCTGCCCCTCAGTCCTAGCCCCCTGATTGGTGGGTGGTGTC
Source organism: Spea bombifrons (assembly GCF_027358695.1). Classification (NCBI taxonomy): domain Eukaryota; kingdom Metazoa; phylum Chordata; class Amphibia; order Anura; family Pelobatidae; genus Spea; species Spea bombifrons. The sequence continues at coordinate 90,291,889 of NC_071087.1, forward strand.
ACCTGACCAGGGCTGACCAATCAGAGCGAGGGAAACCTGGGCCGGCTGCTGATTGGTCGCTGGAGTCAGCTGACGAGGCTCGGCCAATCAGGTGCTGCCCCTCAGCCCTAGCCTCCTGATTGGTGGGTGGTGTCACCTGACCAGGGCTGACCAATCAGAGCGAGAGAAACCTGGGCCGGCTGCTGATTGGTCGCTGGAGTCAGCTGACCAGGCTCAGCCAATCAGGGGCTGCCCCTCAGCCCTAGCCTCCTGATTGGTGGGTGGTGTCACCTGACCAGGGCTGACCAATCAGAGCGAGGGAAACCTGGGCCGGCTGCTGATTGGTCGCTGGAGTCAGCTGACCAGGCTCAGCCAATCAGGGGCTGCCCCTCAGCCCTAGCCTCCTGATTGGTGCGAGATATCATATTGCATGGCACTTTATTATTATTTATGAATTATTATGAATTATTAAATTGTTAAAGGAATCATTAATAATTTGATTATTTTTCCGTCACCAGTTTTGCTGTGGAGAGTCTACAGCAGACATTACCGGTGCGGGAACAAGCCGGCAGTAGCTGGAATCGAACTCACAAGCAACGGGGTGGAAGTCCAACGCCTTAACCACAACTCCAAGTCAGTGATACTGAGATGCGAACGTCTCTGTAGCGTATTGGTTTAGGTGTTTAAGTCATATTGTCTCTGCCCCTACAAGCCACCATTCTTTCGTTTATTTAGTGTTTGTTTGGAAGTCAGGCCAGCTGGAGCACTGTATTGTATAAAGGATTCTTTTTCCGATCACTGCCATCCACTCTCTGTAGCCTAATGGCTAAGGTGTTGGGTTTGGTACTTCGACGTCTTGAGTTCGATTACCCAAGGCTTCAACTTTTTCTCCTGTTTTTTTTTTTTTTTTGTTTTTAAGTAAGCACATAGACCAAAACATAAGCCATTTTGTCTTTACCCTTACAAGCCATCCTTCTTTAGTTTATTTAGTGCATTTGTTTGGGAGTCAGGCTAGCTAAAGGGCTGTAAAAACTAAAGGATTGTTTCTGTAGGGCCTTATATCTGTTCTCTGTGTTGCAATGGTTGATATGCTGGATTTAGTTTTTGAGGTTCTGGGTTTAACCCCTTAAGGACAATGGGCGGTCCCTAAACCCATTGAAAACAATGCATTTTGAGCCCGTACATGTACGGGGTTTGTCATGAAGGGGTTAATTCACTCCAATTGATTTATTTGGTGTGTTTGTTTGGGAGGAAGGCACGCTACAAGATTGCAGTGAGGTCAAAAACCAATGGATTGTTTTCAGGGGACAGGTTTGCTAGTGTCTGTAGTGTACATGCTGCCCTTCTTTCGTTTATGAATTGTGTTTGTGTGGGAGACAAGCCAGACAACCCTCCCAAATGACTATGTAGCGTAATGGATAAGGCTCTGAACCCCAGTGCTTAAGGCCCTGGGTTCAATTCCCTTGAGTTCCATATTGAACTTTCTCTCAGCTCTCTTCTACATTGTGTTTTTTTTTGTTTGGTGAGGGAGTAAAAAGCTATTGTTAGCAACCAGGTAGACCAAAACACAAGCCACCCAGTTCATGCATTTAAATTGAATGATTTACTCAAAGGGATTTGGGTCACTCTGTCAGCATTAGCCATTTCCCCACATTTGGATATTTATATCATCATTGACAGGCCATACAAACTCATCAACTTAAAAATGACCCCTGCATTGTATATTTATCCCACCATACATCCCCACATTGTGTATTGATTTATGTGATGACCCTCAGCCAGCCCTACATGTAAATGAATGCCCCATTGCCCCCACACCCTTGTGTATTGTCCTCATCCATTTTCTTTGAGAAATCCAGGTGCTGTGGTTGCAGTTGGATGTGTCTGATTGGCTGAACCTGGTCAAGTGACTCCACCAGCCAACCAGGCATTGGGATTGAGACCCAGGGGGGATTTAAGCTTCACTTGCAGCTCTTGGTTCTTTTGATGTTCATTTTCTTTGAGAAGTCCAGGTGCTGTGGTTGCTGTGGGATGTGTCCAGGCCAGGGCTTATCTTTGTACAGTATTTCCCCTGTCTCTGTTTTTGCATTGCCATTGGCCCTATTCTTTTGTGTTTAAGTTGTTTGTTCCTGTTTCCACCTTTGCTGTTACTGAAGGCACGAGGCGTCTCAGACCCTATCATCTCCAATAATACTAATGTCTTTTCCTTCACTTATCATGAGTAGTTCTTCTCCTTTCCATAGCTTTAACATGTCCTGTTCAATCCCTTTTCTGTTGTGTTGTGTCTTTGAAGCTAACGTTCCCTCACTTTATTAGTCTGTACCGCTTCTGCTGGGAGGCTGTTCCATTTCTCTACCACTCTAGGAGTAAAACTTCTTTACATTCCATCTAAGCCTCTAACTCACTAGTTTCAGATCATGACCTTGTTAAACCATTTCTCCTCTTTTGAAACAAACATCCCTCCTGTGATTTGTTAAATGGCCTTTAATGATTTCAAGTATTTTCTCCAAGCTTATACATATCGAGATTCCCTAGTCTTTCCTGATCCTGAGCCTGCGTTATTATCTACAATGGTAGATTTGATTTTCAGGGAGCAGGGATAGTGAACAGGTTGGAAAGAGAAGATAGAGGCAGCACCCGTTCTTGTTGTTGGTAGTAAAGTGGTGTTTTTCTGTTCCAAGTTGATGGCCACAAAACACCCCCACGTCAGAGGGCTCAGCTAACAGCACAGACCTGTGGAATAAAACAAGCAGTGTGTCCTGCATCAATTGTCTATTTTGTCACATTAACGGCTCGGTGGAGTTTGCTATCCCAGTTTGGAGTTAACGGAAGTATGGAAAATGCTACACCCAATCACAAATGGAGTCTTGCTGAGCCAACAGAGACGCAAATCCCACCTAGGAAGTGACTTGAGGTGGCACATAAAGGAACTTCACATTTTTTATCTTTTATGGAAATAAAATGAATTATTTAAGTGTGTGTGTGTATTATGATTATTTTTTTTTATATTCCTTTGGTATGTAGCCTTCTGCTTTCGCTCCTCCAGTGTGAGGATTCATGGACTGTTGTACAAAAGCAAACATAGGGGTTTAATTTGTGTGAATTTGCAGCTCTGGACAAGATAGTCCTGGCTATTTGTGGATGGTTGCTATAACAGACCACCTCAATATCAGAAGCAAGTCTACGGCAGAGACCCGATTTAAACTCCTTGACTTTGCTATATATTCTAATTGCCAAATTATTAATCCGTTTCTGCAGCGTAAAGAGCTTGGCTGGCCCTGTATAATGCATAGCTAAGTCAATGAGATGTCCTGATTGGTGAGTGGTGTCACCTGACCAGGGCTGACCAATCAGAGCGAGGGAATCCTGGGCGGGCTGCTGATTGGTCGCTGGAGTCAGCTGACGAGGCTCGGCCAATCAGGGGCTGCCTCTCAGCCCTAGCCTCCTGATTGGTGGGTGGTGTCACCTGACCAGGGCTGACCAATCAGAGCGAGGGAATCCTGGGCGGGCTACTGATTGGTCGCTGGAGTCAGCTGACGAGGCTCGGCCAATCAGGGGCTGCCCCTCAGCCCTAGCCTCCTGATTGGTGGGTGGTGTCACCTGACTAGGGCTGACCAATCAGAGCGAGAGAAACCTGGGCCGGCTGCTGATTGGTCGCTGGAGTCAGCTGACGAGGCTCGGCCAATCAGGGGCTGCCCCTCAGTCCTAGCCCCCTGATTGGTGGGTGGTGTCACCTGACCAGGGCTGACCAATCAGAGCGAGGGAAACCTGGGCCGGCTGTTGATTGGTCGCTGGTGTCAGCTGACGAGGCTCGGCCAATCAGGGGCTGCCCCTCAGCCCTAGCCTCCTGATTGGTGGGTGGTGTCACCTGACCAGGGCTGACCAATCAGAGCGAGAGAAACCTGGGCCGGCTGCTGATTGGTCGCTGGAGTCAGCTGACCAGGCTCAGCCAATCAGGGGCTGCCCCTCAGCCCTAGCCTCCTGATTGGTGGGTGGTGTCACCTGATCAGGGCTGACCAATCAGAGCGAGGGAAACCTGGGCCGGCTGCTGATTGGTCGCTGGAGTCAGCTGACCAGGCTCAGCCAATCAGGGGCTGCCCCTCAGCCCTAGCCTCCTGATTGGTGGGTGGTGTCACCTGACCAGGGCTGACCAATCAGAGCGAGGGAAACCTGGGCCGGCTGCTGATTGGTCGCTGGAGTCAGCTGACTAGGCTCGGCCAATCAGGGGCTGCCCCTCAGCCCTAGCCTCCTGATTGGTGGGTGGTGTCACCTGACCAGGGCTGACCAATCAGAGCGAGGGAAACCTGGGCCGGCTGCTGATTGGTCGCTGGAGTCAGCTGACCAGGTTCAGCCAATCAGGGGCTGCCCCTCAGTCCTAGCCTCCTGATTGGTGGGTGGTGTCACCTGACCAGGGCTGACCAATCAGAGCGAGGGAAACCTGGGCCGGCTGCTGATTGGTCGCTGGAGTCAGCTGACCAGGCTCAGCCAATCAGGGGCTGCCCCTCAGCCCTAGCCTCCTGATTGGTGCGAGATATCATATTGCATGGCACTTTATTATTATTTATGAATTATTATGAATTATTAAATTGTTAAAGGAATCATTAATAATTTGATTATTTTTCCGTCACCAGTTTTGCTGTGGAGAGTTTACAGCAGACATTACCGGTGCGGGAACAAGCCGGCAGTAGCTGGAATCGATCTCACAAGCAACGGGGTGGAAGTCCAACGCCTTAACCACAACTCCAAGTCAGTGATACTGAGATGCGAACGTCTCTGTAGGTGTTTAAGTCATATTGTCTCTGCCCCTACAAGCCACCATTCTTTCGTTTATTTAGTGTTTGTTTGGAAGTCAGGCCAGCTGGAGCACTGTATTGTATAAAGGATTCTTTTTCCGATTACTGCCATCCACTCTCTGTAGCCTAATGGCTAAGGTGTTGGGTTTGGTACCTCGACGTCTTGAGTTCGATTACCCAAGGCTACAACTTTTTCTCCTGTTTTTTTTTTTTTTTGTTTTTAAGTAAGCACATAGACCAAAACATAAGCCATTTTGTCTTTACCCTTACAAGCCATCCTTCTTTAGTTTATTTAGTGCATTTGTTTGGGAGTCAGGCTAGCTAAAGGGCTGTAAAAACTAAAGGATTGTTTCTGTAGGGCCTTATATCTGTTCTCTGTGTTGCAATGGTTGATATGCTGGATTTAGTTTTTGAGGTTCTGGGTTTAACCCCTTAAGGACAATGGGCGGTCCCTAAACCCATTGAAAACAATGCATTTTGAGCCCGTACATGTACGGGGTTTGTCATGAAGGGGTTAATTCACTCCAATTGATTTATTTGGTGTGTTTGTTTGGGAGGAAGGCACGCTACAAGATTGCAGTGAGGTCAAAAACCAATGGATTGTTTTCAGGGGACAGGTTTGCTAGTGTCTGTAGTGTACATGCTGCCCTTCTTTCGTTTATGAATTGTGTTTGTGTGGGAGACAAGCTAGACAACCCTCCCAAATGACTATGTAGCGTAATGGATAAGGCGCTGAACCCCAGTGCTTAAGGCCCTGGGTTCAATTCCCTTGAGTTCCATATTGAACTTTCTCTCAGCTCTCTTCTACATTGTGTTTTTTTTTGTTTGGTGAGGGAGTAAAAAGCTATTGTTAGCAACCAGGTAGACCAAAACACAAGCCACCCAGTTCATGCATTTAACCCCTTAATGACAATTGCCGGTCCTGGCTTGGCACGGAAAAGCATGTGCTTTACGACAATTGACGTGCCAGGACCGGCACGTCTTTAAACGGGTGCAGAAAGCGATCTACTATCGCTTTCTGCACCCAAAAAGCGTTGCTGAATGCCTCGACCTCGAGGCATTCAGCAACGCCGCGATCGGCACGAAGGGGCCATCTCTGGCCCCTCCACGGGGCGTCAACATCCGCCATACTTTGTATGGCGGCGGACGCCCGTTTTAAAAGCGTTTAGGAGGCGATCGACGATCGCCTCCTAAACTTAAATGGTGTCGCTGGAATGCCTCGATCAGGAGGCATCCAGCGACACCAAACACTAACCTTTTGATGGGCTGTGACCGCTCCGGAGAGCGGTCACAGCCGCAGCTACCGGCAATCTTCGCCATCAAGGAAGATGGCCGCCGTCCTGTAACAGGAACCAACAAATTTTAAAATTTAGCTAGATGGTCCAGACCATCTAGAGAACTTTGGCTCCACTTGCAGGTTGAATACAGGTACTGCATTCACCATGCAAGTCAATGGAGCCCAGCTTTCTAATCACAGTGTGATTAGTAAAAATAAATTAAAAAATAAAATAAAATTAATAATAATTAGAAAAAAATAGTAAAAAAACAGTAAAATGTAAAAATCATTTCCCACTGATGTCACTATCAGGGGAACCTCCAAGTTGAAAAAAAATGTTAAAATTTTTTTTAAAAAAAATAAAAAAAAAATATATATATATAAAAAATATATTTTTGTGAGCAAGTCCTAAAGTTAGCATATTAGCTTAAAACAATTCTCGCATGGAAAGAGTTAAAATACTGGCATATTAAATGCCCGTGGGGTGTCTACTTTTAAAAAATGTATGATTTGATGGGGTAAATTGAATGGGCCAGGTTCAACAACGTCCCAATTAACACGGGGGGAAGGATGGCCACACATCTAATTTCCAATTAGAAAAATGCACACGTACCAAATGTGGCCTTTTAGTTCCCCCAAAAAATGACACACCCATGCATGTGGGGTATCACTGCACTCAGGAGATGTTGCTGAACACATTATGGGGTGTCGTGTGACAGCGGCATATACCAGGAGCTGTAAATTCATACATAAAGTAGGTGTGTGGGGGAAAAATACACACACAAAAATATTACTGCAAACTTTGAAAAAATGCTGGTGGTAAAATGTGTGCATGCAAAGAGTTAAAATACCAGCATTTAAAATACCCTGTGGTGTCTAGTTTTGAAAAATATATGGTTTTGTTGGGCACACTGAAATGGCCTGGCTCAAAGATGTACCAAATAGGGCATGGGCAGTGGATCCAAATGCCAAAGTTCAACATTGAAAAAAGCGCATGCCCCAAATGTGGCCCTTTTGCCCCAAAACAGCCAGGCAAAATCATTCATGTGAGGTATCTCTGTACTCAGGAGATGTTGCTGAACACATATTGGGGTGTTTTGTGATAGTGACATATACGAGAACATTTTAATTCATACCTGAATTAAAATGTGTGTGGAAAACCAAATGCAAAAAAATGACTACCACAAAGTTTGACAAAGACTGGTGGTAGATATGGTGCATGGAAAGAGTTAAAATACTAGCATTTGAAATACCCTGGGGTGTCTAGTTTTCAAAAATATATGGGTTTATTGGGCACACTGAAATGGCCCGGCTCAAAGATGTACCAAATAGGGCATGGGCAGTGGATCCCCAAATGCCAAAGTTCAACATTGAAAAATGTGCATGCCCCAAATGTGGCCCTTTTGCCCCCAAACAGCCAGGCAAAATCATTCATGTGGGGTATCGCTGCGCTCAGGAGATGTTGCTGAACACATATTGGGGTGTTTTGTGATAGTGACATAAACGAGAACATTTTAATTCATACCTGAAGTAAAATGTGTATGACAAAACAAATGCAAAAAAATGACTACCATAAAGTTTGACAAAGACTGGTGGTAGATATGGTGCATGGAAAGAGTTAAAATACTAGCATTTGGAATACCCTGGGCTGTCTAGTTTTCAAAAATATATGACTTGATGGGGTAAATTGCATTGGCCGGGTTCAAAGATACCCGAAATGGCACAAGGGGGGAAGAATTACCAGATTTGGAAAAAATGGCTTTGAAATAGCAAAACGCTACCTGTACTTATTGCCCCATAATGGGTAGAAAAAAGCAAAAAAACATAAAAACATTGGGTATTTCTAAACTCAGGACAAATAGTAGAATCTATTTAGCAGGTTTTTTCATTACCTTTTATAGATGAGTAAAAGATTTTTCAACTAAAAGTTAGAAACAGTCATTTTTTTCTAAATTTTTCACCATATTTTATAATTTTTTTAATAGTAAATAATATGATACAATCAAAACAATGTCATCTAAAGAAAGCCCTTCTTGTCCCGAAAAAAACAATATCTAATGTGTGTGGGTTCAGTAAACGGGAAAGAAGAAAATTACAGCTAAACACGAGCAGCGCAGAAATGTTAAAAAGGCCATTGTCACAAAGGGTACAAAAAGTAAAATCAGCCTTTGTCTCGAAGGGGTTAAATTGAATGATTTACTCAAAGGGATTTGGGTCACTCTGTCAGCATTAGCCATTTCCCCACATTTGGATATTTATATCATCATTGACAGGCCATACAAACTCATCAACTTAAAAATGACCCCTGCATTGTATATTTATCCCACCATACATCCCCACATTGTGTATTGATTTATGTGATGACCCTCAGCCAGCCCTACATGTAAATGAATGCCCCATTGCCCCCACACCCTTGTGTATTGTCCTCATCCATTTTCTTTGAGAAATCCAGGTGCTGTGGTTGCAGTTGGATGTGTCTGATTGGCTGAACCTGGTCAAGTGACTCCACCAGCCAACCAGGCATTGGGATTGAGACCCAGGGGGGGATTTAAGCTTCACTTGCAGCTCTTGGTTCTTTTGATGTTCATTTTCTTTGAGAAGTCCAGGTGCTGTGGTTGCTGTGGGATGTGTCCAGGCCAGGACTTATCTTTGTACAGTATTTCCCCTGTCTCTGTTTTTGCATTGCCATTGGCCCTATTCTTTTGTGTTTAAGTTGTTTGTTCCTGTTTCCACCTTTGATGTTACTGAAGGCACGAGGCGTCTCAGACCCTATCATCTCCAATAATACTAATGTCTTTTCCTTCACTTATCATGAGTAGTTCTTCTCCTTTCCATAGCTTTAACATGTCCTGTTCAATCCCTTTTCTGTTGTGTTGTGTCTTTGAAGCTAACGTTCCCTCACTTTATTAGTCTGTACCGCTTCTGCTGGGAGGCTGTTCCATTTCTCTACCACTCTAGGAGTAAAACTTCTTTACATTCCATCTAAGCCTCTAACTCACTAGTTTCAGATCATGACCTTGTTAAACCATTTCTCCTCTTTTGACACAAACATCCCTCCTGTGATTTGTTAAATGGCCTTTAATGATTTCAAGTATTTTCTCCAAGCTTATACATATCGAGATTCCCTAGTCTTTCCTGATCCTGAGCCTGCGTTATTATCTACAATGGTAGATTTGATTTTCAGGGAGCAGGGATAGTGAACAAGTTGGAAAGAGAAGATAGAGGCAGCACCCGTTCTTGTTGTTGGTAGTAAAGTGGTGTTTTTCTGTTCCAAGTTGATGGCCACAAAACACCCCCACGTCAGAGGGCTCAGCTAACAGCACAGACCTGTGGGATAAAACAAGCAGTGTGTCCTGCATCAATTGTCTATTTTGTCACATTAACGGCTCGGTGGAGTTTGCTATCCCAGTTTGGAGTTAACCGAAGTATGGAAAATGCTACACCCAATCACAAATGGAGTCTTGCTGAGCCAACAGAGACGCAAATCCCACCTAGGAAGTGACTTGAGGTGGCACATAAAGGAACTTCACATTTTTTATCTTTTATGGAATTAAAATGAATTATTTAAGTGTGTGTGTGTATTATGATTATTTTTTTTTATATTCCTTTGGTATGTAGCCTTCTGCTTTCGCTCCTCCAGTGTGAGGATTCGTGGACTGTTGTACAAAAGCAAACATAGGGGTTTAATTTGTGTGAATTTGCAGCTCTGGACAAGATAGTCCTGGCTATTTGTGGATGGTTGCTATAACAGACCACCTCAATATCAGAAGCAAGTCTACGGCAGAGACCCGATTTAAACTCCTTGACTTTGCTATATATTCTAATTGCCAAATTATTAATCCGTTTCTGCAGCGTAAAGAGCTTGGCTGGCCCTGTATAATGCATAGCTAAGTCAATGAGATGTCCTGATTGGTGAGTGGTGTCACCTGACCAGGGCTGACCAATCAGAGCGAGGGAATCCTGGGCGGGCTGCTGATTGGTCGCTGGAGTCAGCTGACGAGGCTCGGCCAATCAGGGGCTGCCCCTCAGTCCTAGCCCCCTGATTGGTGGGTGGTGTCACCTGACCAGGGCTGACCAATCAGAGCGAGGGAAACCTGGGCCGGCTGCTGATTGGTCGCTGGAGTCAGCTGACGAGGCTCGGCCAATCAGGTGCTGCCCCTCAGCCCTAGCCTCCTGATTGGTGGGTGGTGTCACCTGACCAGGGCTGACCAATCAGAGCGAGAGAAACCTGGGCCGGCTGCTGATTGGTCGCTGGAGTCAGCTGACCAGGCTCAGCCAATCAGGGGCTGCCCCTCAGCCCTAGCCTCCTGATTGGTGGGTGGTGTCACCTGACCAGGGCTGACCAATCAGAGCGAGGGAAACCTGGGCCGGCTGCTGATTGGTCGCTGGAGTCAGCTGACCAGGCTCAGCCAATCAGGGGCTGCCCCTCAGCCCTAGCCTCCTGATTGGTGCGAGATATCATATTGCATGGCACTTTATTATTATTTATGAATTATTATGAATTATTAAATTGTTAAAGGAATCATTAATAATTTGATTATTTTTCCGTCACCAGTTTTGCTGTGGAGAGTTTACAGCAGACGTTACCGGTGCGGGAACAAGCCGGCAGTAGCTGGAATCGAACTCACAAGCAACGGGGTGGAAGTCCAACGCCTTAACCACAACTCCAAGTCAGTGATACTGAGATGCGAACGTCTCTGTAGCGTATTGGTTTAGGTGTTTAAGTCATATTGTCTCTGCCCCTACAAGCCACCATTCTTTCGTTTATTTAGTGTTTGTTTGGAAGTCAGGCCAGCTGGAGCACTGTATTGTATAAAGGATTCTTTTTCCGATCACTGCCATCCACTCTCTGTAGCCTAATGGCTAAGGTGTTGGGTTTGGTACCTCGACGTCTTGAGTTCGATTACCCAAGGCTTCAACTTTTTCTCCTGTTTTTTTTTTTTTTTTGTTTTTAAGTAAGCACATAGACCAAAACATAAGCCATTTTGTCTTTACCCTTACAAGCCATCCTTCTTTAGTTTATTTAGTGCATTTGTTTGGGAGTCAGGCTAGCTAAAGGGCTGTAAAAACTAAAGGATTGTTTCTGTAGGGCCTTATATCTGTTCTCTGTGTTGCAATGGTTGATATGCTGGATTTAGTTTTTGAGGTTCTGGGTTTAACCCCTTAAGGACAATGGGCGGTCCCTAAACCCATTGAAAACAATGCATTTTGAGCCCGTACATGTACGGGGTTTGTCATGAAGGGGTTAATTCACTCCAATTGATTTATTTGGTGTGTTTGTTTGGGAGGAAGGCACGCTACAAGATTGCAGTGAGGTCAAAAACCAATGGATTGTTTTCAGGGGACAGGTTTGCTAGTGTCTGTAGTGTACATGCTGCCCTTCTTTCGTTTATGAATTGTGTTTGTGTGGGAGACAAGCCAGACAACCCTCCCAAATGACTATGTAGCGTAATGGATAAGGCGCTGAACCCCAGTGCTTAAGGCCTTGGGTTCAATTCCCTTGAGTTCCATATTGAACTTTCTCTCAGCTCTCTTCTACATTGTGTTTTTTTTTGTTTGGTGAGGGAGTAAAAAGCTATTGTTAGCAACCAGGTAGACCAAAACACAAGCCACCCAGTTCATGCATTTAAATTGAATGATTTACTCAAAGGGATTTGGGTCACTCTGTCAGCATTAGCCATTTCCCCACATTTGGATATTTATATCATCATTGACAGGCCATACAAACTCATCAACTTAAAAATGACCCCTGCATTGTATATTTATCCCACCATACATCCCCACATTGTGTATTGATTTATGTGATGACCCTCAGCCAGCCCTACATGTAAATGAATGCCCCATTGCCCCCACACCCTTGTGTATTGTCCTCATCCATTTTCTTTGAGAAATCCAGGTGCTGTGGTTGCAGTTGGATGTGTCTGATTGGCTGAACCTGGTCAAGTGACTCCACCAGCCAACCAGGCATTGGGATTGAGACCCAGGGGGGGATTTAAGCTTCACTTGCAGCTCTTGGTTCTTTTGATGTTCATTTTCTTTGAGAAGTCCAGGTGCTGTGGTTGCTGTGGGATGTGTCCAGGCCAGGACTTATCTTTGTACAGTATTTCCCCTGTCTCTGTTTTTGCATTGCCATTGGCCCTATTCTTTTGTGTTTAAGTTGTTTGTTCCTGTTTCCACCTTTGATGTTACTGAAGGCACGAGGCGTCTCAGACCCTATCATCTCCAATAATACTAATGTCTTTTCCTTCACTTATCATGAGTAGTTCTTCTCCTTTCCATAGCTTTAACATGTCCTGTTCAATCCCTTTTCTGTTGTGTTGTGTCTTTGAAGCTAACGTTCCCTCACTTTATTAGTCTGTACCGCTTCTGCTGGGAGGCTGTTCCATTTCTCTACCACTCTAGGAGTAAAACTTCTTTACATTCCATCTAAGCCTCTAACTCACTAGTTTCAGATCATGACCTTGTTAAACCATTTCTCCTCTTTTGACACAAACATCCCTCCTGTGATTTGTTAAATGGCCTTTAATGATTTCAAGTATTTTCTCCAAGCTTATACATATCGAGATTCCCTAGTCTTTCCTGATCCTGAGCCTGCGTTATTATCTACAATGGTAGATTTGATTTTCAGGGAGCAGGGATAGTGAACAAGTTGGAAAGAGAAGATAGAGGCAGCACCCGTTCTTGTTGTTGGTAGTAAAGTGGTGTTTTTCTGTTCCAAGTTGATGGCCACAAAACACCCCCACGTCAGAGGGCTCAGCTAACAGCACAGACCTGTGGGATAAAACAAGCAGTGTGTCCTGCATCAATTGTCTATTTTGTCACATTAACGGCTCGGTGGAGTTTGCTATCCCAGTTTGGAGTTAACGGAAGTATGGAAAATGCTACACCCAATCACAAATGGAGTCTTGCTGAGCCAACAGAGACGCAAATCCCACCTAGGAAGTGACTTGAGGTGGCACATAAAGGAACTTCGCATTTTTTATCTTTTATGGAATTAAAATGAATTATTTAAGTGTGTGTGTGTGGTGTATTATGATTATTTTTTTTTTATATTCCTTTGGTATGTAGCCTTCTGCTTTCGCTCCTCCAGTGTGAGGATTCGTGGACTGTTGTACAAAAGCAAACATAGGGGTTTAATTTGTGTGAATTTGCAGCTCTGGACAAGATAGTCCTGGCTATTTGTGGATGGTTGCTATAACAGACCACCTCAATATCAGAAGCAAGTCTACGGCAGAGACCCGATTTAAACTCCTTGACTTTGCTATATATTCTAATTGCCAAATTATTAATCCGTTTCTGCAGCGTAAAGAGCTTGGCTGGCCCTGTATAATGCATAGCTAAGTCAATGAGATGTCCTGATTGGTGAGTGGTGTCACCTGACCAGGGCTGACCAATCAGAGCGAGGGAATCCTGGGCGGGCTGCTGATTGGTCGCTGGAGTCAGCTGACGAGGCTCGGCCAATCAGGGGCTGCCCCTCAGCCCTAGCCTCCTGATTGGTGGGTGGTGTCACCTGACCAGGGCTGACCAATCAGAGCGAGGGAAACCTGGGCCGGCTGCTGATTGGTCGCTGGAGTCAGCTGACCAGGTTCAGCCAATCAGGGGCTGCCCCTCAGTCCTAGCCTCCTGATTGGTGGGTGGTGTCACCTGACCAGGGCTGACCAATCAGAGCGAGGGAAACCTGGGCCGGCTGCTGATTGGTCGCTGGAGTCAGCTGACCAGGCTCAGCCAATCAGGGGCTGCCCCTCAGCCCTAGCCTCCTGATTGGTGCGAGATATCATATTGCATGGCACTTTATTATTATTTATGAATTATTATGAATTATTAAATTGTTAAAGGAATCATTAATAATTTGATTATTTTTCCGTCACCGGTTTTGCTGTGGAGAGTTTACATCAGACATTACCGGTGCGGGAACAAGCCGGCAGTAGTTGGAATCGAACTCACAAGCAACGGGGTGGAAGTCCAACGCCTTAACCACAACTCCAAGTCAGTGATACTGAGATGCGAACGTCTCTGTAGCGTATTGGTTTAGGTGTTTCAGTCATATTGTCTCTGCCCCTACAAGCCACCATTCTTTAGTTTATTTAGTGTTTGTTTGGAAGTCAGGCCAGCTGGAGCACTGTATTGTATAAAGGATTCTTTTTCCGATCACTGTCATCCACTCTCTGTAGCCTAATGGCTAAGGTGTTGGGTTTGGTACCTCGACGTCTTGAGTTCGATTACCCAAGGCTTCAACTTTTTCTCCTGTTTTTTTTTTTTTTGTTTTTAAGTAAGCACATAGACCAAAACATAAGCCATTTTGTCTTTACCCTTACAAGCCACCCTTCTTTAGTTTATTTAGTGCATTTGTTTGGGAGTCAGGCTAGCTAAAGGGCTGTAAAAACTAAAGGATTGTTTCTGTAGGGCCTTATATCTGTTCTCTGTGTTGCAATGGTTGATATGCTGGATTTAGTTTTTGAGGTTCTGGGTTTAACCCCTTAAGGACAATGGGCGGTCCCTAAACCCATTGAAAACAATGCATTTTGAGCCCGTACATGTACGGGGTTTGTCATGAAGGGGTTAATTCACTCCAATTGATTTATTTGGTGTGTTTGTTTGGGAGGAAGGCACGCTACAAGATTGCAGTGAGGTCAAAAACCAATGGATTGTTTTCAGGGGACAGGTTTGCTAGTGTCTGTAGTGTACATGCTGCCCTTCTTTCGTTTATGAATTGTGTTTGTGTGGGAGACAAGCTAGACAGCCCTCCCAAATGACTATGTAGCGTAATGGATAAGGCGCTGAACCCCAGTGCTTAAGGCCCTGTGTTCAATTCCCTTGAGTTCCATATTGAACTTTCTCTCAGCTCTCTTCTACATTGTGTTTTTTTTTGTTTGGTGAGGGAGTAAAAAGCTATTGTTAGCAACCAGGTAGACCAAAACACAAGCCACCCAGTTCATGCATTTAAATTGAATGATTTACTCAAAGGGATTTGGGTCACTCTGTCAGCATTAGCCATTTCCCCACATTTGGATATTTATATCATCATTGACAGGCCATACAAACTCATCAACTTAAAAATGACCCCTGCATTGTATATTTATCCCACCATACATCCCCACATTGTGTATTGATTTATGTGATGACCCTCAGCCAGCCCTACATGTAAATGAATGCCCCATTGCCCCCACACCCTTGTGTATTGTCCTCATCCATTTTCTTTGAGAAATCCAGGTGCTGTGGTTGCAGTTGGATGTGTCTGATTGGCTGAACCTGGTCAAGTGACTCCACCAGCCAACCAGGCATTGGGATTGAGACCCAGGGGGGGATTTAAGCTTCACTTGCAGCTCTTGGTTCTTTTGATGTTCATTTTCTTTGAGAAGTCCAGGTGCTGTGGTTGCTGTGGGATGTGTCCAGGCCAGGGCTTATCTTTGTACAGTATTTCCCCTGTCTCTGTTTTTGCATTGCCATTGGCCCTATTCTTTTGTGTTTAAGTTGTTTGTTCCTGTTTCCACCTTTGCTGTTACTGAAGGCACGAGGCGTCTCAGACCCTATCATCTCCAATAATACTAATGTCTTTTCCTTCACTTATCATGAGTAGTTCTTCTCCTTTCCATAGCTTTAACATGTCCTGTTCAATCCCTTTTCTGTTGTGTTGTGTCTTTGAAGCTAACGTTCCCTCACTTTATTAGTCTGTACCGCTTCTGCTGGGAGGCTGTTCCATTTCTCTACCACTCTAGGAGTAAAACTTCTTTACATTCCATCTAAGCCTCTAACTCACTAGTTTCAGATCATGACCTTGTTAAACCATTTCTCCTCTTTTGAATCAAACATCCCTCCTGTGATTTGTTAAATGGCCTTTAATGATTTCAAGTATTTTCTCCAAGCTTATACATATCGAGATTCCCTAGTCTTTCCTGATCCTGAGCCTGCGTTATTATCTACAATGGTAGATTTGATTTTCAGGGAGCAGGGATAGTGAACAGGTTGGAAAGAGAAGATAGAGGCAGCACCCGTTCTTGTTGTTGGTAGTAAAGTGGTGTTTTTCTGTTCCAAGTTGATGGCCACAAAACACCCCCACGTCAGAGGGCTCAGCTAACAGCACAGACCTGTGGGATAAAACAAGCAGTGTGTCCTGCATCAATTGTCTATTTTGTCACATTAACGGCTCGGGGGAGTTTGCTATCCCAGTTTGGAGTTAACGGAAGTATGGAAAATGCTACACCCAATCACAAATGGAGTCTTGCTGAGCCAACAGAGACGCAAATCCCACCTAGGAAGTGACTTGAGGTGGCACATAAAGGAACTTCACATTTTTTATCTTTTATGGAAATAAAATGAATTATTTAAGTGTGTGTGTGTATTATGATTATTTTTTTTTATATTCCTTTGGTATGTAGCCTTCTGCTTTCACTCCTCCAGTGTGAGGATTCGTGGACTGTTGTACAAAAGCAAACATAGGGGTTTAATTTGTGTGAATTTGCAGCTCTGGACAAGATAGTCCTGGCTATTTGTGGATGGTTGCTATAACAGACCACCTCAATATCAGAAGCAAGTCTACGGCAGAGACCCGATTTAAACTCCTTGACTTTGCTATATATTCTAATTGCCAAATTATTAATCCGTTTCTGCAGCGTAAAGAGCTTGGCTGGCCCTGTATAATGCATAGCTAAGTCAATGAGATGTCCTGATTGGTGAGTGGTGTCACCTGACCAGGGCTGACCAATCAGAGCGAGGGAATCCTGGGCGGGCTGCTGATTGGTCGCTGGAGTCAGCTGACGAGGCTCGGCCAATCAGGGGCTGCCCCTCAGCCCTAGCCTCCTGATTGGTGGGTGGTGTCACCTGACCAGGGCTGACCAATCAGAGCGAGGGAATCCTGGGCGGGCTGCTGATTGGTCGCTGGAGTCAGCTGACCAGGTTCGGCCAATCAGGGGCTGCCCCTCAGTCCTAGCCCCCTGATTGGTGGGTGGTGTCACCTGACCAGGGCTGACCAATCAGAGCGAGGGAAACCTGGGCCGGCTGTTGATTGGTCGCTGGAGTCAGCTGACGAGGCTCGGCCAATCAGGGGCTGCCCCTCAGCCCTAGCCTCCTGATTGGTGGGTGGTGTCACCTGACCAGGGCTGACCAATCAGAGCGAGAGAAACCTGGGCCGGCTGCTGATTGGTCGCTGGAGTCAGCTGACCAGGCTCAGCCAATCAGGGGCTGCCCCTCAGCCCTAGCCTCCTGATTGGTGGGTGGTGTCACCTGACCAGGGCTGACCAATCAGAGCGAGGGAAACCTGGGCCGGCTGCTGTTTGGTCGCTGGAGTCAGCTGACCAGGTTCGGCCAATCAGGGGCTGCCCTTCAGTCCTAGCCTCCTGATTGGTGGGTGGTGTCACCTGACCAGGGCTGACCAATCAGAGCGAGGGAAACCTGGGCCGGCTGCTGATTGGTCGCTGGAGTCAGCTGACGAGGCTCGGCCAATCAGGGGCTGCCCCTCAGCCCTAGCCTCCTGATTGGTGGGTGGTGTCACCTGACCAGGGCTGACCAATCAGAGTGAGGGAAACCTGGGCCGGCTGCTGATTGGTCGCTGGAGTCAGCTGACCAGGCTCAGCCAATCAGGGGCTGCCCCTCAGCCCTAGCCTCCTGATTGGTGGGTGGTGTCACCTGACCAGGGCTGACCAATCAGAGCGAGGGAAACCTGGGCCGGCTGCTGATTGGTCGCTGGAGTCAGCTGACTAGGCTCGGCCAATCAGGGGCTGCCCCTCAGCCCTAGCCTCCTGATTGGTGGGTGGTGTCACCTGACCAGGGCTGACCAATCAGAGCGAGGGAAACCTGGGCCGGCTGCTGATTGGTCGCTGGAGTCAGCTGACCAGGTTCAGCCAATCAGGGGCTGCCCCTCAGTCCTAGCCTCCTGATTGGTGGGTGGTGTCACCTGACCAGGGCTGACCAATCAGAGCGAGGGAAACCTGGGCCGGCTGCTGATTGGTCGCTGGAGTCAGCTGACCAGGCTCAGCCAATCAAGGGCTGCCCCTCAGCCCTAGCCTCCTGATTGGTGGGTGGTGTCACCTGACCAGGGCTGACCAATCAGAGCGAGGGAAACCTGGGCCGGCTGCTGATTGGTCGCTGGAGTCAGCTGACCAGGCTCAGCCAATCAGGGGCTGCCCCTCAGCCCTAGCCTCCTGATTGGTGCGAGATATCATATTGCATGGCACTTTATTATTATTTATGAATTATTATGAATTATTAAATTGTTAAAGGAATCATTAATAATTTGATTATTTTTCCGTCACCGGTTTTGCTCTGGAGAGTTTACAGCAGACATTACCGGTGCGGGAACAAGCCGGCAGTAGCTGGAATCGAACTCACAAGCAACGGGGTGGAAGTCCAACGCCTTAACCACAACTCCAAGTCAGTGATACTGAGATGCGAACGTCTCTGTAGCGTATTGGTTTAGGTGTTTAAGTCATATTGTCTCTGCCCCTACAAGCCACCATTCTTTAGTTTATTTAGTGTTTGTTTGGAAGTCAGGCCAGCTGGAGCACTGTATTGTATAAAGGATTCTTTTTCCGACCACTGCCATCCACTCTCTGTAGCCTAATGGCTAAGGTGTTGGGTTTGGTACCTCGACGTCTTGAGTTCGATTACCCAAGGCTTCAACTTTTTCTCCTGTTTTTTTTTTTTTGTTTTTAAGTAAGCACATAGACCAAAACATAAGCCATTTTGTCTTTACCCTTACAAGCCACCCTTCTTTAGTTTATTTAGTGCATTTGTTTGGGAGTCAGGCTAGCTAAAGGGCTGTAAAAACTAAAGGATTGTTTCTGTAGGGCCTTATATCTGTTCTCTGTGTTGCAATGGTTGATATGCTGGATTTAGTTTTTGAGGTTCTGGGTTTAACCCCTTAAGGACAATGGGCGGTCCCTAAACCCATTGAAAACAATGCATTTTGAGCCCGTACATGTACGGGGTTTGTCATGAAGGGGTTAATTCACTCCAATTGATTTATTTGGTGTGTTTGTTTGGGAGGAAGGCACGCTACAAGATTGCAGTGAGGTCAAAAACCAATCAGGGGCTGCCCCTCAGCCCTAGCCTCCTGATTGGTGCGAGATATCATATTGCATGGCACTTTATTATTATTTATGAATTATTATGAATTATTAAATTGTTAAAGGAATCATTAATAATTTGATTATTTTTCCGTCACCAGTTTTGCTGTGGAGAGTTTACAGCAGACGTTACCGGTGCGGGAACAAGCCGGCAGTAGCTGGAATCGAAC
The DNA here is from genome assembly GCF_027358695.1 of Spea bombifrons. Classification (NCBI taxonomy): domain Eukaryota; kingdom Metazoa; phylum Chordata; class Amphibia; order Anura; family Pelobatidae; genus Spea; species Spea bombifrons. The sequence continues at coordinate 90,311,168 of NC_071087.1, forward strand.
TCACAAGCAACGGGGTGGAAGTCCAACGCCTTAACCACAACTCCAAGTCAGTGATACTGAGATGCGAACGTCTCTGTAGCGTATTGGTTTAGGTGTTTAAGTCATATTGTCTCTGCCCCTACAAGCCACCATTCTTTCGTTTATTTAGTGTTTGTTTGGAAGTCAGGCCAGCTGGAGCACTGTATTGTATAAAGGATTCTTTTTCCGATCACTGCCATCCACTCTCTGTAGCCTAATGGCTAAGGTGTTGGGTTTGGTACCTCGACGTCTTGAGTTCGATTACCCAAGGCTTCAACTTTTTCTCCTGTTTTTTTTTTTTTTTTGTTTTTAAGTAAGCACATAGACCAAAACATAAGCCATTTTGTCTTTACCCTTACAAGCCATCCTTCTTTAGTTTATTTAGTGCATTTGTTTGGGAGTCAGGCTAGCTAAAGGGCTGTAAAAACTAAAGGATTGTTTCTGTAGGGCCTTATATCTGTTCTCTGTGTTGCAATGGTTGATATGCTGGATTTAGTTTTTGAGGTTCTGGGTTTAACCCCTTAAGGACAATGGGCGGTCCCTAAACCCATTGAAAACAATGCATTTTGAGCCCGTACATGTACGGGGTTTGTCATGAAGGGGTTAATTCACTCCAATTGATTTATTTGGTGTGTTTGTTTGGGAGGAAGGCACGCTACAAGATTGCAGTGAGGTCAAAAACCAATGGATTGTTTTCAGGGGACAGGTTTGCTAGTGTCTGTAGTGTACATGCTGCCCTTCTTTCGTTTATGAATTGTGTTTGTGTGGGAGACAAGCCAGACAACCCTCCCAAATGACTATGTAGTGTAATGGATAAGGCGCTGAACCCCAGTGCTTAAGGCCCTGGGTTCAATTCCCTTGAGTTCCATATTGAACTTTCTCTCAGCTCTCTTCTACATTGTGTTTTTTTTTGTTTGGTGAGGGAGTAAAAAGCTATTGTTAGCAACCAGGTAGACCAAAACACAAGCCACCCAGTTCATGCATTTAAATTGAATGATTTACTCAAAGGGATTGTTTTCAGGGGACAGGTTTGCTAGTGTCTGTAGTGTACATGCTACCCTTCTTTCGTTTATGAATTGTGTTTGTGTGGGAGACAAGCTAGACAGCCCTCCCAAATGACTATGTAGCGTAATGGATAAGGCGCTGAACCCCAGTGCTTAAGGCCCTGGGTTCAATTCCCTTGAGTTCCATATTGAACTTTCTCTCAGCTCTCTTCTACATTGTGTTTTTTTTTGTTTGGTGAGGGAGTAAAAAGCTATTGTTAGCAACCAGGTAGACCAAAACACAAGCCACCCAGTTCATGCATTTAAATTGAATGATTTACTCAAAGGGATTTGGGTCACTCTGTCAGCATTAGCCATTTCCCCACATTTGGATATTTATATCATCATTGACAGGCCATACAAACTCATCAACTTAAAAATGACCCCTGCATTGTATATTTATCCCACCATACATCCCCACATTGTGTATTGATTTATGTGATGACCCTCAGCCAGCCCTACATGTAAATGAATGCCCCATTGCCCCCACACCCTTGTGTATTGTCCTCATCCATTTTCTTTGAGAAATCCAGGTGCTGTGGTTGCAGTTGGATGTGTCTGATTGGCTGAACCTGGTCAAGTGACTCCACCAGCCAACCAGACATTGGGATTGAGACCCAGGGGGGGATTTAAGCTTCACTTGCAGCTCTTGGTTCTTTTGATGTTCATTTTCTTTGAGAAGTCCAGGTGCTGTGGTTGCTGTGGGATGTGTCCAGGCCAGGGCTTATCTTTGTACAGTATTTCCCCTGTCTCTGTTTTTGCATTGCCATTGGCCCTATTCTTTTGTGTTTAAGTTGTTTGTTCCTGTTTCCACCTTTGCTGTTACTGAAGGCACGAGGCGTCTCAGACCCTATCATCTCCAATAATACTAATGTCTTTTCCTTCACTTATCATGAGTAGTTCTTCTCCTTTCCATAGCTTTAACATGTCCTGTTCAATCCCTTTTCTGTTGTGTTGTGTCTTTGAAGCTAACGTTCCCTCACTTTATTAGTCTGTACCGCTTCTGCTGGGAGGCTGTTCCATTTCTCTACCACTCTAGGAGTAAAACTTCTTTACATTCCATCTAAGCCTCTAACTCACTAGTTTCAGATCATGACCTTGTTAAACCATTTCTCCTCTTTTGAATCAAACATCCCTCCTGTGATTTGTTAAATGGCCTTTAATGATTTCAAGTATTTTCTCCAAGCTTATACATATCGAGATTCCCTAGTCTTTCCTGATCCTGAGCCTGCGTTATTATCTACAATGGTAGATTTGATTTTCAGGGAGCAGGGATAGTGAACAGGTTGGAAAGAGAAGATAGAGGCAGCACCCGTTCTTGTTGTTGGTAGTAAAGTGGTGTTTTTCTGTTCCAAGTTGATGGCCACAAAACACCCCCACGTCAGAGGGCTCAGCTAACAGCACAGACCTGTGGGATAAAACAAGCAGTGTGTCCTGCATCAATTGTCTATTTTGTCACATTAACGGCTCGGGGGAGTTTGCTATCCCAGTTTGGAGTTAACGGAAGTATGGAAAATGCTACACCCAATCACAAATGGAGTCTTGCTGAGCCAACAGAGACGCAAATCCCACCTAGGAAGTGACTTGAGGTGGCACATAAAGGAACTTCACATTTTTTATCTTTTATGGAAATAAAATGAATTATTTAAGTGTGTGTGTGTATTATGATTATTTTTTTTTATATTCCTTTGGTATGTAGCCTTCTGCTTTCACTCCTCCAGTGTGAGGATTCGTGGACTGTTGTACAAAAGCAAACATAGGGGTTTAATTTGTGTGAATTTGCAGCTCTGGACAAGATAGTCCTGGCTATTTGTGGATGGTTGCTATAACAGACCACCTCAATATCAGAAGCAAGTCTACGGCAGAGACCCGATTTAAACTCCTTGACTTTGCTATATATTCTAATTGCCAAATTATTAATCCGTTTCTGCAGCGTAAAGAGCTTGGCTGGCCCTGTATAATGCATAGCTAAGTCAATGAGATGTCCTGATTGGTGAGTGGTGTCACCTGACCAGGGCTGACCAATCAGAGCGAGGGAATCCTGGGCGGGCTGCTGATTGGTCGCTGGAGTCAGCTGACGAGGCTCGGCCAATCAGGGGCTGCCCCTCAGCCCTAGCCTCCTGATTGGTGGGTGGTGTCACCTGACCAGGGCTGACCAATCAGAGCGAGGGAATCCTGGGCGGGCTGCTGATTGGTCGCTGGAGTCAGCTGACGAGGCTCGGCCAATCAGGGGCTGCCCCTCAGCCCTAGCCTCCTGATTGGTGGGTGGTGTCACCTGACCAGGGCTGACCAATCAGAGCGAGGGAAACCTGGGCCGGCTGCTGATTGGTCGCTGGAGTCAGCTGACCAGGTTCGGCCAATCAGGGGCTGCCCCTCAGTCCTAGCCCCCTGATTGGTGGGTGGTGTCACCTGACCAGGGCTGACCAATCAGAGCGAGGGAAACCTGGGCCGGCTGCTGATTGGTCGCTGGAGTCAGCTGACGAGGCTCGGCCAATCAGGTGCTGCCCCTCAGCCCTAGCCTCCTGATTGGTGGGTGGTGTCACCTGACCAGGGCTGACCAATCAGAGCGAGAGAAACCTGGGCCGGCTGCTGATTGGTCGCTGGAGTCAGCTGACCAGGCTCAGCCAATCAGGGGCTGCCCCTCAGCCCTAGCCTCCTGATTGGTGGGTGGTGTCACCTGACCAGGGCTGACCAATCAGAGCGAGGGAAACCTGGGCCGGCTGCTGATTGGTCGCTGGAGTCAGCTGACCAGGCTCAGCCAATCAGGGGCTGCCCCTCAGCCCTAGCCTCCTGATTGGTGCGAGATATCATATTGCATGGCACTTTATTATTATTTATGAATTATTATGAATTATTAAATTGTTAAAGGAATCATTAATAATTTGATTATTTTTCCGTCACCAGTTTTGCTGTGGAGAGTTTACAGCAGACGTTACCGGTGCGGGAACAAGCCGGCAGTAGCTGGAATCGAACTCACAAGCAACGGGGTGGAAGTCCAACGCCTTAACCACAACTCCAAGTCAGTGATACTGAGATGCGAACGTCTCTGTAGCGTATTGGTTTAGGTGTTTAAGTCATATTGTCTCTGCCCCTACAAGCCACCATTCTTTCGTTTATTTAGTGTTTGTTTGGAAGTCAGGCCAGCTGGAGCACTGTATTGTATAAAGGATTCTTTTTCCGATCACTGCCATCCACTCTCTGTAGCCTAATGGCTAAGGTGTTGGGTTTGGTACCTCGACGTCTTGAGTTCGATTACCCAAGGCTTCAACTTTTTCTCCTGTTTTTTTTTTTTTTTTGTTTTTAAGTAAGCACATAGACCAAAACATAAGCCATTTTGTCTTTACCCTTACAAGCCATCCTTCTTTAGTTTATTTAGTGCATTTGTTTGGGAGTCAGGCTAGCTAAAGGGCTGTAAAAACTAAAGGATTGTTTCTGTAGGGCCTTATATCTGTTCTCTGTGTTGCAATGGTTGATATGCTGGATTTAGTTTTTGAGGTTCTGGGTTTAACCCCTTAAGGACAATGGGCGGTCCCTAAACCCATTGAAAACAATGCATTTTGAGCCCGTACATGTACGGGGTTTGTCATGAAGGGGTTAATTCACTCCAATTGATTTATTTGGTGTGTTTGTTTGGGAGGAAGGCACGCTACAAGATTGCAGTGAGGTCAAAAACCAATGGATTGTTTTCAGGGGACAGGTTTGCTAGTGTCTGTAGTGTACATGCTGCCCTTCTTTCGTTTATGAATTGTGTTTGTGTGGGAGACAAGCCAGACAACCCTCCCAAATGACTATGTAGCGTAATGGATAAGGCGCTGAACCCCAGTGCTTAAGGCCTTGGGTTCAATTCCCTTGAGTTCCATATTGAACTTTCTCTCAGCTCTCTTCTACATTGTGTTTTTTTTTGTTTGGTGAGGGAGTAAAAAGCTATTGTTAGCAACCAGGTAGACCAAAACACAAGCCACCCAGTTCATGCATTTAAATTGAATGATTTACTCAAAGGGATTTGGGTCACTCTGTCAGCATTAGCCATTTCCCCACATTTGGATATTTATATCATCATTGACAGGCCATACAAACTCATCAACTTAAAAATGACCCCTGCATTGTATATTTATCCCACCATACATCCCCACATTGTGTATTGATTTATGTGATGACCCTCAGCCAGCCCTACATGTAAATGAATGCCCCATTGCCCCCACACCCTTGTGTATTGTCCTCATCCATTTTCTTTGAGAAATCCAGGTGCTGTGGTTGCAGTTGGATGTGTCTGATTGGCTGAACCTGGTCAAGTGACTCCACCAGCCAACCAGGCATTGGGATTGAAACCCAGGGGGGGATTTAAGCTTCACTTGCAGCTCTTGGTTCTTTTGATGTTCATTTTCTTTGAGAAGTCCAGGTGCTGTGGTTGCTGTGGGATGTGTCCAGGCCAGGGCTTATCTTTGTACAGTATTTCCCCTGTCTCTGTTTTTGCATTGCCATTGGCCCTATTCTTTTGTGTTTAAGTTGTTTGTTCCTGTTTCCACCTTTGCTGTTACTGAAGGCACGAGGCGTCTCAGACCCTATCATCTCCAATAATACTAATGTCTTTTCCTTCACTTATCATGAGTAGTTCTTCTCCTTTCCATAGCTTTAACATGTCCTGTTCAATCCCTTTTCTGTTGTGTTGTGTCTTTGAAGCTAACGTTCCCTCACTTTATTAGTCTGTACCGCTTCTGCTGGGAGGCTGTTCCATTTCTCTACCACTCTAGGAGTAAAACTTCTTTACATTCCATCTAAGCCTCTAACTCACTAGTTTCAGATCATGACCTTGTTAAACCATTTCTCCTCTTTTGACACAAACATCCCTCCTGTGATTTGTTAAATGGCCTTTAATGATTTCAAGTATTTTCTCCAAGCTTATACATATCGAGATTCCCTAGTCTTTCCTGATCCTGAGCCTGCGTTATTATCTACAATGGTAGATTTGATTTTCAGGGAGCAGGGATAGTGAACAGGTTGGAAAGAGAAGATAGAGGCAGCACCCGTTCTTGTTGTTGGTAGTAAAGTGGTGTTTTTCTGTTCCAAGTTGATGGCCACAAAACACCCCCACGTCAGAGGGCTCAGCTAACAGCACAGACCTGTGGGATAAAACAAGCAGTGTGTCCTGCATCAATTGTCTATTTTGTCACATTAACGGCTCGGTGGAGTTTGCTATCCCAGTTTGGAGTTAACGGAAGTATGGAAAATGCTACACCCAATCACAAATGGAGTCTTGCTGAGCCAACAGAGACGCAAATCCCACCTAGGAAGTGACTTGAGGTGGCACATAAAGGAACTTCACATTTTTTATCTTTTATGGAATTAAAATGAATTATTTAAGTGTGTGTGTGTATTATGATTATTTTTTTTTATATTCCTTTGGTATGTAGCCTTCTGCTTTCGCTCCTCCAGTGTGAGGATTCGTGGACTGTTGTACAAAAGCAAACATAGGGGTTTAATTTGTGTGAATTTGCAGCTCTGGACAAGATAGTCCTGGCTATTTGTGGATGGTTGCTATAACAGACCACCTCAATATCAGAAGCAAGTCTACGGCAGAGACCCGATTTAAACTCCTTGACTTTGCTATATATTCTAATTGCCAAATTATTAATCCGTTTCTGCAGCGTAAAGAGCTTGGCTGGCCCTGTATAATGCATAGCTAAGTCAATGAGATGTCCTGATTGGTGAGTGGTGTCACCTGACCAGGGCTGACCAATCAGAGCGAGAGAAACCTGGGCCGGCTGCTGATTGGTCGCTGGAGTCAGCTGACGAGGCTCGGCCAATCAGGGGCTGCCCCTCAGCCCTAGCCTCCTGATTGGTGGGTGGTGTCACCTGACCATGGCTGACCAATCAGAGCGAGGGAAACCTGGGCCGGCTGCTGATTGGTCGCTGGAGTCAGCTGACCAGGTTCGGCCAATCAGGGGCTGCCCCTCAGTCCTAGCCCCCTGATTGGTGGGTGGTGTCACCTGACCAGGGCTGACCAATCAGAGCGAGGGAAACCTGGGCCGGCTGTTGATTGGTCGCTGGAGTCAGCTGACGAGGCTCGGCCAATCAGGTGCTGCCCCTCAGCCCTAGCCTCCTGATTGGTGGGTGGTGTCACCTGACCAGGGCTGACCAATCAGAGCGAGAGAAACCTGGGCCGGCTGCTGATTGGTCGCTGGAGTCAGCTGACCAGGCTCAGCCAATCAGGGGCTGCCCCTCAGCCCTAGCCTCCTGATTGGTGGGTGGTGTCACCTGACCAGGGCTGACCAATCAGAGCGAGGGAAACCTGGGCCGGCTGCTGATTGGTCGCTGGAGTCAGCTGACCAGGTTCGGCCAATCAGGGGCTGCCCTTCAGTCCTAGCCTCCTGATTGGTGGGTGGTGTCACCTGACCAGGGCTGACCAATCAGAGTGAGGGAAACCTGGGCCGGCTGCTGATTGGTCGCTGGAGTCAGCTGACCAGGCTCAGCCAATCAGGGGCTGCCCCTCAGCCCTAGCCTCCTGATTGGTGGGTGGTGTCACCTGACCAGGGCTGACCAATCAGAGCGAGGGAAACCTGGGCCGGCTGCTGATTGGTCGCTGGAGTCAGCTGACTAGGCTCGGCCAATCAGGGGCTGCCCCTCAGCCCTAGCCTCCTGATTGGTGGGTGGTGTCACCTGACCAGGGCTGACCAATCAGAGCGAGGGAAACCTGGGCCGGCTGCTGATTGGTCGCTGGAGTCAGCTGACCAGGTTCAGCCAATCAGGGGCTGCCCCTCAGTCCTAGCCTCCTGATTGGTGGGTGGTGTCACCTGACCAGGGCTGACCAATCAGAGCGAGGGAAACCTGGGCCGGCTGCTGATTGGTCGCTGGAGTCAGCTGACCAGGCTCAGCCAATCAGGGGCTGCCCCTCAGCCCTAGCCTCCTGATTGGTGCGAGATATCATATTGCATGGCACTTTATTATTATTTATGAATTATTATGAATTATTAAATTGTTAAAGGAATCATTAATAATTTGATTATTTTTCCGTCACCAGTTTTGCTGTGGAGAGTTTACAGCAGACATTACCGGTGCGGGAACAAGCCGGCAGTAGCTGGAATCGAACTCACAAGCAACGGGGTGGAAGTCCAACGCCTTAACCACAACTCCAAGCCAGTGATACTGAGATGCGAACGTCTCTGTAGCGTATTGGTTTAGGTGTTTAAGTCATATTGTCTCTGCCCCTACAAGCCACCATTCTTTCGTTTATTTAGTGTTTGTTTGGAAGTCAGGCCAGCTGGAGCACTGTATTGTATAAAGGATTCTTTTTCCGATCACTGCCATCCACTCTCTGCAGCCTAATGGCTAAGGTGTTGGGTTTGGTACCTCAACGTCTTGAGTTCGATTACCCAAGGCTTCAACTTTTTCTCCTGTTTTTTTTTTTTTTTTGTTTTTAAGTAAGCACATAGACCAAAACATAAGCCATTTTGTCTTTACCCTTACAAGCCATCCTTCTTTAGTTTATTTAGTGCATTTGTTTGGGAGTCAGGCTAGCTAAAGGGCTGTAAAAACTAAAGGATTGTTTCTGTAGGGCCTTATATCTGTTCTCTGTGTTGCAATGGTTGATATGCTGGATTTAGTTTTTGAGGTTCTGGGTTTAACCCCTTAAGGACAATGGGCGGTCCCTAAACCCATTGAAAACAATGCATTTTGAGCCCGTACATGTACGGGGTTTGTCATGAAGGGGTTAATTCACTCCAATTGATTTATTTGGTGTGTTTGTTTGGGAGGAAGGCACGCTACAAGATTGCAGTGAGGTCAAAAACCAATGGATTGTTTTCAGGGGACAGGTTTGCTAGTGTCTGTAGTGTACATGCTGCCCTTCTTTCGTTTATGAATTGTGTTTGTGTGGGAGACAAGCTAGACAACCCTCCCAAATTACTATGTAGCGTAATGGATAAGGCGCTGAACCCCAGTGCTTAAGGCCTTGGGTTCAATTCCCTTGAGTTCCATATTGAACTTTCTCTCAGCTCTCTTCTACATTGTGTTTTTTTTTGTTTGGTGAGGGAGTAAAAAGCTATTGTTAGCAACCAGGTAGACCAAAACACAAGCCACCCAGTTCATGCATTTAAATTGAATGATTTACTCAAAGGGATTGTTTTCAGGGGACAGGTTTGCTAGTGTCTGTAGTGTACATGCTACCCTTCTTTCGTTTATGAATTGTGTTTGTGTGGGAGACAAGCTAGACAGCCCTCCCAAATGACTATGTAGCGTAATGGATAAGGCGCTGAACCCCAGTGCTTAAGGCCCTGGGTTCAATTCCCTTGAGTTCCATATTGAACTTTCTCTCAGCTCTCTTCTACATTGTGTTTTTTTTTGTTTGGTGAGGGAGTAAAAAGCTATTGTTAGCAACCAGGTAGACCAAAACACAAGCCACCCAGTTCATGCATTTAAATTGAATGATTTACTCAAAGGGATTTGGGTCACTCTGTCAGCATTAGCCATTTCCCCACATTTGGATATTTATATCATCATTGACAGGCCATACAAACTCATCAACTTAAAAATGACCCCTGCATTGTATATTTATCCCACCATACATCCCCACATTGTGTATTGATTTATGTGATGACCCTCAGCCAGCCCTACATGTAAATGAATGCCCCATTGCCCCCACACCCTTGTGTATTGTCCTCATCCATTTTCTTTGAGAAATCCAGGTGCTGTGGTTGCAGTTGGATGTGTCTGATTGGCTGAACCTGGTCAAGTGACTCCACCAGCCAACCAGACATTGGGATTGAGACCCAGGGGGGGATTTAAGCTTCACTTGCAGCTCTTGGTTCTTTTGATGTTCATTTTCTTTGAGAAGTCCAGGTGCTGTGGTTGCTGTGGGATGTGTCCAGGCCAGGGCTTATCTTTGTACAGTATTTCCCCTGTCTCTGTTTTTGCATTGCCATTGGCCCTATTCTTTTGTGTTTAAGTTGTTTGTTCCTGTTTCCACCTTTGCTGTTACTGAAGGCACGAGGCGTCTCAGACCCTATCATCTCCAATAATACTAATGTCTTTTCCTTCACTTATCATGAGTAGTTCTTCTCCTTTCCATAGCTTTAACATGTCCTGTTCAATCCCTTTTCTGTTGTGTTGTGTCTTTGAAGCTAACGTTCCCTCACTTTATTAGTCTGTACCGCTTCTGCTGGGAGGCTGTTCCATTTCTCTACCACTCTAGGAGTAAAACTTCTTTACATTCCATCTAAGCCTCTAACTCACTAGTTTCAGATCATGACCTTGTTAAACCATTTCTCCTCTTTTGAATCAAACATCCCTCCTGTGATTTGTTAAATGGCCTTTAATGATTTCAAGTATTTTCTCCAAGCTTATACATATCGAGATTCCCTAGTCTTTCCTGATCCTGAGCCTGCGTTATTATCTACAATGGTAGATTTGATTTTCAGGGAGCAGGGATAGTGAACAGGTTGGAAAGAGAAGATAGAGGCAGCACCCGTTCTTGTTGTTGGTAGTAAAGTGGTGTTTTTCTGTTCCAAGTTGATGGCCACAAAACACCCCCACGTCAGAGGGCTCAGCTAACAGCACAGACCTGTGGGATAAAACAAGCAGTGTGTCCTGCATCAATTGTCTATTTTGTCACATTAACGGCTCGGGGGAGTTTGCTATCCCAGTTTGGAGTTAACGGAAGTATGGAAAATGCTACACCCAATCACAAATGGAGTCTTGCTGAGCCAACAGAGACGCAAATCCCACCTAGGAAGTGACTTGAGGTGGCACATAAAGGAACTTCACATTTTTTATCTTTTATGGAAATAAAATGAATTATTTAAGTGTGTGTGTGTATTATGATTATTTTTTTTTATATTCCTTTGGTATGTAGCCTTCTGCTTTCACTCCTCCAGTGTGAGGATTCGTGGACTGTTGTACAAAAGCAAACATAGGGGTTTAATTTGTGTGAATTTGCAGCTCTGGACAAGATAGTCCTGGCTATTTGTGGATGGTTGCTATAACAGACCACCTCAATATCAGAAGCAAGTCTACGGCAGAGACCCGATTTAAACTCCTTGACTTTGCTATATATTCTAATTGCCAAATTATTAATCCGTTTCTGCAGCGTAAAGAGCTTGGCTGGCCCTGTATAATGCATAGCTAAGTCAATGAGATGTCCTGATTGGTGAGTGGTGTCACCTGACCAGGGCTGACCAATCAGAGCGAGGGAATCCTGGGCGGGCTGCTGATTGGTCGCTGGAGTCAGCTGACGAGGCTCGGCCAATCAGGGGCTGCCCCTCAGCCCTAGCCTCCTGATTGGTGGGTGGTGTCACCTGACCAGGGCTGACCAATCAGAGCGAGGGAATCCTGGGCGGGCTGCTGATTGGTCGCTGGAGTCAGCTGACGAGGCTCGGCCAATCAGGGGCTGCCCCTCAGCCCTAGCCTCCTGATTGGTGGGTGGTGTCACCTGACCAGGGCTGACCAATCAGAGCGAGGGAAACCTGGGCCGGCTGCTGATTGGTCGCTGGAGTCAGCTGACCAGGTTCGGCCAATCAGGGGCTGCCCCTCAGTCCTAGCCCCCTGATTGGTGGGTGGTGTCACCTGACCAGGGCTGACCAATCAGAGCGAGGGAAACCTGGGCCGGCTGCTGATTGGTCGCTGGAGTCAGCTGACGAGGCTCGGCCAATCAGGTGCTGCCCCTCAGCCCTAGCCTCCTGATTGGTGGGTGGTGTCACCTGACCAGGGCTGACCAATCAGAGCGAGAGAAACCTGGGCCGGCTGCTGATTGGTCGCTGGAGTCAGCTGACCAGGCTCAGCCAATCAGGGGCTGCCCCTCAGCCCTAGCCTCCTGATTGGTGGGTGGTGTCACCTGACCAGGGCTGACCAATCAGAGCGAGGGAAACCTGGGCCGGCTGCTGATTGGTCGCTGGAGTCAGCTGACCAGGCTCAGCCAATCAGGGGCTGCCCCTCAGCCCTAGCCTCCTGATTGGTGCGAGATATCATATTGCATGGCACTTTATTATTATTTATGAATTATTATGAATTATTAAATTGTTAAAGGAATCATTAATAATTTGATTATTTTTCCGTCACCAGTTTTGCTGTGGAGAGTTTACAGCAGACGTTACCGGTGCGGGAACAAGCCGGCAGTAGCTGGAATCGAACTCACAAGCAACGGGGTGGAAGTCCAACGCCTTAACCACAACTCCAAGTCAGTGATACTGAGATGCGAACGTCTCTGTAGCGTATTGGTTTAGGTGTTTAAGTCATATTGTCTCTGCCCCTACAAGCCACCATTCTTTCGTTTATTTAGTGTTTGTTTGGAAGTCAGGCCAGCTGGAGCACTGTATTGTATAAAGGATTCTTTTTCCGATCACTGCCATCCACTCTCTGTAGCCTAATGGCTAAGGTGTTGGGTTTGGTACCTCGACGTCTTGAGTTCGATTACCCAAGGCTTCAACTTTTTCTCCTGTTTTTTTTTTTTGTTTGTTTTTAAGTAAGCACATAGACCAAAACATAAGCCATTTTGTCTTTACCCTTACAAGCCATCCTTCTTTAGTTTATTTAGTGCATTTGTTTGGGAGTCAGGCTAGCTAAAGGGCTGTAAAAACTAAAGGATTGTTTCTGTAGGGCCTTATATCTGTTCTCTGTGTTGCAATGGTTGATATGCTGGATTTAGTTTTTGAGGTTCTGGGTTTAACCCCTTAAGGACAATGGGCGGTCCCTAAACCCATTGAAAACAATGCATTTTGAGCCCGTACATGTACGGGGTTTGTCATGAAGGGGTTAATTCACTCCAATTGATTTATTTGGTGTGTTTGTTTGGGAGGAAGGCACGCTACAAGATTGCAGTGAGGTCAAAAACCAATGGATTGTTTTCAGGGGACAGGTTTGCTAGTGTCTGTAGTGTACATGCTGCCCTTCTTTCGTTTATGAATTGTGTTTGTGTGGGAGACAAGCCAGACAACCCTCCCAAATGACTATGTAGTGTAATGGATAAGGCGCTGAACCCCAGTGCTTAAGGCCCTGGGTTCAATTCCCTTGAGTTCCATATTGAACTTTCTCTCAGCTCTCTTCTACATTGTGTTTTTTTTTGTTTGGTGAGGGAGTAAAAAGCTATTGTTAGCAACCAGGTAGACCAAAACACAAGCCACCCAGTTCATGCATTTAAATTGAATGATTTACTCAAAGGGATTTGGGTCACTCTGTCAGCATTAGCCATTTCCCCACATTTGGATATTTATATCATCATTGACAGGCCATACAAACTCATCAACTTAAAAATGACCCCTGCATTGTATATTTATCCCACCATACATCCCCACATTGTGTATTGATTTATGTGATGACCCTCAGCCAGCCCTACATGTAAATGAATGCCCCATTGCCCCCACACCCTTGTGTATTGTCCTCATCCATTTTCTTTGAGAAATCCAGGTGCTGTGGTTGCAGTTGGATGTGTCTGATTGGCTGAACCTGGTCAAGTGACTCCACCAGCCAACCAGGCATTGGGATTGAGACCCAGGGGGGATTTAAGCTTCACTTGCAGCTCTTGGTTCTTTTGATGTTCATTTTCTTTGAGAAGTCCAGGTGCTGTGGTTGCTGTGGGATGTGTCCAGGCCAGGGCTTATCTTTGTACAGTATTTCCCCTGTCTCTGTTTTTGCATTGCCATTGGCCCTATTCTTTTGTGTTTAAGTTGTTTGTTCCTGTTTCCACCTTTGCTGTTACTGAAGGCACGAGGCGTCTCAGACCCTATCATCTCCAATAATACTAATGTCTTTTCCTTCACTTATCATGAGTAGTTCTTCTCCTTTCCATAGCTTTAACATGTCCTGTTCAATCCCTTTTCTGTTGTGTTGTGTCTTTGAAGCTAACGTTCCCTCACTTTATTAGTCTGTACCGCTTCTGCTGGGAGGCTGTTCCATTTCTCTACCACTCTAGGAGTAAAACTTCTTTACATTCCATCTAAGCCTCTAACTCACTAGTTTCAGATCATGACCTTGTTAAACCATTTCTCCTCTTTTGAAACAAACATCCCTCCTGTGATTTGTTAAATGGCCTTTAATGATTTCAAGTATTTTCTCCAAGCTTATACATATCGAGATTCCCTAGTCTTTCCTGATCCTGAGCCTGCGTTATTATCTACAATGGTAGATTTGATTTTCAGGGAGCAGGGATAGTGAACAGGTTGGAAAGAGAAGATAGAGGCAGCACCCGTTCTTGTTGTTGGTAGTAAAGTGGTGTTTTTCTGTTCCAAGTTGATGGCCACAAAACACCCCCACGTCAGAGGGCTCAGCTAACAGCACAGACCTGTGGAATAAAACAAGCAGTGTGTCCTGCATCAATTGTCTATTTTGTCACATTAACGGCTCGGTGGAGTTTGCTATCCCAGTTTGGAGTTAACGGAAGTATGGAAAATGCTACACCCAATCACAAATGGAGTCTTGCTGAGCCAACAGAGACGCAAATCCCACCTAGGAAGTGACTTGAGGTGGCACATAAAGGAACTTCACATTTTTTATCTTTTATGGAAATAAAATGAATTATTTAAGTGTGTGTGTGTATTATGATTATTTTTTTTTATATTCCTTTGGTATGTAGCCTTCTGCTTTCGCTCCTCCAGTGTGAGGATTCGTGGACTGTTGTACAAAAGCAAACATAGGGGTTTAATTTGTGTGAATTTGCAGCTCTGGACAAGATAGTCCTGGCTATTTGTGGATGGTTGCTATAACAGACCACCTCAATATCAGAAGCAAGTCTACGGCAGAGACCCGATTTAAACTCCTTGACTTTGCTATATATTCTAATTGCCAAATTATTAATCCGTTTCTGCAGCGTAAAGAGCTTGGCTGGCCCTGTATAATGCATAGCTAAGTCAATGAGATGTCCTGATTGGTGAGTGGTGTCACCTGACCAGGGCTGACCAATCAGAGCGAGGGAATCCTGGGCGGGCTGCTGATTGGTCGCGGGAGTCAGCTGACGAGGCTCGGCCAATCAGGGGCTGCCTCTCAGCCCTAGCCTCCTGATTGGTGGGTGGTGTCACCTGACCAGGGCTGACCAATCAGAGCGAGGGAATCCTGGGCGGGCTGCTGATTGGTCGCTGGAGTCAGCTGACGAGGCTCGGCCAATCAGGGGCTGCCCCTCAGCCCTAGCCTCCTGATTGGTGGGTGGTGTCACCTGACTAGGGCTGACCAATCAGAGCGAGAGAAACCTGGGCCGGCTGCTGATTGGTCGCTGGAGTCAGCTGACGAGGCTCGGCCAATCAGGGGCTGCCCCTCAGTCCTAGCCCCCTGATTGGTGGGTGGTGTCACCTGACCAGGGCTGACCAATCAGAGCGAGGGAAACCTGGGCCGGCTGTTGATTGGTCGCTGGAGTCAGCTGACGAGGCTCGGCCAATCAGGGGCTGCCCCTCAGCCCTAGCCTCCTGATTGGTGGGTGGTGTCACCTGACCAGGGCTGACCAATCAGAGCGAGAGAAACCTGGGCCGGCTGCTGATTGGTCGCTGGAGTCAGCTGACCAGGCTCAGCCAATCAGGGGCTGCCCCTCAGCCCTAGCCTCCTGATTGGTGGGTGGTGTCACCTGACCAGGGCTGACCAATCAGAGCGAGGGAAACCTGGGCCGGCTGCTGATTGGTCGCTGGAGTCAGCTGACCAGGCTCAGCCAATCAGGGGCTGCCCCTCAGCCCTAGCCTCCTGATTGGTGGGTGGTGTCACCTGACCAGGGCTGACCAATCAGAGCGAGGGAAACCTGGGCCGGCTGCTGATTGGTCGCTGGAGTCAGCTGACTAGGCTCGGCCAATCAGGGGCTGCCCCTCAGCCCTAGCCTCCTGATTGGTGGGTGGTGTCACCTGACCAGGGCTGACCAATCAGAGCGAGGGAAACCTGGGCCGGCTGCTGATTGGTCGCTGGAGTCAGCTGACCAGGTTCAGCCAATCAGGGGCTGCCCCTCAGTCCTAGCCTCCTGATTGGTGGGTGGTGTCACCTGACCAGGGCTGACCAATCAGAGCGAGGGAAACCTGGGCCGGCTGCTGATTGGTCGCTGGAGTCAGCTGACCAGGCTCAGCCAATCAGGGGCTGCCCCTCAGCCCTAGCCTCCTGATTGGTGCGAGATATCATATTGCATGGCACTTTATTATTATTTATGAATTATTATGAATTATTAAATTGTTAAAGGAATCATTAATAATTTGATTATTTTTCCGTCACCAGTTTTGCTGTGGAGAGTTCACAGCAGACATTACCGGTGCGGGAACAAGCCGGCAGTAGCTGGAATCGAACTCACAAGCAACGGGGTGGAAGTCCAACGCCTTAACCACAACTCCAAGTCAGTGATACTGAGATGCAAACGTCTCTGTAGCGTATTGGTTTAGGTGTTTAAGTCATATTGTCTCTGCCCCTACAAGCCACCATTCTTTCGTTTATTTAGTGTTTGTTTGGAAGTCAGGCCAGCTGGAGCACTGTATTGTATAAAGGATTCTTTTTCCGATCACTGCCATCCACTCTCTGTAGCCTAATGGCTAAGGTGTTGGGTTTGGTACCTCGACGTCTTGAGTTCGATTACCCAAGGCTTCAACTTTTTCTCCTGTTTTTTTTTTTTTTTGTTTTTAAGTAAGCACATAGACCAAAACATAAGCCATTTTGTCTTTACCCTTACAAGCCATCCTTCTTTAGTTTATTTAGTGCATTTGTTTGGGAGTCAGGCTAGCTAAAGGGCTGTAAAAACTAAAGGATTGTTTCTGTAGGGCCTTATATCTGTTCTCTGTGTTGCAATGGTTGATATGCTGGATTTAGTTTTTGAGGTTCTGGGTTTAACCCCTTAAGGACAATGGGCGGTCCCTAAACCCATTGAAAACAATGCATTTTGAGCCCGTACATGTACGGGGTTTGTCATGAAGGGGTTAATTCACTCCAATTGATTTATTTGGTGTGTTTGTTTGGGAGGAAGGCACGCTACAAGATTGCAGTGAGGTCAAAAACCAATGGATTGTTTTCAGGGGACAGGTTTGCTAGTGTCTGTAGTGTACATGCTGCCCTTCTTTCGTTTATGAATTGTGTTTGTGTGGGAGACAAGCTAGACAACCCTCCCAAATGACTATGTAGCGTAATGGATAAGGCGCTGAACCCCAGTGCTTAAGGCCCTGGGTTCAATTCCCTTGAGTTCCATATTGAACTTTCTCTCAGCTCTCTTCTACATTGTGTTTTTTTTTGTTTGGTGAGGGAGTAAAAAGCTATTGTTAGCAACCAGGTAGACCAAAACACAAGCCACCCAGTTCATGCATTTAAATTGAATGATTTACTCAAAGGGATTTGGGTCACTCTGTCAGCATTAGCCATTTCCCCACATTTGGATATTTATATCATCATTGACAGGCCATACAAACTCATCAACTTAAAAATGACCCCTGCATTGTATATTTATCCCACCATACATCCCCACATTGTGTATTGATTTATGTGATGACCCTCAGCCAGCCCTACATGTAAATGAATGCCCCATTGCCCCCACACCCTTGTGTATTGTCCTCATCCATTTTCTTTGAGAAATCCAGGTGCTGTGGTTGCAGTTGGATGTGTCTGATTGGCTGAACCTGGTCAAGTGACTCCACCAGCCAACCAGGCATTGGGATTGAAACCCAGGGGGGGATTTAAGCTTCACTTGCAGCTCTTGGTTCTTTTGATGTTCATTTTCTTTGAGAAGTCCAGGTGCTGTGGTTGCTGTGGGATGTGTCCAGGCCAGGGCTTATCTTTGTACAGTATTTCCCCTGTCTCTGTTTTTGCATTGCCATTGGCCCTATTCTTTTGTGTTTAAGTTGTTTGTTCCTGTTTCCACCTTTGCTGTTACTGAAGGCACGAGGCGTCTCAGACCCTATCATCTCCAATAATACTAATGTCTTTTCCTTCACTTATCATGAGTAGTTCTTCTCCTTTCCATAGCTTTAACATGTCCTGTTCAATCCCTTTTCTGTTGTGTTGTGTCTTTGAAGCTAACGTTCCCTCACTTTATTAGTCTGTACCGCTTCTGCTGGGAGGCTGTTCCATTTCTCTACCACTCTAGGAGTAAAACTTCTTTACATTCCATCTAAGCCTCTAACTCACTAGTTTCAGATCATGACCTTGTTAAACCATTTCTCCTCTTTTGACACAAACATCCCTCCTGTGATTTGTTAAATGGCCTTTAATGATTTCAAGTATTTTCTCCAAGCTTATACATATCGAGATTCCCTAGTCTTTCCTGATCCTGAGCCTGCGTTATTATCTACAATGGTAGATTTGATTTTCAGGGAGCAGGGATAGTGAACAGGTTGGAAAGAGAAGATAGAGGCAGCACCCGTTCTTGTTGTTGGTAGTAAAGTGGTGTTTTTCTGTTCCAAGTTGATGGCCACAAAACACCCCCACGTCAGAGGGCTCAGCTAACAGCACAGACCTGTGGGATAAAACAAGCAGTGTGTCCTGCATCAATTGTCTATTTTGTCACATTAACGGCTCGGTGGAGTTTGCTATCCCAGTTTGGAGTTAACGGAAGTATGGAAAATGCTACACCCAATCACAAATGGAGTCTTGCTGAGCCAACAGAGACGCAAATCCCACCTAGGAAGTGACTTGAGGTGGCACATAAAGGAACTTCACATTTTTTATCTTTTATGGAATTAAAATGAATTATTTAAGTGTGTGTGTGTATTATGATTATTTTTTTTTATATTCCTTTGGTATGTAGCCTTCTGCTTTCGCTCCTCCAGTGTGAGGATTCGTGGACTGTTGTACAAAAGCAAACATAGGGGTTTAATTTGTGTGAATTTGCAGCTCTGGACAAGATAGTCCTGGCTATTTGTGGATGGTTGCTATAACAGACCACCTCAATATCAGAAGCAAGTCTACGGCAGAGACCCGATTTAAACTCCTTGACTTTGCTATATATTCTAATTGCCAAATTATTAATCCGTTTCTGCAGCGTAAAGAGCTTGGCTGGCCCTGTATAATGCATAGCTAAGTCAATGAGATGTCCTGATTGGTGAGTGGTGTCACCTGACCAGGGCTGACCAATCAGAGCGAGAGAAACCTGGGCCGGCTGCTGATTGGTCGCTGGAGTCAGCTGACGAGGCTCGGCCAATCAGGGGCTGCCCCTCAGCCCTAGCCTCCTGATTGGTGGGTGGTGTCACCTGACCATGGCTGACCAATCAGAGCGAGGGAAACCTGGGCCGGCTGCTGATTGGTCGCTGGAGTCAGCTGACCAGGTTCGGCCAATCAGGGGCTGCCCCTCAGTCCTAGCCCCCTGATTGGTGGGTGGTGTCACCTGACCAGGGCTGACCAATCAGAGCGAGGGAAACCTGGGCCGGCTGTTGATTGGTCGCTGGAGTCAGCTGACGAGGCTCGGCCAATCAGGTGCTGCCCCTCAGCCCTAGCCTCCTGATTGGTGGGTGGTGTCACCTGACCAGGGCTGACCAATCAGAGCGAGAGAAACCTGGGCCGGCTGCTGATTGGTCGCTGGAGTCAGCTGACCAGGCTCAGCCAATCAGGGGCTGCCCCTCAGCCCTAGCCTCCTGATTGGTGGGTGGTGTCACCTGACCAGGGCTGACCAATCAGAGCGAGGGAAACCTGGGCCGGCTGCTGATTGGTCGCTGGAGTCAGCTGACCAGGTTCGGCCAATCAGGGGCTGCCCTTCAGTCCTAGCCTCCTGATTGGTGGGTGGTGTCACCTGACCAGGGCTGACCAATCAGAGTGAGGGAAACCTGGGCCGGCTGCTGATTGGTCGCTGGAGTCAGCTGACCAGGCTCAGCCAATCAGGGGCTGCCCCTCAGCCCTAGCCTCCTGATTGGTGGGTGGTGTCACCTGACCAGGGCTGACCAATCAGAGCGAGGGAAACCTGGGCCGGCTGCTGATTGGTCGCTGGAGTCAGCTGACTAGGCTCGGCCAATCAGGGGCTGCCCCTCAGCCCTAGCCTCCTGATTGGTGGGTGGTGTCACCTGACCAGGGCTGACCAATCAGAGCGAGGGAAACCTGGGCCGGCTGCTGATTGGTCGCTGGAGTCAGCTGACCAGGTTCAGCCAATCAGGGGCTGCCCCTCAGTCCTAGCCTCCTGATTGGTGGGTGGTGTCACCTGACCAGGGCTGACCAATCAGAGCGAGGGAAACCTGGGCCGGCTGCTGATTGGTCGCTGGAGTCAGCTGACCAGGCTCAGCCAATCAGGGGCTGCCCCTCAGCCCTAGCCTCCTGATTGGTGCGAGATATCATATTGCATGGCACTTTATTATTATTTATGAATTATTATGAATTATTAAATTGTTAAAGGAATCATTAATAATTTGATTATTTTTCCGTCACCAGTTTTGCTGTGGAGAGTTTACAGCAGACATTACCGGTGCGGGAACAAGCCGGCAGTAGCTGGAATCGAACTCACAAGCAACGGGGTGGAAGTCCAACGCCTTAACCACAACTCCAAGCCAGTGATACTGAGATGCGAACGTCTCTGTAGCGTATTGGTTTAGGTGTTTAAGTCATATTGTCTCTGCCCCTACAAGCCACCATTCTTTCGTTTATTTAGTGTTTGTTTGGAAGTCAGGCCAGCTGGAGCACTGTATTGTATAAAGGATTCTTTTTCCGATCACTGCCATCCACTCTCTGCAGCCTAATGGCTAAGGTGTTGGGTTTGGTACCTCAACGTCTTGAGTTCGATTACCCAAGGCTTCAACTTTTTCTCCTGTTTTTTTTTTTTGTTTGTTTTTAAGTAAGCACATAGACCAAAACATAAGCCATTTTGTCTTTACCCTTACAAGCCATCCTTCTTTAGTTTATTTAGTGCATTTGTTTGGGAGTCAGGCTAGCTAAAGGGCTGTAAAAACTAAAGGATTGTTTCTGTAGGGCCTTATATCTGTTCTCTGTGTTGCAATGGTTGATATGCTGGATTTAGTTTTTGAGGTTCTGGGTTTAACCCCTTAAGGACAATGGGCGGTCCCTAAACCCATTGAAAACAATGCATTTTGAGCCCGTACATGTACGGGGTTTGTCATGAAGGGGTTAATTCACTCCAATTGATTTATTTGGTGTGTTTGTTTGGGAGGAAGGCACGCTACAAGATTGCAGTGAGGTCAAAAACCAATGGATTGTTTTCAGGGGACAGGTTTGCTAGTGTCTGTAGTGTACATGCTGCCCTTCTTTCGTTTATGAATTGTGTTTGTGTGGGAGACAAGCTAGACAACCCTCCCAAATTACTATGTAGCGTAATGGATAAGGCGCTGAACCCCAGTGCTTAAGGCCTTGGGTTCAATTCCCTTGAGTTCCATATTGAACTTTCTCTCAGCTCTCTTCTACATTGTGTTTTTTTTTTGTTTGGTGAGGGAGTAAAAAGCTATTGTTAGCAACCAGGTAGACCAAAACACAAGCCACCCAGTTCATGCATTTAAATTGAATGATTTACTCAAAGGGATTTGGGTCACTCTGTCAGCATTAGCCATTTCCCCACATTTGGATATTTATATCATCATTGACAGGCCATACAAACTCATCAACTTAAAAATGACCCCTGCATTGTATATTTATCCCACCATACATCCCCACATTGTGTATTGATTTATGTGATGACCCTCAGCCAGCCCTACATGTAAATGAATGCCCCATTGCCCCCACACCCTTGTGTATTGTCCTCATCCATTTTCTTTGAGAAATCCAGGTGCTGTGGTTGCAGTTGGATGTGTCTGATTGGCTGAACCTGGTCAAGTGACTCCACCAGCCAACCAGGCATTGGGATTGAGACCCAGGGGGGGATTTAAGCTTCACTTGCAGCTCTTGGTTCTTTTGATGTTCATTTTCTTTGAGAAGTCCAGGTGCTGTGGTTGCTGTGGGATGTGTCCAGGCCAGGACTTATCTTTGTACAGTATTTCCCCTGTCTCTGTTTTTGCATTGCCATTGGCCCTATTCTTTTGTGTTTAAGTTGTTTGTTCCTGTTTCCACCTTTGATGTTACTGAAGGCACGAGGCGTCTCAGACCCTATCATCTCCAATAATACTAATGTCTTTTCCTTCACTTATCATGAGTAGTTCTTCTCCTTTCCATAGCTTTAACATGTCCTGTTCAATCCCTTTTCTGTTGTGTTGTGTCTTTGAAGCTAACGTTCCCTCACTTTATTAGTCTGTACCGCTTCTGCTGGGAGGCTGTTCCATTTCTCTACCACTCTAGGAGTAAAACTTCTTTACATTCCATCTAAGCCTCTAACTCACTAGTTTCAGATCATGACCTTGTTAAACCATTTCTCCTCTTTTGACACAAACATCCCTCCTGTGATTTGTTAAATGGCCTTTAATGATTTCAAGTATTTTCTCCAAGCTTATACATATCGAGATTCCCTAGTCTTTCCTGATCCTGAGCCTGCGTTATTATCTACAATGGTAGATTTGATTTTCAGGGAGCAGGGATAGTGAACAAGTTGGAAAGAGAAGATAGAGGCAGCACCCGTTCTTGTTGTTGGTAGTAAAGTGGTGTTTTTCTGTTCCAAGTTGATGGCCACAAAACACCCCCACGTCAGAGGGCTCAGCTAACAGCACAGACCTGTGGGATAAAACAAGCAGTGTGTCCTGCATCAATTGTCTATTTTGTCACATTAACGGCTCGGTGGAGTTTGCTATCCCAGTTTGGAGTTAACGGAAGTATGGAAAATGCTACACCCAATCACAAATGGAGTCTTGCTGAGCCAACAGAGACGCAAATCCCACCTAGGAAGTGACTTGAGGTGGCACATAAAGGAACTTCGCATTTTTTATCTTTTATGGAATTAAAATGAATTATTTAAGTGTGTGTGTGTGGTGTATTATGATTATTTTTTTTTTATATTCCTTTGGTATGTAGCCTTCTGCTTTCGCTCCTCCAGTGTGAGGATTCGTGGACTGTTGTACAAAAGCAAACATAGGGGTTTAATTTGTGTGAATTTGCAGCTCTGGACAAGATAGTCCTGGCTATTTGTGGATGGTTGCTATAACAGACCACCTCAATATCAGAAGCAAGTCTACGGCAGAGACCCGATTTAAACTCCTTGACTTTGCTATATATTCTAATTGCCAAATTATTAATCCGTTTCTGCAGCGTAAAGAGCTTGGCTGGCCCTGTATAATGCATAGCTAAGTCAATGAGATGTCCTGATTGGTGAGTGGTGTCACCTGACCAGGGCTGACCAATCAGAGCGAGGGAATCCTGGGCGGGCTGCTGATTGGTCGCTGGAGTCAGCTGACGAGGCTCGGCCAATCAGGGGCTGCCCCTCAGCCCTAGCCTCCTGATTGGTGGGTGGTGTCACCTGACCAGGGCTGACCAATCAGAGCGAGGGAAACCTGGGCCGGCTGCTGATTGGTCGCTGGAGTCAGCTGACCAGGTTCAGCCAATCAGGGGCTGCCCCTCAGTCCTAGCCTCCTGATTGGTGGGTGGTGTCACCTGACCAGGGCTGACCAATCAGAGCGAGGGAAACCTGGGCCGGCTGCTGATTGGTCGCTGGAGTCAGCTGACCAGGCTCAGCCAATCAGGGGCTGCCCCTCAGCCCTAGCCTCCTGATTGGTGCGAGATATCATATTGCATGGCACTTTATTATTATTTATGAATTATTATGAATTATTAAATTGTTAAAGGAATCATTAATAATTTGATTATTTTTCCGTCACCGGTTTTGCTGTGGAGAGTTTACATCAGACATTACCGGTGCGGGAACAAGCCGGCAGTAGTTGGAATCGAACTCACAAGCAACGGGGTGGAAGTCCAACGCCTTAACCACAACTCCAAGTCAGTGATACTGAGATGCGAACGTCTCTGTAGCGTATTGGTTTAGGTGTTTCAGTCATATTGTCTCTGCCCCTACAAGCCACCATTCTTTAGTTTATTTAGTGTTTGTTTGGAAGTCAGGCCAGCTGGAGCACTGTATTGTATAAAGGATTCTTTTTCCGATCACTGTCATCCACTCTCTGTAGCCTAATGGCTAAGGTGTTGGGTTTGGTACCTCGACGTCTTGAGTTCGATTACCCAAGGCTTCAACTTTTTCTCCTGTTTTTTTTTTTTTTGTTTTTAAGTAAGCACATAGACCAAAACATAAGCCATTTTGTCTTTACCCTTACAAGCCACCCTTCTTTAGTTTATTTAGTGCATTTGTTTGGGAGTCAGGCTAGCTAAAGGGCTGTAAAAACTAAAGGATTGTTTCTGTAGGGCCTTATATCTGTTCTCTGTGTTGCAATGGTTGATATGCTGGATTTAGTTTTTGAGGTTCTGGGTTTAACCCCTTAAGGACAATGGGCGGTCCCTAAACCCATTGAAAACAATGCATTTTGAGCCCGTACATGTACGGGGTTTGTCATGAAGGGGTTAATTCACTCCAATTGATTTATTTGGTGTGTTTGTTTGGGAGGAAGGCACGCTACAAGATTGCAGTGAGGTCAAAAACCAATGGATTGTTTTCAGGGGACAGGTTTGCTAGTGTCTGTAGTGTACATGCTGCCCTTCTTTCGTTTATGAATTGTGTTTGTGTGGGAGACAAGCTAGACAGCCCTCCCAAATGACTATGTAGCGTAATGGATAAGGCGCTGAACCCCAGTGCTTAAGGCCCTGTGTTCAATTCCCTTGAGTTCCATATTGAACTTTCTCTCAGCTCTCTTCTACATTGTGTTTTTTTTTGTTTGGTGAGGGAGTAAAAAGCTATTGTTAGCAACCAGGTAGACCAAAACACAAGCCACCCAGTTCATGCATTTAAATTGAATGATTTACTCAAAGGGATTTGGGTCACTCTGTCAGCATTAGCCATTTCCCCACATTTGGATATTTATATCATCATTGACAGGCCATACAAACTCATCAACTTAAAAATGACCCCTGCATTGTATATTTATCCCACCATACATCCCCACATTGTGTATTGATTTATGTGATGACCCTCAGCCAGCCCTACATGTAAATGAATGCCCCATTGCCCCCACACCCTTGTGTATTGTCCTCATCCATTTTCTTTGAGAAATCCAGGTGCTGTGGTTGCAGTTGGATGTGTCTGATTGGCTGAACCTGGTCAAGTGACTCCACCAGCCAACCAGGCATTGGGATTGAGACCCAGGGGGGGATTTAAGCTTCACTTGCAGCTCTTGGTTCTTTTGATGTTCATTTTCTTTGAGAAGTCCAGGTGCTGTGGTTGCTGTGGGATGTGTCCAGGCCAGGGCTTATCTTTGTACAGTATTTCCCCTGTCTCTGTTTTTGCATTGCCATTGGCCCTATTCTTTTGTGTTTAAGTTGTTTGTTCCTGTTTCCACCTTTGCTGTTACTGAAGGCACGAGGCGTCTCAGACCCTATCATCTCCAATAATACTAATGTCTTTTCCTTCACTTATCATGAGTAGTTCTTCTCCTTTCCATAGCTTTAACATGTCCTGTTCAATCCCTTTTCTGTTGTGTTGTGTCTTTGAAGCTAACGTTCCCTCACTTTATTAGTCTGTACCGCTTCTGCTGGGAGGCTGTTCCATTTCTCTACCACTCTAGGAGTAAAACTTCTTTACATTCCATCTAAGCCTCTAACTCACTAGTTTCAGATCATGACCTTGTTAAACCATTTCTCCTCTTTTGAATCAAACATCCCTCCTGTGATTTGTTAAATGGCCTTTAATGATTTCAAGTATTTTCTCCAAGCTTATACATATCGAGATTCCCTAGTCTTTCCTGATCCTGAGCCTGCGTTATTATCTACAATGGTAGATTTGATTTTCAGGGAGCAGGGATAGTGAACAGGTTGGAAAGAGAAGATAGAGGCAGCACCCGTTCTTGTTGTTGGTAGTAAAGTGGTGTTTTTCTGTTCCAAGTTGATGGCCACAAAACACCCCCACGTCAGAGGGCTCAGCTAACAGCACAGACCTGTGGGATAAAACAAGCAGTGTGTCCTGCATCAATTGTCTATTTTGTCACATTAACGGCTCGGGGGAGTTTGCTATCCCAGTTTGGAGTTAACGGAAGTATGGAAAATGCTACACCCAATCACAAATGGAGTCTTGCTGAGCCAACAGAGACGCAAATCCCACCTAGGAAGTGACTTGAGGTGGCACATAAAGGAACTTCACATTTTTTATCTTTTATGGAAATAAAATGAATTATTTAAGTGTGTGTGTGTATTATGATTATTTTTTTTTATATTCCTTTGGTATGTAGCCTTCTGCTTTCACTCCTCCAGTGTGAGGATTCGTGGACTGTTGTACAAAAGCAAACATAGGGGTTTAATTTGTGTGAATTTGCAGCTCTGGACAAGATAGTCCTGGCTATTTGTGGATGGTTGCTATAACAGACCACCTCAATATCAGAAGCAAGTCTACGGCAGAGACCCGATTTAAACTCCTTGACTTTGCTATATATTCTAATTGCCAAATTATTAATCCGTTTCTGCAGCGTAAAGAGCTTGGCTGGCCCTGTATAATGCATAGCTAAGTCAATGAGATGTCCTGATTGGTGAGTGGTGTCACCTGACCAGGGCTGACCAATCAGAGCGAGGGAATCCTGGGCGGGCTGCTGATTGGTCGCTGGAGTCAGCTGACGAGGCTCGGCCAATCAGGGGCTGCCCCTCAGCCCTAGCCTCCTGATTGGTGGGTGGTGTCACCTGACCAGGGCTGACCAATCAGAGCGAGGGAATCCTGGGCGGGCTGCTGATTGGTCGCTGGAGTCAGCTGACCAGGTTCGGCCAATCAGGGGCTGCCCCTCAGTCCTAGCCCCCTGATTGGTGGGTGGTGTCACCTGACCAGGGCTGACCAATCAGAGCGAGGGAAACCTGGGCCGGCTGTTGATTGGTCGCTGGAGTCAGCTGACGAGGCTCGGCCAATCAGGGGCTGCCCCTCAGCCCTAGCCTCCTGATTGGTGGGTGGTGTCACCTGACCAGGGCTGACCAATCAGAGCGAGAGAAACCTGGGCCGGCTGCTGATTGGTCGCTGGAGTCAGCTGACCAGGCTCAGCCAATCAGGGGCTGCCCCTCAGCCCTAGCCTCCTGATTGGTGGGTGGTGTCACCTGACCAGGGCTGACCAATCAGAGCGAGGGAAACCTGGGCCGGCTGCTGATTGGTCGCTGGAGTCAGCTGACCAGGTTCGGCCAATCAGGGGCTGCCCTTCAGTCCTAGCCTCCTGATTGGTGGGTGGTGTCACCTGACCAGGGCTGACCAATCAGAGCGAGGGAAACCTGGGCCGGCTGCTGATTGGTCGCTGGAGTCAGCTGACGAGGCTCGGCCAATCAGGGGCTGCCCCTCAGCCCTAGCCTCCTGATTGGTGGGTGGTGTCACCTGACCAGGGCTGACCAATCAGAGTGAGGGAAACCTGGGCCGGCTGCTGATTGGTCGCTGGAGTCAGCTGACCAGGCTCAGCCAATCAGGGGCTGCCCCTCAGCCCTAGCCTCCTGATTGGTGGGTGGTGTCACCTGACCAGGGCTGACCAATCAGAGCGAGGGAAACCTGGGCCGGCTGCTGATTGGTCGCTGGAGTCAGCTGACTAGGCTCGGCCAATCAGGGGCTGCCCCTCAGCCCTAGCCTCCTGATTGGTGGGTGGTGTCACCTGACCAGGGCTGACCAATCAGAGCGAGGGAAACCTGGGCCGGCTGCTGATTGGTCGCTGGAGTCAGCTGACCAGGTTCAGCCAATCAGGGGCTGCCCCTCAGTCCTAGCCTCCTGATTGGTGGGTGGTGTCACCTGACCAGGGCTGACCAATCAGAGCGAGGGAAACCTGGGCCGGCTGCTGATTGGTCGCTGGAGTCAGCTGACCAGGCTCAGCCAATCAGGGGCTGCCCCTCAGCCCTAGCCTCCTGATTGGTGGGTGGTGTCACCTGACCAGGGCTGACCAATCAGAGCGAGGGAAACCTGGGCCGGCTGCTGATTGGTCGCTGGAGTCAGCTGACCAGGTTCAGCCAATCAGGGGCTGCCCCTCAGTCCTAGCCTCCTGATTGGTGGGTGGTGTCACCTGACCAGGGCTGACCAATCAGAGCGAGGGAAACCTGGGCCGGCTGCTGATTGGTCGCTGGAGTCAGCTGACCAGGCTCAGCCAATCAGGGGCTGCCCCTCAGCCCTAGCCTCCTGATTGGTGCGAGATATCATATTGCATGGCACTTTATTATTATTTATGAATTATTATGAATTATTAAATTGTTAAAGGAATCATTAATAATTTGATTATTTTTCCGTCACCGGTTTTGCTGTGGAGAGTTTACAGCAGACATTACCGGTGCGGGAACAAGCCGGCAGTAGCTGGAATCGAACTCACAAGCAACGGGGTGGAAGTCCAACGCCTTAACCACAACTCCAAGTCAGTGATACTGAGATGCGAACGTCTCTGTAGCGTATTGGTTTAGGTGTTTAAGTCATATTGTCTCTGCCCCTACAAGCCACCATTCTTTAGTTTATTTAGTGTTTGTTTGGAAGTCAGGCCAGCTGGAGCACTGTATTGTATAAAGGATTCTTTTTCCGACCACTGCCATCCACTCTCTGTAGCCTAATGGCTAAGGTGTTGGGTTTGGTATCTCGACGTCTTGAGTTCGATTACCCAAGGCTTCAACTTTTTCTCCTGTTTTTTTTTTTTTGTTTTTAAGTAAGCACATAGACCAAAACATAAGCCATTTTGTCTTTACCCTTACAAGCCACCCTTCTTTAGTTTATTTAGTGCATTTGTTTGGGAGTCAGGCTAGCTAAAGGGCTGTAAAAACTAAAGGATTGTTTCTGTAGGGCCTTATATCTGTTCTCTGTGTTGCAATGGTTGATATGCTGGATTTAGTTTTTGAGGTTCTGGGTTTAACCCCTTAAGGACAATGGGCGGTCCCTAAACCCATTGAAAACAATGCATTTTGAGCCCGTACATGTACGGGGTTTGTCATGAAGGGGTTAATTCACTCCAATTGATTTATTTGGTGTGTTTGTTTGGGAGGAAGGCACGCTACAAGATTGCAGTGAGGTAAAAAACCAATGGATTGTTTTCAGGGGACAGGTTTGCTAGTGTCTGTAGTGTACATGCTACCCTTCTTTCGTTTATGAATTGTGTTTGTGTGGGAGACAAGCTAGACAGCCCTCCCAAATGACTATGTAGCGTAATGGATAAGGCGCTGAACCCCAGTGCTTAAGGCCCTGGGTTCAATTCCCTTGAGTTCCATATTGAACTTTCTCTCAGCTCTCTTCTACATTGTGTTTTTTTTTGTTTGGTGAGGGAGTAAAAAGCTATTGTTAGCAACCAGGTAGACCAAAACACAAGCCACCCAGTTCATGCATTTAAATTGAATGATTTACTCAAAGGGATTTGGGTCACTCTGTCAGCATTAGCCATTTCCCCACATTTGGATATTTATATCATCATTGACAGGCCATACAAACTCATCAACTTAAAAATGACCCCTGCATTGTATATTTATCCCACCATACATCCCCACATTGTGTATTGATTTATGTGATGACCCTCAGCCAGCCCTACATGTAAATGAATGCCCCATTGCCCCCACACCCTTGTGTATTGTCCTCATCCATTTTCTTTGAGAAATCCAGGTGCTGTGGTTGCAGTTGGATGTGTCTGATTGGCTGAACCTGGTCAAGTGACTCCACCAGCCAACCAGACATTGGGATTGAGACCCAGGGGGGGATTTAAGCTTCACTTGCAGCTCTTGGTTCTTTTGATGTTCATTTTCTTTGAGAAGTCCAGGTGCTGTGGTTGCTGTGGGATGTGTCCAGGCCAGGGCTTATCTTTGTACAGTATTTCCCCTGTCTCTGTTTTTGCATTGCCATTGGCCCTATTCTTTTGTGTTTAAGTTGTTTGTTCCTGTTTCCACCTTTGCTGTTACTGAAGGCACGAGGCGTCTCAGACCCTATCATCTCCAATAATACTAATGTCTTTTCCTTCACTTATCATGAGTAGTTCTTCTCCTTTCCATAGCTTTAACATGTCCTGTTCAATCCCTTTTCTGTTGTGTTGTGTCTTTGAAGCTAACGTTCCCTCACTTTATTAGTCTGTACCGCTTCTGCTGGGAGGCTGTTCCATTTCTCTACCACTCTAGGAGTAAAACTTCTTTACATTCCATCTAAGCCTCTAACTCACTAGTTTCAGATCATGACCTTGTTAAACCATTTCTCCTCTTTTGAATCAAACATCCCTCCTGTGATTTGTTAAATGGCCTTTAATGATTTCAAGTATTTTCTCCAAGCTTATACATATCGAGATTCCGTAGTCTTTCCTGATCCTGAGCCTGCGTTATTATCTACAATGGTAGATTTGATTTTCAGGGAGCAGGGATAGTGAACAGGTTGGAAAGAGAAGATAGAGGCAGCACCCGTTCTTGTTGTTGGTAGTAAAGTGGTGTTTTTCTGTTCCAAGTTGATGGCCACAAAACACCCCCACGTCAGAGGGCTCAGCTAACAGCACAGACCTGTGGGATAAAACAAGCAGTGTGTCCTGCATCAATTGTCTATTTTGTCACATTAACGGCTCGGGGGAGTTTGCTATCCCAGTTTGGAGTTAACGGAAGTATGGAAAATGCTACACCCAATCACAAATGGAGTCTTGCTGAGCCAACAGAGACGCAAATCCCACCTAGGAAGTGACTTGAGGTGGCACATAAAGGAACTTCACATTTTTTATCTTTTATGGAAATAAAATGAATTATTTAAGTGTGTGTGTGTATTATGATTATTTTTTTTTATATTCCTTTGGTATGTAGCCTTCTGCTTTCACTCCTCCAGTGTGAGGATTCGTGGACTGTTGTACAAAAGCAAACATAGGGGTTTAATTTGTGTGAATTTGCAGCTCTGGACAAGATAGTCCTGGCTATTTGTGGATGGTTGCTATAACAGACCACCTCAATATCAGAAGCAAGTCTACGGCAGAGACCCGATTTAAACTCCTTGACTTTGCTATATATTCTAATTGCCAAATTATTAATCCGTTTCTGCAGCGTAAAGAGCTTGGCTGGCCCTGTATAATGCATAGCTAAGTCAATGAGATGTCCTGATTGGTGAGTGGTGTCACCTGACCAGGGCTGACCAATCAGAGCGAGGGAATCCTGGGCGGGCTGCTGATTGATCGCTGGAGTCAGCTGACGAGGCTCGGCCAATCAGGGGCTGCCCCTCAGCCCTAGCCTCCTGATTGGTGGGTGGTGTCACCTGACCAGGGCTGACCAATCAGAGCGAGGGAATCCTGGGCGGGCTGCTGATTGGTCGCTGGAGTCAGCTGACCAGGTTCGGCCAATCAGGGGCTGCCCCTCAGTCCTAGCCCCCTGATTGGTGGGTGGTGTCACCTGACCAGGGCTGACCAATCAGAGCGAGGGAAACCTGGGCCGGCTGTTGATTGGTCGCTGGAGTCAGCTGACGAGGCTCGGCCAATCAGGGGCTGCCCCTCAGCCCTAGCCTCCTGATTGGTGGGTGGTGTCATCTGGGCTGACCAATCAGAGCGAGGGAAACCTGGGCCGGCTGCTGATTGGTCGCTGGAGTCAGCTGACTAGGCTCGGCCAATCAGGGGCTGCCCCTCAGCCCTAGCCTCCTGATTGGTGGGTGGTGTCACCTGACCAGGGCTGACCAATCAGAGCGAGGGAAACCTGGGCCGGCTGCTGATTGGTCGCTGGAGTCAGCTGACCAGGTTCAGCCAATCAGGGGCTGCCCCTCAGTCCTAGCCTCCTGATTGGTGGGTGGTGTCACCTGACCAGGGCTGACCAATCAGAGCGAGGGAAACCTGGGCCGGCTGCTGATTGGTCGCTGGAGTCAGCTGACCAGGCTCAGCCAATCAGGGGCTGCCCCTCAGCCCTAGCCTCCTGATTGGTGGGTGGTGTCACCTGACCAGGGCTGACCAATCAGAGCGAGGGAAACCTGGGCCGGCTGCTGATTGGTCGCTGGAGTCAGCTGACCAGGTTCAGCCAATCAGGGGCTGCCCCTCAGTCCTAGCCTCCTGATTGGTGGGTGGTGTCACCTGACCAGGGCTGACCAATCAGAGCGAGGGAAACCTGGGCCGGCTGCTGATTGGTCGCTGGAGTCAGCTGACCAGGCTCAGCCAATCAGGGGCTGCCCCTCAGCCCTAGCCTCCTGATTGGTGCGAGATATCATATTGCATGGCACTTTATTATTATTTATGAATTATTATGAATTATTAAATTGTTAAAGGAATCATTAATAATTTGATTATTTTTCCGTCACCGGTTTTGCTGTGGAGAGTTTACAGCAGACATTACCGGTGCGGGAACAAGCCGGCAGTAGCTGGAATCGAACTCACAAGCAACGGGGTGGAAGTCCAACGCCTTAACCACAACTCCAAGTCAGTGATACTGAGATGCCAACGTCTCTGTAGCGTATTGGTTTAGGTGTTTAAGTCATATTGTCTCTGCCCCTACAAGCCACCATTCTTTAGTTTATTTAGTGTTTGTTTGGAAGTCAGGCCAGCTGGAGCACTGTATTGTATAAAGGATTCTTTTTCCGACCACTGCCATCCACTCTCTGTAGCCTAATGGCTAAGGTGTTGGGTTTGGTACCTCGACGTCTTGAGTTCGATTACCCAAGGCTTCAACTTTTTCTCCTGTTTTTTTTTTTTTTGTTTTTAAGTAAGCACATAGACCAAAACATAAGCCATTTTGTCTTTACCCTTACAAGCCACCCTTCTTTAGTTTATTTAGTGCATTTGTTTGGGAGTCAGGCTAGCTAAAGGGCTGTAAAAACTAAAGGATTGTTTCTGTAGGGCCTTATATCTGTTCTCTGTGTTGCAATGGTTGATATGCTGGATTTAGTTTTTGAGGTTCTGGGTTTAACCCCTTAAGGACAATGGGCGGTCCCTAAACCCATTGAAAACAATGCATTTTGAGCCCGTACATGTACGGGGTTTGTCATGAAGGGGTTAATTCACTCCAATTGATTTATTTGGTGTGTTTGTTTGGGAGGAAGGCACGCTACAAGATTGCAGTGAGGTCAAAAACCAATGGATTGTTTTCAGGGGACAGGTTTGCTAGTGTCTGTAGTGTACATGCTACCCTTCTTTCGTTTATGAATTGTGTTTGTGTGGGAGACAAGCTAGACAGCCCTCCCAAATGACTATGTAGCGTAATGGATAAGGCGCTGAACCCCAGTGCTTAAGGCCCTGGGTTCAATTCCCTTGAGTTCCATATTGAACTTTCTCTCAGCTCTCTTCTACATTGTGTTTTTTTTTGTTTGGTGAGGGAGTAAAAAGCTATTGTTAGCAACCAGGTAGACCAAAACACAAGCCACCCAGTTCATGCATTTAAATTGAATGATTTACTCAAAGGGATTTGGGTCACTCTGTCAGCATTAGCCATTTCCCCACATTTGGATATTTATATCATCATTGACAGGCCATACAAACTCATCAACTTAAAAATGACCCCTGCATTGTATATTTATCCCACCATACATCCCCACATTGTGTATTGATTTATGTGATGACCCTCAGCCAGCCCTACATGTAAATGAATGCCCCATTGCCCCCACACCCTTGTGTATTGTCCTCATCCATTTTCTTTGAGAAATCCAGGTGTTGTGGTTGCAGTTGGATGTGTCTGATTGGCTGAACCTGGTCAAGTGACTCCACCAGCCAACCAGACATTGGGATTGAGACCCAGGGGGGGATTTAAGCTTCACTTGCAGCTCTTGGTTCTTTTGATGTTCATTTTCTTTGAGAAGTCCAGGTGCTGTGGTTGCTGTGGGATGTGTCCAGGCCAGGGCTTATCTTTGTACAGTATATATTCTAATTGCCAAATTATTAATCCGTTTCTGCAGCGTAAAGAGCTTGGCTGGCCCTGTATAATGCATAGCTAAGTCAATGAGATGTCCTGCCCCTCAGTCCTAGCCTCCTGATTGGTGGGTGGTGTCACCTGACCAGGGCTGACCAATCAGAGCGAGGGAAACCTGGGCCGGCTGCTGATTGGTCGCTGGAGTCAGCTGACCAGGCTCAGCCAATCAGGGGCTGCCCCTCAGCCCTAGCCTCCTGATTGGTGGGTGGTGTCACCTGACCAGGGCTGACCAATCAGAGCGAGGGAAACCTGGGCCGGCTGCTGATTGGTCGCTGGAGTCAGCTGACCAGGTTCAGCCAATCAGGGGCTGCCCCTCAGTCCTAGCCTCCTGATTGGTGGGTGGTGTCACCTGACCAGGGCTGACCAATCAGAGCGAGGGAAACCTGGGCCGGCTGCTGATTGGTCGCTGGAGTCAGCTGACCAGGCTCAGCCAATCAGGGGCTGCCCCTCAGCCCTAGCCTCCTGATTGGTGCGAGATATCATATTGCATGGCACTTTATTATTATTTATGAATTATTATGAATTATTAAATTGTTAAAGGAATCATTAATAATTTGATTATTTTTCCGTCACCGGTTTTGCTGTGGAGAGTTTACAGCAGACATTACCGGTGCGGGAACAAGCCAGCAGTAGCTGGAATCGAACTCACAAGCAACGGGGTGGAAGTCCAACGCCTTAACCACAACTCCAAGTCAGTGATACTGAGATGCGAACGTCTCTGTAGCGTATTGGTTTAGGTGTTTAAGTCATATTGTCTCTGCCCCTACAAGCCACCATTCTTTAGTTTATTTAGTGTTTGTTTGGAAGTCAGGCCAGCTGGAGCACTGTATTGTATAAAGGATTCTTTTTCCGACCACTGCCATCCACTCTCTGTAGCCTAATGGCTAAGGTGTTGGGTTTGGTACCTCGACGTCTTGAGTTCGATTACCCAAGGCTTCAACTTTTTCTCCTGTTTTTTTTTTTTTGTTTTTAAGTAAGCACATAGACCAAAACATAAGCCATTTTGTCTTTACCCTTACAAGCCACCCTTCTTTAGTTTATTTAGTGCATTTGTTTGGGAGTCAGGCTAGCTAAAGGGCTGTAAAAACTAAAGGATTGTTTCTGTAGGGCCTTATATCTGTTCTCTGTGTTGCAATGGTTGATATGCTGGATTTAGTTTTTGAGGTTCTGGGTTTAACCCCTTAAGGACAATGGGCGGTCCCTAAACCCATTGAAAACAATGCATTTTGAGCCCGTACATGTACGGGGTTTGTCATGAAGGGGTTAATTCACTCCAATTGATTTATTTGGTGTGTTTGTTTGGGAGGAAGGCACGCTACAAGATTGCAGTGAGGTCAAAAACCAATGGATTGTTTTCAGGGGACAGGTTTGCTAGTGTCTGTAGTGTACATGCTACCCTTCTTTCGTTTATGAATTGTGTTTGTGTGGGAGACAAGCTAGACAGCCCTCCCAAATGACTATGTAGCGTAATGGATAAGGCGCTGAACCCCAGTGCTTAAGGCCCTGGGTTCAATTCCCTTGAGTTCCATATTGAACTTTCTCTCAGCTCTCTTCTACATTGTGTTTTTTTTTGTTTGGTGAGGGAGTAAAAAGCTATTGTTAGCAACCAGGTAGACCAAAACACAAGCCACCCAGTTCATGCATTTAAATTGAATGATTTACTCAAAGGGATTTGGGTCACTCTGTCAGCATTAGCCATTTCCCCACATTTGGATATTTATATCATCATTGACAGGCCATACAAACTCATCAACTTAAAAATGACCCCTGCATTGTATATTTATCCCACCATACATCCCCACATTGTGTATTGATTTATGTGATGACCCTCAGCCAGCCCTACATGTAAATGAATGCCCCATTGCCCCCACACCCTTGTGTATTGTCCTCATCCATTTTCTTTGAGAAATCCAGGTGCTGTGGTTGCAGTTGGATGTGTCTGATTGGCTGAACCTGGTCAAGTGACTCCACCAGCCAACCAGACATTGGGATTGAGACCCAGGGGGGGATTTAAGCTTCACTTGCAGCTCTTGGTTCTTTTGATGTTCATTTTCTTTGAGAAGTCCAGGTGCTGTGGTTGCTGTGGGATGTGTCCAGGCCAGGGCTTATCTTTGTACAGTATTTCCCCTGTCTCTGTTTTTGCATTGCCATTGGCCCTATTCTTTTGTGTTTAAGTTGTTTGTTCCTGTTTCCACCTTTGCTGTTACTGAAGGCACGAGGCGTCTCAGACCCTATCATCTCCAATAATACTAATGTCTTTTCCTTCACTTATCATGAGTAGTTCTTCTCCTTTCCATAGCTTTAACATGTCCTGTTCAATCCCTTTTCTGTTGTGTTGTGTCTTTGAAGCTAACGTTCCCTCACTTTATTAGTCTGTACCGCTTCTGCTGGGAGGCTGTTCCATTTCTCTACCACTCTAGGAGTAAAACTTCTTTACATTCCATCTAAGCCTCTAACTCACTAGTTTCAGATCATGACCTTGTTAAACCATTTCTCCTCTTTTGAATCAAACATCCCTCCTGTGATTTGTTAAATGGCCTTTAATGATTTCAAGTATTTTCTCCAAGCTTATACATATCGAGATTCCCTAGTCTTTCCTGATCCTGAGCCTGCGTTATTATCTACAATGGTAGATTTGATTTTCAGGGAGCAGGGATAGTGAACAGGTTGGAAAGAGAAGATAGAGGCAGCACCCGTTCTTGTTGTTGGTAGTAAAGTGGTGTTTTTCTGTTCCAAGTTGATGGCCACAAAACACCCCCACGTCAGAGGGCTCAGCTAACAGCACAGACCTGTGGGATAAAACAAGCAGTGTGTCCTGCATCAATTGTCTATTTTGTCACATTAACGGCTCGGGGGAGTTTGCTATCCCAGTTTGGAGTTAACGGAAGTATGGAAAATGCTACACCCAATCACAAATGGAGTCTTGCTGAGCCAACAGAGACGCAAATCCCACCTAGGAAGTGACTTGAGGTGGCACATAAAGGAACTTCACATTTTTTATCTTTTATGGAAATAAAATGAATTATTTAAGTGTGTGTGTGTATTATGATTATTTTTTTTTATATTCCTTTGGTATGTAGCCTTCTGCTTTCACTCCTCCAGTGTGAGGATTCGTGGACTGTTGTACAAAAGCAAACATAGGGGTTTAATTTGTGTGAATTTGCAGCTCTGGACAAGATAGTCCTGGCTATTTGTGGATGGTTGCTATAACAGACCACCTCAATATCAGAAGCAAGTCTACGGCAGAGACCCGATTTAAACTCCTTGACTTTGCTATATATTCTAATTGCCAAATTATTAATCCGTTTCTGCAGCGTAAAGAGCTTGGCTGGCCCTGTATAATGCATAGCTAAGTCAATGAGATGTCCTGATTGGTGAGTGGTGTCACCTGACCAGGGCTGACCAATCAGAGCGAGGGAATCCTGGGCGGGCTGCTGATTGGTCGCTGGAGTCAGCTGACGAGGCTCGGCCAATCAGGGGCTGCCCCTCAGCCCTAGCCTCCTGATTGGTGGGTGGTGTCACCTGACCAGGGCTGACCAATCAGAGCGAGGGAATCCTGGGCGGGCTGCTGATTGGTCGCTGGAGTCAGCTGACCAGGTTCGGCCAATCAGGGGCTGCCCCTCAGTCCTAGCCCCCTGATTGGTGGGTGGTGTCACCTGACCAGGGCTGACCAATCAGAGCGAGGGAAACCTGGGCCGGCTGTTGATTGGTCGCTGGAGTCAGCTGACGAGGCTCGGCCAATCAGGGGCTGCCCCTCAGCCCTAGCCTCCTGATTGGTGGGTGGTGTCACCTGACCAGGGCTGACCAATCAGAGCGAGAGAAACCTGGGCCGGCTGCTGATTGGTCGCTGGAGTCAGCTGACCAGGCTCAGCCAATCAGGGGCTGCCCCTCAGCCCTAGCCTCCTGATTGGTGGGTGGTGTCACCTGACCAGGGCTGACCAATCAGAGCGAGGGAAACCTGGGCCGGCTGCTGTTTGGTCGCTGGAGTCAGCTGACCAGGTTCGGCCAATCAGGGGCTGCCCTTCAGTCCTAGCCTCCTGATTGGTGGGTGGTGTCACCTGACCAGGGCTGACCAATCAGAGCGAGGGAAACCTGGGCCGGCTGCTGATTGGTCGCTGGAGTCAGCTGACGAGGCTCGGCCAATCAGGGGCTGCCCCTCAGCCCTAGCCTCCTGATTGGTGGGTGGTGTCACCTGACCAGGGCTGACCAATCAGAGTGAGGGAAACCTGGGCCGGCTGCTGATTGGTCGCTGGAGTCAGCTGACCAGGCTCAGCCAATCAGGGGCTGCCCCTCAGCCCTAGCCTCCTGATTGGTGGGTGGTGTCACCTGACCAGGGCTGACCAATCAGAGCGAGGGAAACCTGGGCCGGCTGCTGATTGGTCGCTGGAGTCAGCTGACTAGGCTCGGCCAATCAGGGGCTGCCCCTCAGCCCTAGCCTCCTGATTGGTGGGTGGTGTCACCTGACCAGGGCTGACCAATCAGAGCGAGGGAAACCTGGGCCGGCTGCTGATTGGTCGCTGGAGTCAGCTGACCAGGTTCAGCCAATCAGGGGCTGCCCCTCAGTCCTAGCCTCCTGATTGGTGGGTGGTGTCACCTGACCAGGGCTGACCAATCAGAGCGAGGGAAACCTGGGCCGGCTGCTGATTGGTCGCTGGAGTCAGCTGACCAGGCTCAGCCAATCAGGGGCTGCCCCTCAGCCCTAGCCTCCTGATTGGTGGGTGGTGTCACCTGACCAGGGCTGACCAATCAGAGCGAGGGAAACCTGGGCCGGCTGCTGATTGGTCGCTGGAGTCAGCTGACCAGGCTCAGCCAATCAGGGGCTGCCCCTCAGCCCTAGCCTCCTGATTGGTGCGAGATATCATATTGCATGGCACTTTATTATTATTTATGAATTATTATGAATTATTAAATGAATCATTAATAATTTGATTATTTTTCCGTCACCGGTTTTGCTGTGGAGAGTTTACAGCAGACATTACCGGTGCGGGAACAAGCCGGCAGTAGCTGGAATCGAACTCACAAGCAACGGGGTGGAAGTCCAACGCCTTAACCACAACTCCAAGTCAGTGATACTGAGATGCGAACGTCTCTGTAGCGTATTGGTTTAGGTGTTTAAGTCATATTGTCTCTGCCCCTACAAGCCACCATTCTTTAGTTTATTTAGTGTTTGTTTGGAAGTCAGGCCAGCTGGAGCACTGTATTGTATAAAGGATTCTTTTTCCGACTACTGCCATCCACTCTCTGTAGCCTAATGGCTAAGGTGTTGGGTTTGGTACCTCGACGTCTTGAGTTCGATTACCCAAGGCTTCAACTTTTTCTCCTGTTTTTTTTTTTTTTGTTTTTAAGTAAGCACATAGACCAAAACATAAGCCATTTTGTCTTTACCCTTACAAGCCACCCTTCTTTAGTTTATTTAGTGCATTTGTTTGGGAGTCAGGCTAGCTAAAGGGCTGTAAAAACTAAAGGATTGTTTCTGTAGGGCCTTATATCTGTTCTCTGTGTTGCAATGGTTGATATGCTGGATTTAGTTTTTGAGGTTCTGGGTTTAACCCCTTAAGGACAATGGGCGGTCCCTAAACCCATTGAAAACAATGCATTTTGAGCCCGTACATGTACGGGGTTTGTCATGAAGGGGTTAATTCACTCCAATTGATTTATTTGGTGTGTTTGTTTGGGAGGAAGGCACGCTACAAGATTGCAGTGAGGTCAAAAACCAATGGATTGTTTTCAGGGGACAGGTTTGCTAGTGTCTGTAGTGTACATGCTACCCTTCTTTCGTTTATGAATTGTGTTTGTGTGGGAGACAAGCTAGACAGCCCTCCCAAATGACTATGTAGCATAATGGATAAGGCGCTGAACCCCAGTGCTTAAGGCCCTGGGTTCAATTCTCTTGAGTTCCATATTGAACTTTCTCTCAGCTCTCTTCTACATTGTGTTTTTTTTTGTTTGGTGAGGGAGTAAAAAGCTATTGTTAGCAACCAGGTAGACCAAAACACAAGCCACCCAGTTCATGCATTTAAATTGAATGATTTACTCAAAGGGATTTGGGTCACTCTGTCAGCATTAGCCATTTCCCCACATTTGGATATTTATATCATCATTGACAGGCCATACAAACTCATCAACTTAAAAATGACCCCTGCATTGTATATTTATCCCACCATACATCCCCACATTGTGTATTGATTTATGTGATGACCCTCAGCCAGCCCTACATGTAAATGAATGCCCCATTGCCCCCACACCCTTGTGTATTGTCCTCATCCATTTTCTTTGAGAAATCCAGGTGCTGTGGTTGCAGTTGGATGTGTCTGATTGGCTGAACCTGGTCAAGTGACTCCACCAGCCAACCAGGCATTGGGATTGAGACCCAGGGGGGGATTTAAGCTTCACTTGCAGCTCTTGGTTCTTTTGATGTTCATTTTCTTTGAGAAGTCCAGGTGCTGTGGTTGCTGTGGGATGTGTCCAGGCCAGGGCTTATCTTTGTACAGTATTTCCCCTGTCTCTGTTTTTGCATTGCCATTGGCCCTATTCTTTTGTGTTTAAATTGTGTTTTCCTCTTTCCACCTTTGCTGTTACTGAAGGCACAAGGTGTCTCAGACTGTTTCATCTCCAATAATACTAATGTCTTTTCCTTCACTTATCATGAGTAGTTCTTCTTCTTTCCATAGCTTTAACATGTCCTGTTCAATCCCTTTTCTGTTGTGTTGTGTCTTTGAAGCTAACGTTCCCTCACTTTATTAGTCTGTACCGCTTCTGCTGGGAGGCTGTTCCATTTCTCTACCACTCTAGGAGTAAAACTTCTTTACATTCCATATAAGCCTCTAACTCACTAGTTTCAGATCATGACCTTGTTTAACCATTTCTCCTCTTTTGAAACAAACATCCCTCCTGTGATTTGTTAAATGGTCTTTAATCACCTGACCAGGGCTGACCAATCAGAGAGAGGTGAGCCATAGCCTCCTGATTGGTGGGTGGAGTGAGCTGACAAATCAAAAAAGAGGTGAAACCAGCATGTCGTATTGCATACCACTTTATTGACACCCAACATTATAGGTGTGGGAAGAAACTGGCAGTAGTCGGATTTGAACTAATGGGCTATTGAGTTGGAGTCCAACACCCTAACCACAACTCCAAGTTAGAGATTCAGGACTGTGTTCGGGTGAAAACTAAAGGATAGTCTCTGTAGCGTAACAGTTTAGATGTTAATCTTCGCTTCTTGAGGTTCTGGGTTCAATATCCTGAGGCTTAAATGTCATTTTTTCCTAGATGTTTTTTTTTTGCGTGTGCTTTTTATGCATTTGGTAAGAAAGAAAAAAGCCATTGTTTGTGGCAAAAGCCAAAGGACTTTTTGTAGTGTAGTGGTTAAGGTTTAGGGCTAGGGTGCTATAGATTTTGGGTTCTATTCCATGGTGTGCCATTTTGAACTGTCTCTCATCTCTGTTTTGCTTTTTTTTGTGTGTGTTTGGTGAGAGAGAAAAAAGCGATTCTTAACAATCAGGTAGACCAAAACATAAGCCATCCAGTCTCTGCCCTTACATGCTACCCCTCTTTAGTTTATTTAGTGTGTTTGTTTGGGAGACAAGCTAGCTTCAGGACTTTATTGGGGTAAAAAGGATTGTTTCCGAAGCTCAGTCTTGTCTAGCTACGTAGCATAACCGTTAAGGTGTTAAACTAGAGACTGTGAGGTTCTGAGTTCAATTCCTTTGGGCTTCGTGTTGACTTTTTCTGCGCTCTTCAGCATGAGTTAATATCCATTGTACATATTCCAGATATTGAAACATGTTGTCGCATAAATTATACAATGTTTTGTTTAGTATAGCATACATAATGTAATCAATGTACATATTTGAAACCTATAAGACAATGCCTGTAAGTGCCATGTTGTATTTAATCTGAACCATTGTATGGTTTGTAGCCTGGGTCATCGTCTCAATCTGATAAATGTGTTTGACTGTCACCAACACTTCTCCAATAGCAAGTGGATCAGTCTGTTTCAGTTTCTTACAATCATTACGTTAACAGATAAAAGTAGGAACCCTAGTAACCTCCTATGTGGGATGGCCACCATAATGTGCACTTCTGGTGAAGAACTTTTTTGGTAACCTCTGAATAATTGAGACATCTAAAGACTTTTGCTAAATGAATAAAACTCTATGCTAAATTTCTGGAGAACATTGCATGTTAAGCTCTGACGCCCCACTTCATGATAAACCTAAAAACTTTTTTTGGGGGGAGGGGGGACCATACACACAAAACAAAAACAATATTATGACATATAGAAATAAAACCATGTGAATATGGAGCTTGTGTTGGCCCAGGACAGCATTGTGAATAATATATTTATATCATTTTATCCCACTTTTCTTGTAATCTTTAAAATTAGGCAAAGATTCCCATATGGAACAGATCTACCAGTTTCTCTATGCCTTGTTTAGCATTTTAATGATGTTATGAACTCCCCCCCTCTCAGTACTGTATGCCCCATTCAGCTCTCCCCTGCTTGCTTCTATTACATTGAGAAGTCTCCCTCAACAGCTTGTTTCCACTGTGCTTTTAGTTTCCTGGCAAAATGTGATTTCTCCTACTCTTTTTGCCTTCACTCTTGTCAGTACATTTATTTATATAGCACCAGCCGATTCCATGGAGATGTGCCATTTTCTGCCATGCCATGATCATTTCTGGCTGTGAGTGCACCGTCTTCATCTCACTTCCGTTTACCAGGGGATTTCCACGATCCCTTATTCCCTTCTGTCTATGTCCATGCTCAGTCTTCCCATGTCTGTTCTGGTCAGTCAAAGACAAGGACTTAAGCGTTAAGAAACACAACACACTGGATAGATGGGCCCGATGGTTCATATTGTAATTCAAAGGTTTATCAGGGAGGCAGAGTGGCATATAGGGGGTTAAAAGGAATATCAGGTAGGCAGAGTGGCATATAGGGGGTATAAGGCATATCTGGTGGACAGAGTGGCAATAAGAGGGTCAAGAGGCATATCTGGGGCAGAGTGGCATATAGGGGGTATAAGGCATATCTGGCAGCAAAGTGGCATATAAGGGGCTATAAGGCATATCTGGGGGGCAGGTTGGCAAATAAAAGGAAATAAAAACAAAAAATTAATTTTTCTCAAATCGTTTACATGTAAATTAATATTTACTAGTAAAACTTTTTTCTTACAGGGTAGTCTTATATGCAGGCTTTTTATTTTATCCTAAATTCATATTTAAATTTTGGGGGGGTCGTCTTATAATCAAGCAAATACGTTGTGTGTGTATATATATATATATATATATATATTTTACTAAAAAGCTGGGCTCCATTGACTTGGATTGTTGAATGCAGTACCTGTGTTCAACCTGCAAAGGGAGCCAGAGTTCTCAGCAGGTTCTGGAGAGACCCTCTTGTAAACTTTGTTATTTTTAAAGGAGGCGCCGCCATCTTGCGAGTGGCAAAATCTCTCGCAGTAACATCCTGGGGTAAGTGTTCGGTGTCATTGAATGCCTTGCTATCAAGACATTTCAGCTACACTATTGAAGTTTAAGTGGCAGACGTCGATTGCATCCTAAACTCTTTTAAAATGGACGTCTGGCAGATATGGACGCCCCGGGGAGGGGCCAGACATGGGCCCTGATGCAGATCTCGGTGTTGCTGAATGTCTCGACAGTGTTTGGGGGCAATGCTGGCACTGTGGGAAGTGAGTGACATGTTACATGGTAAAGTTGGCAGGCCCAAAGGTGGAGTAGGAGAGGTGGAGTAGAAAATGATTGTGTGGTTAGAGGGGTTATGTTAAGGGGAGGGGTTAGCAATATTACCACACTCACCTGGGGGCAAAACAAATTTTGCACCCAGGCATCAGTGATCCTAGGCTTGACCCTGAAATCGATACATTAGTAAAGAACAAGCTTACAATCTAGAGTTCATTAAGAATTTCACTGAGAAATTCTGCTTGGTTACTTATCCTATTGCATGCTGTTGACCACAATTAGGTAGTTGTGCAAGATAGTCCTTTTGCGCAAAGAATGTTCTAAAAGCATTTGTGTGGCTCCGTTCAGCAGCATTTGCATTATAGGTGCATTAAAGAAGGATTATGGACAAATATAGTGTTTCATATGGTTTGCTTTAATATGACAAATGCTAGGTAGTCCTTAGTATTTTGTTAAATGAAATGAATCCATTAAAAACTATTTACTGTACTTTTGAGAATCATTTATAACAGTTTTCTTTCATATTTTTGAACTTAGTTTTAGTTGCAATGTCTGAATAATCTTTGATTTTAAAGTTTATTCCTTAATCACTAGACTTCCTAATTTGTATGTTGACTG
Organism: Spea bombifrons; assembly: GCF_027358695.1. Lineage (NCBI taxonomy): Eukaryota > Metazoa > Chordata > Amphibia > Anura > Pelobatidae > Spea > Spea bombifrons. Next base: position 90,355,231 of record NC_071087.1, read on the forward strand.
CCCTACACAGAACCTTTTCAACAATCTAAACAATGTTCTTCCTAAATAAACGACCTAAATTGTACATCATTTCCAGACTGTGGGCTTTCTAGTGCTTCCTAACAGCTCCAAATTGTGCTGTTCCAATTTATACTCATTTTTGCATATGCATCCTGATATCTTGTTTGCCTTTTTCACTGCTGCCAGACATTATACAGATGGTTTGAGTGCATTATGCACAGCCTTCGCCAAGTACTTTTCATAGTCTGTAGTCTTTCTTCTACAGTAGATTATGGTTTCTATAATTAGAATTCATTCCTCATTTTATTATCTTCTGCTTTTTGTACAATAAAATACATGATCCCCTTCCAGCTTTTATGCCTACTTTGTTCAAATCACTTTCATGATATATTCTCAAGGATCCCCTGCTTTTGTTATGAGTCTACAAATATTATGTTATTGTCAAATGCATTAACATAAAAAGCATCTTCTGTAATACTTCTTTTTTTAGGTAAGACTAAAATATACAACATTTGTAGACTTTTTCTTACCTTTCACGTTATTTCATAGAATAGCTTCGCTTTGTATATTTCTGTCAGTCACATTGTCTCCAACTCTTGTTTTTTTATAGTTGTCTGAAGTTTCCAGTATTATCTGATGTAGAACTGGAATGAAGACAATTTTTTATCTTAATGGTCTAATGACCTTAAACCCATTACTGCTGGTGCATATACGAGGGAGGCTTTATTTGAGTCAATTCTCAAGGTGACCAGATGTCTAGGTTTCCAAGACTCCAGACTGTGGCTTCTGTCCCAGTGTTATAATTTGTCATTGGAAGTGACCAATTTGTCATTGGAAGTGACGGCCTGGGCACTTTAAGGCCAGCATCCACCAAATAACGTAAGTATGCAGTCGTGAGTCGTTGGCCGGGCCTGTCTCAGGTAAATCATGTTTCAAAAGAAAATTAGAGTTTGCGTTTAAAATGCTTTAATGGCCTTGGAATACACCTACCATAGTTAATGCCATTATGAAAATCCTCACCAACATTATATTAGTAATAAAGTATTTAGGAGAAGTTACATATTTCCAGTCAACAATAAAGTGATATTGGTAGGCCGCAATTTAAAATAAACCACATCTAGCGACTGAAATTCTTTCCTAATGTTCCTTTATATACAAATATATATTTAATATAAACCTTTCATAATCTTATAAGAAATATTGATTTCTTGGTTTGTAAGAAATAGTGCCTTCCAACCAGCAGGTGGCATCTTCATAAGATAGTGCCTCATACAAGATATGCTGCTGGAAGTGAGCCTTTATTTGGAACTCCACCCACTATTTAAAGTTGCGTGCTGTGCCTAACATTGCCTGTGCAAGGGTTCTAGTCGTATGTGATAGGTTTTTTTTTTTGTTTTTTTTTTTAAGAGATTTTATTGAGTTTTCAGAGGTAAGTATAAACATGATAAAGTACATCAACATCCAATAACATACTTTGACCTTAAGCCTCCCTGGATTTTTTTCAGGGGGTCTGGGTGCATATGTCAACTTGTCACATACAGGATGGAGATTTTAACATATTACAAATTGTTGCAGTACTAACATTCAATTATATTTGCAGCCATATATTTTATCTATGAATCTATGAATGTCGTACCTCGTGTTATACTCCTCTTATTTTAAATGTACTTTGTATATTTAGATTCAAACATTGCTGAGCCATGTTGAGTAACTCTTTGGTTGTCTTGTTGCATACTAAGGTACTAAAATTTAAACATAAATGTCATAACTGAGTTAGCACTACTTATTGTTTGTCTTGAACCTTTAAGGTGTATACTTGTGAGTTAATTTATTACTTTATTGGTCTAACGTCGCTGTCCAGCCATAATGACTATTATGACCAGATTTTATACATTTTATAATATTTGGGAAGGGTATGATTAATTGCGTGGGACATATGTTCCATTTGGGAATGCATTTCCAGTGTCTTCCAGACTTCAGGTCCTATCTGATAGTTGTGATCGATTGTAAGCTTGCGAGCAGGGCCCTCTCCACCGAATGTATCGGTTTGTCTTAGTTTGTCAATTCTTGTCTTGTCATATCCTATGAATATATGTATTGTATTAAGCGCTGCGTAAACTGTTAGCGCTATATAAATAAAAGATAATAATAATAATTTATTTTTTATTTGGTGGATTTAACCATTCCTGATAGCTGTTTGCATCAGCCCCGTTCCACTTTGACTCAAATTATTCTGTCTGCTGCCAGAAAAGATATTCAAAATAGGACAAGGGTGCAGAGTGGACTGATGAAGATGTTGCTGTTCGGCAGTGACACATAAAATAAGCTGTAAATTCATAGCTAAATTACAATGTGTGTAAAAAAAAAAAAAAAAAAAAAAAACCCTACCACAAAATTTGATGGTGGTAGAATTAGTGCAAGGAAAGAGTTAAAATATCAGCATTTAAAATAGGCTAAAGGTTTCTAATTTTCAAAATATATATGGTTTGATGGAGTAAATTGAATTGGTCAACTACAAACATGCCCCAAATAAGACATGGGTCCAGGATGAAAAGAGGTCATAATTCCAAATTTTGGGGGGTTTACCACCTGTCAGATATTTTATGATGGAAAACATGTATTCTATATATTCTGTATTTTACATGAGCACAAAATGGAGTCAGAGCCATTTTATTTTACTTAATCATATAATGATTATTTCTTTTTGTCCTTGTTCCCTCTATAATTGAGAACAAAGAAGTATTCATGTATATAGATGTTTCAGTATATATGATCCAATTAACGTTATCTTCCATGAGAAAGTTAAGGAGTAGACACTACATATCCTTAGGAATGTAAATTGGAATGGGGGTTACGTTGTAAGACCACCAAAACCTAATTTACTACCTAGGAGGCAACGTCTGGAGATATGGGTGACTACAAAGACCTGATTTACTATCTAGGAGGTAACATCTAAAGAAAAGGGTGACCATGGATAAATTCCAAACGCATATGTTATGGTCTTAAGTTATTTCTTAGACCAGAGCGTCTCTCGGAGGTAAATTAAGAAATTACAACGGTGTAAATATATGCAGAAACTGTCCACATGCGTCCTTGTGAAGGAGAAAGGGCTTCCACAACTATGGAGAAACAGGAACGTACCTACATGCCTGGTGGGAATACAGAAAGATTAAACCAATTTTAAATATAATATTCACAATTTTATCAAGCACACTCTCAACCACCATTCACAGTTAACCAAGACAGCTCTGCTTCTACTAGAGACTCTGATTACCTCCCTGACCAGGGCTAACTACAAACTAATTCAAATATGTTCAGTTACTGCACAGGTTGTAGCTAAACACTGGAAGGGTGGTACCCTGACCCTCAGGGCCGGCCGAAGACTTAACGCCGCCTGGGGCGAAGTTTAAAACACCGCCCCCCCCCCGCCGACGCCGGGGGGGGCGAAGTTTAAAACGGGGGCATTTTAAACTTCGCCGACGCCATAAACCCCCCCGGTACTTACCTTTAAACAGTCCTGTGGCGAGTCTCCCTGCTCTGCCACGGTGCCGGCTTGTAATGCTGAGCGCCGGAAATTGACATCACTTCCGGCGCTCTGCATTACAAGCCGGCACCGGGACCGAACAGGGAGACTCGCCGCAGAGGAGAGAGAGAGAGGGGCGCCGAGCGGGTAAGCGAAAACCACTCGGTGCCCCTCTCTCTCTCTCTCCTCCGCTTCAAAAAAAAAAAAAAAAAAAGTGCTTGGGGCGGCAAAGTGCCGCCCCTTCTAAAGTGCCGCCTGGGGCAATTGCCCCAGTCTGCCCCATTATAGGGCCGGCCCTGCTGACCCTGCCTGAAATTCATTCTAACATATGGCAGTTAATAACCATGGAAAGAAACACAGCCAAATTCCAGGACAGCTTCACTCAATTTGAAACTATATGTGATCCATTGATATACTTCTTTAAACTACCTACCATACCTTTGCTGGCTATTCCTTCGTCCATTTTCTTTTCTTTCTTCTTACACCTCTTTGAGAGATGCAAGACTGAAGCATATTATGTACTGTTATCTCTAACTATGTATTGTCAAAGTTATCTTGTATTCTTTTCAGTCTACATTCTGCGTGCTAAAATTGAACAAACAGATTTAAAAACAAAACAAAATTAAAAGATCTGGCAATCCTTTCTTTATAAAAATATTCTTGTTCTATAACATCAACTTTTCTTGGGAAGGTAGGCTTCCCCTGTACAGCTTATACAAATTTATTGAGGGCATATGCAGATGGACCTAGCCCTACAACTCCTCCTAAGAAACAAACTTCATTGCAGTTTTATATTTCAACTTTACAAAATAGCTGAAATTACAGCTTCAGTCACACAAATATGCTGCAATGAAAGCTAATGACTAATATAACCCTTACCCTTTTCCCATTATGTGCCTCAACTGGCACATATTGGTGGAATGCAAATATGACTAATGTCAATAAGCAGTTACCTCTGTAATAAATTAGACTGTGTTTATCTACATCTCTATATCGATAATGTAGACATAAAATCTCACTCAAAATGCTAGGGAGAAAGTTATAAGCATCGGCAAAGACTTTGTTCCTCTGCAAATCCATACCTGGGAACTCTCCGGGTGAGCGCCGCTCCTCCGGGTCAAGACCCGAATCCTCTGGGTCGCAGGATTTCCTGGAGGAAGCTCCAATTAGCCGGAGCCCAGAAGTTCCCAGGTATGATAAGTCTGATTTAGCAAGCTTAGTAAAGAGACAGAAGTCTCCTACACAGTCCCACCAATGAAGAATACATAATAAACTACTTTCCAGATACTTTAATATGCATTCTAAAACCAGCATGGAAAAAAGTACTTACTTTTAGTAGAAGTTACAGCTCCAGAGCCTTAGTGAAAAGCAAGAACAACACACTAAGCTATCATATAAATGAAAGTTAATATGATGGCTAGACTGTCCCTTTAATAACTTTTAAACATCTAGTCAACTTCCAATTTTACGAGTTGGTGTAATACAGTTAAACTGATAAATCTTATTACCAATATCGCTATTCCACAAGTCACACCATCTTTTATTAATGGCATGCTCGTTTACTGCCCCCACATTTTACTGTATGCCCTTTTTATGTCTACTTTATCTGAGTGAAAATCTCAGTGTAGCAGTTTTATTCCCATGCTTTGAAATAGTCTATTAGGGCAGGAATTGAGTCTGCTCTAGCTTCTAGTTTATTAAACTGCAAATAAATGCAGATTGCTTGAAAATGTTAAATGGCTTTTTTTGTTTCTAGGATATTGACTGATTGCCTTTTTAGTTTTGAAGGAAAATATAACATTCTACCAGGTTCTATCAAATCAACAGCAATCTCTAGCAAAAGCAGTGCTAATTTATTCAGAAGCAAGAAAAATAAAAGTAACACCAAAATGGTTTTATCCCAGATACAATGTCTAGCTATCAAAATATTTAAAAGCACCCCTTAAGGACCAGGCTGTTTTTTTACCTTTTATACCATGTGGGACCGAGGCTGTTTTAACACTTTTGCGGTGCTCGTGTTTAGATGTAATTTTCTCCTCGCTCATTTATATATTGTTTTTTTTTCCAGAGCATTCTTCAGATGTTTTTGATCATATTATCTAATTTCCTATAAAAAAAAACAAAATAAAACATTGTGCCCCATGTGCTATTTTGGGTATCTTTTAAGCTGGCCAATGCAATTTACCCCATCAAACCTTATATTTTTGAAAACTAGACATCTCAAGGTATATTAAATGCTGATATTTTAGCCCTGTCCATGCACTAATTCTACTACCACCCTTTGTCAAACTCTGTGGTAGTAATTTATTTTGTGTTCTTTTTATCACTAAAATTGCGCTTCAGGTATGAATTCACAGCTCCTGGTATAGGTCACTGTCACACAACACCCCAATATTTGTTCAGCAAAATCTCCCAGGTACAGCGATAGCCCCCCATGCATGGCTTTGTCGGGTTGTTTAGGAAGTGAGCATTTTTAACTTTTTTTAAGAACATTTCTGCTTAATCATATATGGGCTATATACGGAATTTTCTTCTGTTCCTATGTAGATATATTCTTCATAACTGGCTTATTAGAACTCACCAAGAGGTGTACCAGAGGGTTTGGCCAGACATAGTACTCCATAGTGTTAATGAGCTGTTGATTAGACCAGTGATCCCCCAGGCAGCCTGATCCACCCAAAATGCTCCAAGCATCAATATGCCCGATATTAAAACCAAATAAAGTTTGTATCCAATTATAGACCAATTTCATTGATAAATATAGATATTAAGATATATTCAAAGATCTTAGCTGAAAGACTCAAGACATATCTTCCTGAGATCATCCACCCAGATCAAACAGGATTTATAAAAGACAGAAAACTAACGGATAACACTCGCAAAATAATAAACCTTATAAATCTGTCTAATAAAAACTCTACGCCTACTGCATTCCTGGCACTAGATGCAGAAAAATCTTTTGACTGGGTGGATTGGCAATTCCTTTCAGAAACGATGGAAGCTTTCGGCATCTCTGGACAATTTAGTAATAATGTTTTAGCATTATATTTTTAGCATTGCTGCACCCAGCAATGGGGGTGGAGGACATTGCGGGACCCCGGAGGATCTACCTCCCCTAGAGCGCTGAATGAGGAAGACGGTGGTCCTCAAACTTTAAAGTGGCAACCTCCCGTGGTCTGCAGGCGTTGCAGGTACTGCAAGGTGGTCGAACATGAGACCAAAGACTGCCCCAGAAAGATGACGTGCAACCCATGCAGGGAAGCAGACCATACATACAAGGCCTTCCCCCAGAGGTCAAGATCCTTCTCAGGGGTGGCCGCAGCATTCAAGGTATGGGTGTAGGAACCCCTAAAAATCTGGGGGGGGCAGCATTTTCCCCCCATCAGATCCCCACATGCATGTATAGATTAACTGAATAAGACATACAGGTATATATAATGTATGGAAACATAGCGTAGCAGATATGGATCAACAGAACAACACATAATCCCAGTTTTGCAGGTATAAATCAACATATAAACTCAGCATTAAAGATAGAAACCCCCTAAATTACAGGCATAGATCACAGGTTGCACACCCCAAAGGCCAGCCCTGGCATCCAGACTGCCCACATATAACCTGACCAGCCCTCAGATTACACAAACAAATTACAGTCCAGAGTGAGACAACTTTGTCCCCAAACAGCCCAGCGTGGGCCAACTTTGTCCCCAAACAGCCCAGCTCACGAATCATTTAAGCAATTCATCCACACATTAATTCATTATTTCACTCATTCACACAATTCATCCACACGTGGATTAATTAATTCTCTTACACATTCACACAATTCATCCACATATTAATTCATTCATTCTAACGCTTTACTACCCCCTTTTGTTATTTTTATCCCCACTTCACCCCCTTCTCACACTATCTACCCCCCTTCTCACACTGTCTACCCCCCTTCTTACACTGTCTACCCCATCCCTACCCCCCTACTCCCTATATATTGGGGTGTTCGAAATATACCAGGAACTATAAATTCATACCTTGACTACAATATGTGTTTAAAAAAAACACACACAAAAATGACCACAAACTTTGACAAAGGCTGGTGGGAGAATTAGTGCATGTAAAGAATTAAAAAACCAGCTTTTGAAATGCCTTCAGGTGTCTAGTTTTTAAAAATATATGGTTTGATTCGGTCAATAGAAAAATGTGCATGTGCACATGTGGCCTTTTAGCCTCCAAATAACCTGACAAATCCATGCATGGATGGTATCACTTTACTCGGGATATGTTGCTGACACATATTGAGGTGTTGGTTGGCAGTGATGTATACCAGGAGCTGTAAATTTTAACTGAATTACAATTTGTGTGGAAAAAACACAAAATAAATTACTATCACAAAGGTTAACAAAACATGGCAGTATAATTAGTGCATGGAATGGGTTAAATTGCCAGAATTTGAAATACCTTTGGTTGTCTAGTTTTTAAAAATATATATTACATTGGCCGGCATCAAAAATCTCCCAAAAAGCACATGGGGCAGAATGACCAGATTTGGGAAAAAATATTTTGAAATAGCAAAACGGTAATTATACTTATTGCTCTATAACTTGCAAAAAAAGCACTGGGTATTTCTAACCTCAGGACAACTGGAAGAATCTACTTAGCAGTTTTTTATTACCTTTTGTAGATGAGTAAATGTTTTTTCAAATAAAAGTGAGGAAAATAAATTCTATTTTTCACCATAATTTTTTTATAGGAAATTAGATGATATGATCAGAAAAATGGTATCTGCAGAAAAAAACCCCCAATACATTAAATGGACGAGGAGAAAATTACATCTAAACAAGAGCACCACAATAGTGTTGAAGCAGTCTTTGTCACGAAGGATAGAAAAAAATAGCCTAATCCTTAAGCAGTCTGTTCTCAAATATTTGTGTCATTGTTTAGACCCTCCAGAAGATGAACTACATGATTTCATTTACACTGCCCTCAGTACATGGTTTCTTTGCATGTGGCCACTTGCATCCAGCCCCTTGCAAGTTCTTCTTGTCACAAGGGTTTCTGACATGCTATTTATTTTAGTTATGAGTTTACAGGTTTGCTGTACAGTCTCTGGTTCCCATTGCCCTGTCACTACAGAATGTCACTCTCACACTAAATCTCTGGGTACCTTTGTGACGGACCGACCAGGGACCTCATGTTGTCCCTCTCCGCCAAGAGTGACTTCTCCCTTCAGGACGATAATCCACCGCAATCCGTAGGCAATATTCCCAAGCAAAGTAAAGGGATATCGATATCCAGTACCCAAATAACCAGGCGAGACTAGTCTTTAGGTACAACAAAAGGAATCTGTTTATTATGGGACAAGTATCGCCTTTTATAAGAAGGGACACCATGGGGGGGGACAATACAAAAGGACACAGGCGCCACTAACTCTGGCAGATAAGGAGCACACATTATCTTTATTAGATTAGCTCCCAGACCTTAGTGTGCAAACTATTACAAAATAAGGCAATAAAATACATGCTTATTAATAACACAATAAAGAGCTTCATGTCACTGGATAACATTAACTGAGGGGCACAATGCGTGAAAAAAGCGACATCCTAGAACCAGGAAAGTCCCGGGACCACCGAGTCAAAAGAACCAGCGGTCCGCACACGAGGTGGTAGCCGCAAACAGTGGCCTTCGGGGTTAACTTACTCGGTGGTCGATGTACTCAGCTCTCCGCTAATTCCAAGATAGACTCCCAGGGATGTAAAGATGATAAGGTGAAAACAGCGACCTGATCCCAGTAGGAGAAAAGGAAAGCAACGTGAGTGATATGTTTGCCAACCGCTAGTGATGACAAGTCCCGGTCTCACTCGTGAACGCCCCCGGAGCCTGTCCCTGCTCCGATCAGGTTGCTCTTTTGGGAATAGTCCTCTGGGAGTAAGGGTAACAATAGCGGAGGGGTAGGGTGACTCTAGGAACCGTCACAACCTTCTTATTCATACTGTCCAAACAACATATAGGAGTGTAGAGAGCAATTATTTCCATAGAAAACAGCGGGTATGAGACAGCATTGGACTCGACAGTAGGCAATGGGCCACAAATGATTCAGACATATTTTTCAGTTCGTTTTTGGCCCATTCGCTTTGGACGACAAATTCCATTTCCTAGCTTTTTAAATCCGGAAATTCACGGGAGGTTATCTTCGGGCAAAAAGGCGGCACTTCCAGGCACACCTTCTCCCCTGATCTTCCAATCAGTGCAAAAAAAATGTTGTTTTTGAGTGTTGTGTCATTGGGAAAACCTATAGGTTCTGTGGGGCAGTGTGCATAAAAATTATCTCTACATGATACAATGGATAATTATATATAAAGTAACATACTACTCACTTATTGTAATCTATTGGGAAACTAAAAAGCAAATCATATGACACATTATTTATGCCAACAATATAAGATTGTTAAACTAGTAAAGCAAGGTGTATTTACTTGTCATTCAATGACTCAAAAAACAGTTGTTGCCTATTCCAGGTGAACCAACTAAATATAGTATGTTCAATAGCCCACTTTCAGGTGTACAGTCACAGGAACAAATAGTCATTGGTTTCTCCCAATATAAGCTTATCAGGCTTCATAATATATATACTGTGCTGAGTGGTAGTAGGGGAGATTGCAGGTTGTCATCCTTGATTTTGTATTATACTTTCCATATGTGCTCATGCATGTTAAAAAAAAAAAAAAATGAGTCAGTGCTATTGTTCTACATATGCCTCATGCATAAATCACTGAGCCACAATAATTGTTCTCTTATTCCCAATGGACTCACCCAATAAAAAGTATGACGTTCATCTAACTTGTTTTTGTTTTATTATAATATACGTTACTCAGGTGTAACTGACAGACAGGGGCGTAACTAGAAACCTCAGGGACCCGGTGCGAGAATCTGTTAAGGGACCCCCCACCCCATCTATCCCTTTCTCACTATCTCCCCTCTCCCTCCCTACCCCTCTTCTCACGATCTCCCCTCTCCCTCCCTAACCCCCCTCCTCACGATCTACCCTCTCCCTCCCTACCCCCTTCTCACAATCTCCCCTCTCCCTCCCTAACCCCCCTTCTCACGATCTACCCTCTCCCTCCCTACCCCTTCTCACAGTCTCCCCTCTCCCTCCCTACCCCCTTCTCACAGTCTCCCCTCTCCCTCCCTACCCCTCTTTCTCACAATCTCCCCTCTCCCTCCCTACCCCCCTTCTCACGATCTACCCTCTAACTCCCTACCCCCTTCTCACGATCTACCCACTCCCTCCCTAACCCCCTTTCTCATGATCTACCCTCTCCCTCCCTACCCCCCTTCTCACGATCTACCCTCTCCCTCCCTACCCCCCTTCTCACGATCTACCCTCTCCCTCCCTACCCCCCTTCTCACGATCTACCCTCTCCCTCCCTACCCCCCCTTCTTACGATCTACCCACTCCCTCCCTACCCCCCCTTCTCACGATCAACCCCTCCCTCCCTACCCCTGTGGCAACGACGGCAGCGGCAGCGGCGGGGAGCAGAGGCATCCTGGATTTCTGTCAGTCAGGGAGGCCCAAGAGTTGCCGAGCGGTCGTTTTTAGCAACTGCTCGGCACCCCTTGGGCCCCCCTGACTGGCAGAACTCCAGGGCCCGGTCGCAGTCGCGACCCCTGCGACCCCGATAGTTCCGCCACTGCTGACAGGATATTAACAAAGATAACTTGAAATATGTTTTGTAATAATGGAATGCAAAGCATAAAGTAAGGGTCCATCACTCTAACCAAATAGAGGTTTTTCAGCTGCCTTCCTCTTACATTGTGAAGACTCAATGCCCGTGTTGAAAACAATACAACACAACTAAAGTGTTAAAGAGTGCTGTTAAGGTGATTCCACTGATCTCTTGTTATGACAATATGTCATACACCGATCAGCCATAACATTATGACCACTGACAAGTGAAGTGAATAACACTGATAATATCGTTATCATGGCACCTGTCAGTGGCTGGGATATATTTCGTCATCAAAACTGATGTTAGAACTGTGTTAGAAGCAGAAAAATAGGCAAAGGTAAGGGTCTGAGCAACTTTGACAAATGCCAAATTGTGATGGCTAGTCGGCCCGGTCAGAGCATATAAAAAAAATGCAGCTTAAAGGATCTGCTGCTAACATCTTGGTGCCAGATACCACAGCACACCTTCAGAGGCCTAGTGTCCATCCCTGATTGGTCAGGGCTGTTTTGCGGCAAAAGGGGGACTTACACAATATTAGACAAGTGGTCATAATGATCGGTAGCCTGCCATTGTGATCAGAGATGTTGTGCTGTAATGCTATTTTTCCTTTCTGTCGCTGGTAGCACATTGGGAGATATCCTCTTCCTAGGCAGGAAAGAAACCAACTTCTCCTTATCCTCTATTATGCTTACCTGCAATGTAAAGACTGGTCACTGGAGGGAGAGAAGCCCTACTACAATATGGAGACTGGTCACTAGAGGGAGGCAGAGAGAAGTAAACCTGCAGCTGTGTAACAGTAAGCCTGGAGAGGGAAAGAGTTGCAGCGAATTCAGCAGGAGGAACAAAGGAGAAATCATTTTGAATCATTGCTAATAGAGTGCTCTTATAAATGAAATAAACCCAGAGAAGTGTCCATATCTATTCCAAGGTTAACATGGTTATTGATGGCAGTGCGGTCAATAAATAATCCGAGGTTGAAGTTAACCCTTCCAATTCTCAATTAGCGACTTCAGTTCCTGAATGGCAATAACACCTCAGTGGCTTTTGCAGAACTGGGTCATGATTTTCCCAGATGTAAGTCTGTCCAGTGGGAATCAACACTCTTAGAAGTTCACAGATATAATGTATGAACTACCTGGAATTACTGGCAGTGTAGAATTCCCTCAGGCGTTGGAATGGACTATTGTACCAGGGAAATGTTTGTAGTCCAACAACTGCTCAGTGGTGGTCTACTTCAACAAACAGGAGGGCAATTGAAGCTGAAATTGGGAGATCCTAGGAGCAATATGTCCCTGGACACAGACTAATAGTGCCCGTATTTTGGCAATATACAGTCCTGTACAAATGTTTTTGAGTGAAAATATCTAAATCAAATCAATATTTGGTGTGACCATCCTTTGCCTTCAAAACAGCATCAATGCTTCTGGATACACTTGCACAAAATGCAGGGTTTTATAGTTAGGTGTAGTGATCCTGAATTTAATATGTAGGTTGAAACACAATCATTAATTGAAAGAGAAAAAGCTGTGTAGAAGAATTTAAACCGGGTGATGAACAGAAAAAACTCACTAACATAGCGATGTTGCAGACGGTTTAATGTCGAAAACACCATGTTGATGACCATAAACACAGTGGACAGCCAAGAAAAACTAGTCCAGCAGATGAAAGACACATCATGCTTATTTCCCTTCTCAATCAGAAGATGTAAAGTAGTGCCATCAAGCTTAATTTTGAGAGAAAATAGTGGGGCCCTGATACACCAACCTACCGCCAGGAGAAGTCTGGTCAGAAGTGGTCTTCATGGAAGACTGGCAGTAAAAAAGCCATATCCCCAACGTGGAAACAATGCTTAAATGATGCAAATATTCACAAGAACACAGAAAAATGGCAGCAGGTGCTCTGGACTGGTCTGGAAATATTTGGCTGTAGTAAAAAAGCAGTACAAGAATGAGGCAAAAAGGAGGTTCCTTGCAAATTTAGGGCTGTACTTATTTAAGGAGTTGGTCAAAATTAATGTACTTTACTGAAAAAAGAAAGCTAACATTTACTGTATGGGATATTAGTTTTATGCAATGCCATATATTTGTAAGGCTAACTAACTTGCAGTATTCAACTTTATTTTATATGATGCAAAAAATACTAAATATTAAAATGATGCATGACATTAAATGTTATTTGGTTTCATTTTGATCAAGGGTTGGAGGCAGCAGTTCTTTGTGCTTTTTTAAGCAATATAAGCATGAAACATTAGATAGGACTTGCCAAACATACAGAATGTTAAGTAATCACGCACACCTTCATGGACCTTATTGCTTACAAGGAATAAACATTGCTTAATTTAAGCCTTTACAGTTCAGATAATTATAACATCACAGGGGTTTAAGTGCTTCCATATTATTCTATACATGGAAAACATATACTGTAATTAGGAGAAAGCGACAGAATGCTGGGAATATGTTGTAGTCTGGTGAGGAGTGACCTTGAATGTTGTTATTGAGAACCAGTTTTGATCTCCAGCCAATACCTCAAAATACAGTAGGCCCACAATGTTTCTCTACAAGGCTCTGTCACTTCCTCTTTTCTCATATTCTAGCTGATGCAAGTATCAGGTCTGAACTGGTTCAACTGAAAGCCACAGTGTCTAACTCTTGAATGCAATTATACAGTTTCGTCATTATAGAAAAAAAACCCAAACATAACAGACAGACTTTCTTCTCCTTCATACGCCCCCCTGCAGTTTCTCGTCCTCACCTTTAATGCCACTTACCTTCAAGCATTTATAATTGCCCAAGAGGGAAATCTCTGTTTTAGAGGGCCTGGTTAGAGGCATAATTAAGAGTGGGCTTTTGCAAAACATTTTATGTGAAATTATGACTAATTGATATGTAATTGTGGGACTCAGCTGGACACTAAGAAGAGAATCATGTATTTTTATTTATAGATTTCGATTTATAAGCACATTTCTACGATGCCCATGGTAACATTACATATGGCAGGGGCGTCCAAATGCGGCCCGCTGGACTTCGAGCGAGTACTCATGCGATGGTCTGCCGTTCCATGGGCCACATTCAAAGCCGCCGCCCAGCACAGAAGGTGTTCCTTGTGGAAAGGAGAAGGTCATCACATAGGAGGAGAGCAGGAAAAAAAATAAATTTAAGTACCGTATTTGCTCGATTATAAGACGAGGTTTTTTCCAGAGCAAATGCTCTTAAAAATACCCCTCGTCTTATAATCGAGGTCGTCTTCTAATCAGACCTCATTCTGCTTCGGCCGTGCTGCTTACCAGGCTTTGATCGTGAGCAGCGTCTCTGCTATTAGCAGCAGGAGAACAGGAAGCTAGCACAGTCCTCACATAACTCTACCTCCCCCCTCCTTCTGGCGGGGCCAGAGAAGTTGCTCGCACAGCCGGACCCCTGCAGAAGTCAGCGAGTGGGAGATCTGCAGTTCAGGTAAGGGGGTGGGGGGTTTGAGCGTGTGTGTGTATGTGTGATTAATGGAATGAATGAGTATTTAAATGTTTGTGAATGAGTGTGTGTGTGTGATAGCATGGATGTGTAAGGGGGGTGGGGGTGGTAGCATAGCATAGGGAGGCTGTAATCACACTTCTAATATCCCCAGGTTCCAGCATGTACTGGCTGCCTTGGCTTGATAGGAGTGTGATTGCTGTTAGCAGTAGATATATATATATATATCTCCAGAAATGCATTTTAACCCCCTATATGCCACTCAGCCCCATGATATGCCTTTTAACCCCCTATATGCCAGAGTGGCATATAGGGGTATAAGGCATATCATGGGGCAGAGGGGCATATAGGGGGTTAAAAGGCATATCATGGGGCACAGTGGCATATAGGAGGGTATAAGACATTTCAGGAGGCAGAGTGGCATATAGAGGGTTAAAAGGCACATCATGGAGCAGAGTGGCAAATAGAGGGGTATAAGGTATTTCTGGGGGCAGAGTGGCAAGCCTGGGGGCAGATGTGCATAACTGGGGGGGGGGCAAGGTTGGCAAATAAAAGGAAATAAAAAATATATTTTTCTCAATCATAGCTTTTATTAAATATGAAAATTAGTTTACATGAATTAATATTTACTGGGAAAACTTTTTTCCTATAGGGTAGTCTTATATTCAGGCTTTTTGTTTTTTTCCTAAATTAATATTTTGATTTTGGGGGGTCGTCTTATAATCAGGGTCGTCTTATAATCGAGCAAATACGGTATTACCAATGGACATGATATAAGTGTAATTTCATTTGCTACTGTGGCTGCTTGTGCATGATAGGAGTGTCATTGCTATATTAAATATATATGATTACTTACAGCAGTCTCACTCCTATCATGCCCAGACAGCCAGTACATGCTGGATCCTGGGCATCATGGAAGTATGATTGCTGTTAGCAATCACACTCCTATCATGCCAAGTCAGCCAGTACATGCTGAAATCTGGGCATGCCTGGGCATGATAGGGGGGTGATTGCTGTTAGCAATCATATATATTTAATATAGCAATGAGACTCATATCATACACAAGCAGCCAATACATGCACATAACCTACAGCCTCCCTGTGCCCTACCCTCCCTACTTACACATTCATGCTATCACATGCATATTCATTCATCACAAACATTCATTCTGTCATTCACGTATACTCATTCATATACCCTCCCCCATCTTTACCTGAACTACAGATCTTCCGGTGCCCCTCGCAGACTTACGCAGGGGCGCTGTCTCCCTCTGCGTTGCTCGCAGTCTGTTTGAACTTCTCTTGACCTGCCCAGGGGAACAGGAACGGAGCGGAGTCATGTGAGGTGACGCGCATTCACGTGACCCGCTGGGTTCCTGCGTCCCCTCGACAGAGCAAGAGACGCTGCAGAGCAACACAGAGGGAAGCGGCAGGGCCCCTGCGGATGATTACTTTTGGTGTTTTTTTTTTTTTACACATCGATGCCAAGGAGTTAAGATTATGTCTATTTTATTTATTTCCAAAGAAGGCCACCAAAATCCTCAGCACCAGGCCCATGATGCTCTTAATCCGGCCCTGCCTCCAGTGTGTGTCAACCAGCTTAAATCCAACTTGTACCCACAGTGTGCTCCAGCCTTGTGCAGTTTTATTTGGCTAAACTTATTTTAAATGGTTTGTGGACTGACTTTGTTTAACTGTTTAAGTAATTTAGTATTGATAGAATGACATATAAAGGTTGCTCAAAAACTGTCCACTGCTTTTTTCATTATCGCCAAATTAACCCTGTATTAATATGCATTATAAAGCTAAAAGGCCATATTTTCTCTCAGTGAAAAATGAGTGCGGCCCACGCACACATACATTTCTGATGAAGTGGCCCACTGCAGAAACAACTTAGACACCGCTGACATATGAGTTAACTATTCCCTGCCATAGTAGCTTCTGTAGCTACTTTATGCAGATTTTTGGTATTCATAATTATTAGAACCTACACTGCAGCAAGAAAGTTCCCAT
This sequence comes from Spea bombifrons, assembly GCF_027358695.1. Classification (NCBI taxonomy): domain Eukaryota; kingdom Metazoa; phylum Chordata; class Amphibia; order Anura; family Pelobatidae; genus Spea; species Spea bombifrons. The sequence goes on from NC_071087.1 coordinate 90,371,955, forward strand.
TCCTCGTGGTCTTAAAGCTCATTGACTTGTGCATTTTTAGTATTATTGGGGAGCTCAGGCACAAATGTCTCCTGGTAGCACTTGGCGCACATCATCATGGCTCTACATGTTTATTTTTGTCACACATTACTACTTGCACATGCAGTCAGCTGTAGATCCTCAGCTGGTCACTTGGTGCTCTAGGCTGCTGCTTCTTCCTAATTATATATGAGTGATATGTTTGGCACCCACCACTTTTTGTTTTTCTACCTTTTAGGTACTACCTGTATGTAATGCTGCCGTGGTTAGCCAAGAAAATGGAAAATCACTTGAAAAACATCTCTCGAATCTGCCCATTCGTCACACAAGAAACAACAAAAATATGATTATGTTCCCTTATGGTATCCCGTCTGGACATTGCAACTCTACTAACTGGTCTCCCCCTCTCCTGCCTTTCACCACTCCAATCCACTCTCAACACTGCAGATAGATTAATCGTTCTCTGTCACTGTTTCTTATCTGTTGCACCTTTGTGCCAATAACTCCATTGGCCCCCCATACCCTTCAGAATCAAATTTAAACTTCTGACCCTGACCTACAGAACCATTAAGAATTCTACGCCCCCCTAATATATGTACCTTTCCTATCCAAATACATCCCTAACTGCCCTCTTCATTCCTCTCATGACTTGTGTCTCTCTTCTAGTGTTACCATTACCACTTCCCACCCTGTATTCAGGATTTCCTCCATGCTGCACCTCTTCTGTGGAATACCCTTCTCTGTCCCATAAGACTTTCCCCCTCGTACTCAACTTTTAAAAGCTCTCTGAAAACCCACCCTTTTCGACAAGCATACAACTTTTATTCCTAACACTCTCAGCCATCATCTTAATGAAGCCATCTGAACGATCAACAACTTCAACCCCATCCAGGCAGTTCTTTCCTACTGTTTCACTTCCCCTCTACCGCCGACTAAATTGTAAGTTCACAGGAGCAGAATCCTCTTCTCCTTTTTGTACTAGTTTGTCATTTTGTAAAACTACCTTGGAGACGTCTATCTAGCATTAAACGTTACACCTACTCTGCTGAAATTAGCACTTTTTTTTAACTAAATGCAGCAGTCCCATCATATTTTGCAGGACTGTACAATTGCTAATTCTAATGAATGCCCAACTTGTTTAATCATTATTTTCTACAAGGAACGCTTAATTGAGATGTGACAAAAATAGAGACTGGTGGGTCGTTGCTTAAATATTTCTTATTATTATTACTTTTATGGCATTTATCTTTTCGAGGATAAAATTACAGATGTGCTAAGGGTTATTTACGTAACATACTAGAGCTTTACATTTTGTCTAACCTGTACAGTACCTTTAATCACTGTATTCTTTTAATGTCCTGCTCCCAACTTTAATAGGGTCTATTGTGACTTATTTCAATATTTCTCTCCTATTTTCTACCTACATTCTGGTTCAGTCTATTCTCTACCTCCCCTACATGCGCTGCAAATGCTTTCCCCACTTTACTGTGGCCATTTGCCTGAGACACAACCCTTCTTCTTATTATCTCACCAGCATGGGCGTAGGAACCCCTAAAAATCTGGGGGGGGACAGCATTTTCCCCCATCAGATCCCCACTTTCTCCCTATCTCTCACCCTATCTACCCCCTCTCCCCCTTCTCACACTATCTACCCCCTCTCACACTTTCTTACTATCTACCCCCTCCCTACCCTCCATTCTCACACTATCTACCCCCTCCCTACCCTCCCTTCTCACACTATCTACCCTCTCCCGACCCCCCTTCTCACTAGCTACCCTCCCTTCTCACCAGCTACCCTCTCCCTATTGTCCCCTTCTCACTAGCTACCCTCTCCCTACCGCCCCCTTCACACTAGCTACCCTCTCCCTACCCCGCCTTCTCACCAGCTACCCTCTCTCTACCCCCCTGCTCACTAGCTACCCTCTCCCTACCCCCCCTTCTCACTGTCTACCCCAGGGGTCTCCACTTCATCAGAATTGTATACGTGCGCAGGCCGCACTCATTTTTCACTGTGAGAAAATATGGCCTTTAATAAAATATGCAGATTAAAAAAAAGTAAATGACACAAAACCTTTGCTTTTCCTCTCACTGATTTCTGGGCCTAGAAAGTTTTGTGACTACAAATTCAGGACTCAGGATAATTAAAAATGAAATAGTTCTATTTATTCTAGGGATGCACCAAAATGAAAATTCTGGACCAAAACATTCACAGTTCACTTAGCCAAAACCGAAAATGACCCCCCACCTTTAAAAATAATAATAAAAACTCACATTTTTTATATAAGTAGGTAACACACCACAATTGGACAAAAAAATAGTTTTATGACTTGGCATGATAGGAGTGTGATTGCTAACAGCAATCACACTCCTATCATACCCAGACAGCCAGTACATGCTGGTACAGGGTGGCTGTAAGTGATGTGCCGACCCCATATTGCTGGCAGCATCAATACACAAGGGGGGGGCAGCTAGCTAGGTTTCAGCATGTACTGGCTGACTTGGCATGATAGGAGTGTGATTACTAACAGCAATCACAGTCCCATCATGCCTAGGTTCCAGCACTTACACATCCAACCAGTAAATGCTGGAACCTAGACATGATGGGACTGTGATTGCTGTTAGCAATCACACTCCTATCATGCCAAGTCAGCCATTACATGCTGGTACAGGGTGGCTGTAAGTGATGTGCAGACCCCATACTGCTGGCAGCATCAATACACAAGGGGGGGCAGCTAGCTAGGTTTCAGCATGTACTGGCTGACTTGGCATGATAGGAGTGTGATTGCTAACAGCAATCACAGTCCCATCATGCCTAGGTTCCAGCACTTACACATCCATGCTATCACACACACACTTATTCATTCATGTACTCATTCATTCACAGATTCATTCCCTGAATCACGCATACTCATTCAAACAACCTCCCCACCCCCTTACCTGCACTGCAGCTCCTCGATGCCGCTCACAGACTTCAGCAGGGGGCGTGGCCTCCCTCTGTGTTCTCTGGTACTGCCAGAGGAAGATGGATGTGATGTGATGTCACGTGAACTCTGTTGGGTTCCGCTTCCTCTGTGCAGTACAGAAGACCCTCCCACAGGTAAGTAGCAGGGCTCGAGGTGCGGGCCGCGTAAGATCGGTTGCCCTGGCTGCCGATCTTACGCGGGCCGCACCTCGAGGTCTTGCGGGCCGCATTTGCAGCGTTTCTATTGGGGGGGGTCCTACGGCCCTGGGGAGGATTTCTTCATTATCGGTCCCCCCGCATGAGTTACTGGGGGGGATCTGTCCCCCCCGGTTCCTATGCCCATGCTCACCAGCTACATATCCTTTTCTGCAGGTCTTAGAAACCTTCACCGTTCCCTCTGCAGTCTTTAACCTTTAGTCTTCAGACAAGTGTTCTCACAGATCTTCCTCCTCCAGTTTCAAACTTATCTCTATCTCTAACTCTATTGATGTTTTGTATATAAAAGTGTGCAATTTCTTATATTAATCTTCAAAGTTTTTTTTTCTATATATGCAATTAGTGTATCAGTACTGATGATGTGTCCAGAACATTTATATCTATTTTTAACACATTTATTATTTAGTTTTGTGTGGGGCTTGCCACGTTCGGCATAAAAAAGCATGTTTCCAGCCGAGGGCTAAATGTAGCACACCCAGGGCCGGCCTAGGTCCAAGAATAAAGTGCTGCCTGGGTCCAAGAATAAAATGTTAACCCTCTAAAACCACGCATGCCAAAACCATGTCCCTATCCATTATGTGACACCAAAATTAATGCACACTAACAGAACAACACTAACAAACTATGCCAGACACTAACACCAACATTCACGCACATGCTTACATACCCAAACACACAAGCAGATAGACACTAGTATACCCAGACACACTAATATATTCAGACACACATGCTAGCAAAACCAGGCACACAAACATACACTGACACTAAGGTAATTGGACACGCACACCAAGATACTTACACTAACGCACCCTCAAACACAATAACATCCCAGACAAACACACACTAAGATATCCAGATGCACACGCACTAACATCTCCAGACACAAATTAACATACCCAGACACACACTAACATATCCAGACATACACACATAAGCAGACACACACTAACATCCCCAGACAGATACACAAGCACACAAAAACAACCACAGACACACATGCTAACAAACATGCAAACTAAACTACCCCGACACTAAACTACTAAACTACCTCATACATTCAGACACACACACAAATATACCCAAACCACACAGACACATACACACAAACTAACATACCCAGACACACACTGACATACCCACACACATACCCACACACAGTCACTACACTAACATCCCCAGACACACATATCATCACGTACCCTCCCATACACCACTCTGGCTCCTCCCCCTCCCATACACCACTCTGCCTCTCTACCCGGCTCCCTGGTATCTTGTGAACCTCTGTTGCTGACAGGAGGCAGAGTGGTGTATGGAAGGGGGGGAGAGGCAGAGTGATGTATGGGAGGGGGAGAGAGGCAGAGTGATGTATGGGAGGGGGAGAGAGGCAGAGTGATGTATGGGAGGGGGAGAGAGGCAGAGTGATGTATGGGAGGGGGAGAGAGGCAGAGTGATGTATGGGAGGGGGAGAGAGACAGAGTGATGTATGGGAGGGGGAGAGAGGCAGAGTGATGTATGGGAGGGGGAGAGAGGCAAAGTGATGTATGGGAGGGGGGAGGAGGCAGAGTGTTGTATGGGAGGGGGGAGGAGGCAGAGTGGTGTATGGGAGGGGGGAGGAGGCAGAGTGGTGAATGGGAGGGGGAGGAGGCAGAGTGGTGAATAGGAGGGTGAGGAGGCAGAGTGGGTGAATCAGGGAGTATAATGAATTTCAGGGTGGTGCAGGGCATTTATGGGGGCAGAGTGGCATATCAGGGTGCACAGTGGCATTTAGGGAGGTATAAGACATAAATGGGGGCGAGTGGCATATTGGAAGTTATAAGGCATATCAGGGGGCACGGTGGCATATAGAGGGTATAAGGCATATCGATATTAGGCATATCAGGGGGGCATAAGACATATCAGGGGGCTCAGTTGCATATCACTGGCATATAAGGAGTATAAGGCATATCAGGGGGTATAAGGCATATCGATATTAGGCATATGAAGGGGGCATAAGACATATCTGGGGGTAAAAGGTATATCAGGGGGCTCAGTTGCATATTACTGGCATATAAGGAGTATAAGGCATATCGGGGGCACAGTGGCATATCAGGGGGCACAGTGGAATCTCTGGCATATAGGAGGTATAAGGCATATCTGGGGGCAGAGTGGCAAGCTGGGGGTCAGATGTGCATAACTGGGGGCAGTTTGGTAAATAAAAGAAAATATAAACAAGGCTTTTTTCTCATAGTTTTTATAGTGGAGAACAATTTTGGAAAAGTATGTCTTAAAATCAGAAGATTAAGAAAAGAAAAAGGGTATTACTGGGTATTTATGATAGTAATAATTATTTCACACGTGAAAGCGTTACAAACACACTGTTCTTTTAGGGCTTCTTTATAGGCCTCTCTTTATATCTAAGGTGACCTAAGGCAAGCTTCTAAGGAAGGTGGTCTATGTTAGATCTTCGGGCAAGCTGCAAAAGAAAATCCTGATTCATCTCCTGAGGAAGCCGCTTGTCCGATGAAACGCGTTGAGAGAGAGGGATATATTGGGAAGTTCCTGCTGCTGGACGGTGGACTTTCCTGTGCCTGGTTTAAAAGCTGATTACCTTGTACACGCTTTTGTACATTTCGTCTGTTGTAAGTGCAATATTTTACCTTATCCACATGACCAAGTGATACTGTGCCATTGCTGCTGTGTTTTTATATTTTTTAGCTACAAAGAATTAAAGAATATTTTAGGATGAGCGCATTTATGTCCTTGGAAATGTGAGTACACTACTTACTTGCAATACTGCTAAGCCTCATCTGCATACAGAGTCACACTATTTTTTTCAAAAATGTATTTTTCCCCTATGTGGATGTGTGCCCCATTTGGAAGAGTTGTCTAACACAATTATGCCTGAGGTGAACAGCCACCAGGACAGACCTCTCCATCAAACACTTCCTCCTTTGCTGTTTGTCTACTGCTAAGAACTAGGGATCGGTCCTAGCAGTTCCACAGGCCACATCCTTAGGACACTGGTGGCTATTAATGGACCAAAGCCCCCCCCCCCCGCCGAAGCAAGCCTGGGCCCTAAGGTAAGCTTGGATCCAGGTCAGCTGCCCATTTCGCCCCAAATGAAAGATAGCCTTAGTCTCATGTGCATTTTCCCCATAGTTGATGGGTAATCACACAGTTAATGTATTACCAAAAAAGGTTAATTGATAATGTTTTTTTTAATTATCTCCCTGAAATGGTATTCTTGTTTATCTATATGCAAATTTTGCTGTGAAATCCGTAATGTCTGTATTCAAGAAGTTGGGTTTTTTTATTTAAGAGTTGGTTGCAGTAAACTTGAATTCACAGTCTAATGATGTAATGACACAGGGTCACTTTCTTCATTCATACCACATGGCACCACACCCCTGAAGGATCTTACATAGTGCTCAAACATTACATTTGGTCCTGACGCTCTAGTCCAGTGATGGGCAACCTTTTTGGCGTGGTGTGTCAAAAATCGGCAAAAAATCGAGCATAACTCGCGTGGTGTGTCACTTCGACAAAAAAACATAATTTTGCGCAATTTATAGTTTAAACTACAAAAATGTATAATTGCAATATATAATTGTATTTAATAAACCAAAAACAAATTATTTAACATACCTGCTTAGTAACTACTTACCTTTCAGGAGTCCTGCGGTGGGGGTGCAAGGCCTCTGTCTCCCAGCTCTGCCACTGTATGGAACAGTATAGAGTGATGGGAGTTATGATGTACTTTAGAGCATAATTATATAATGAAAAATACATTGGAAATTGTACAGCATAACACCCATCACTCTCACACATTTACCAATCCACACGCATACCAATCCACACGCATACCAATCCACACATATATACCAATCCACACACATATACTAATCCACACACATGCCAATCCACACATACCAATCCACACACATACCAATCCACACACATACACCAATCCACACACATACCAATCCACACACATACACCAATCCACACACATACCAATCCACACACATACCAATCCACACACATACACCAATCCACACACATACACCAATCCACACACACATACCAATCCACACACACATACCAATCCACACACATACCAATCCACACATATACCAATCCACACATATACCAATCCACACACATACACCAATCCACACACATACCAATCCACACACATACCAATCCACACACACATACCAATCCACACACATACCAATCCACACATATACCAATCCACACATATACCAATCCACACACATACACCAATCCACACACATACCAATCCACACACATACCAATCCACACACATACACCAATCCACACACATACCAATCCACACACATACACCAATCCACACACATACCAATCCACACACATACACCAATCCACACACATACACCAATCCACACACATACCAATCCACACACATACACCAATCCACACACATACCAATCCACACACATACCAATCCACACACATACCAATCCACACACATACACCAATCCACACACATACCAATCCACACACATACACCAATCCACACACATACCAATCCACACACATACACCAATCCACACACATACACCAATCCACACACATACACCAATCCACTCTCACTGTATGCTTTCCTACCTTTCCTCTTTTCTCCTTACAGCTCCTTTTCCTGCTCTTCGCTCCTCTTCTTCTTCAGTTCTTCTGTCTTCTTCCGAGGGCACGTGGTTCAGAGGGCACGGACAGCGGTGGGCGCGGCTTCAGTGTTGTGCGCCGGGATCTGACAACAAACCCCGGCGCACAACAGCTGTTGCCGCGCGGATCGCAAGGGAGCTCGTGGTCTGTTAAAGACCTCCGATACTGCTCCCTTGCGAGCCTGCTCCTCCAGTGGCGGACATTACTGTCCGTCTCTGGAGGGGTGCCGGGTGCCGGCAAGTTGGCACCCCCCTGATGAGCGGCACCCGGTGCGGACCGCCCCCCCCGCCCCCCGCTAGATACGCTACTGCACGTCCCCCCCCCCTTCCTCCAGCACAGATTCTTTCATCCTCGGCGGCCGTGCAGGAGCCGAGGATGAATCGCAGGAAATCCTGCGCGTGTCACCCCAAATGGCTACGCGTGTCATAGGTTCGCCATCACTGCTCTAGTCCTTTGCCTTGCACAGACGGCTACATACAGTATTTATGGTTTTCTAAGCCGAAATTCTCTTACACGATTTATCCAAACAAAAATGTGAATTTATGAATTATTATAGAAACAGAATTTGGTGGCAGATAACAATTTGGCTCATCTGCACTGCCCATTTTTCCTGCTATCAGATCATCTATGCTGTTTTTTATAGTAATTTGTGGTTGTATCTTCGGCCTATTTGGCTCATCCAGTCTGCACATTTTTTGACCCATGTAGTCTGCCTATTGTTCCTACTGTCATTTAGAGAATTCTGTGGCTTTGTCTTGTACCCATGGAGATACGCACCTTAAGTATTTTAATTAATTCCAGATACGATTTTGTGCCAGTCATATTTTACTCATTAGTCAGTAGTGGCTTAACGCCTCCTGATAAAGTGGAGGGGACACTGGCATCATGGAGTCCTCAGTAGCCCCACCCGCATTTTGGCCTGTCCAAAAGGGGCCCCAATACAGCTCCTCCAAACCCCTCTTTCCCTCAACTTGGCATATCGCTAGGCTGGGACCTTGGGACCAGCTGAATTTGAGCCTCAGGATATGATGCAATTTCCTGGTGCTTAGGCATAAACAGCATGTGACGACCTCAAGGAAGCAGAAGAGCTGGCACCGACCAACCCCCTCTTGAGGTAAAAACACAAGTAGGTGTATATGTTTGTGTAATTATGTTACTGTGTGTGTCAGTATGTTATTAGGTATTTAAGTATGTTACTGTATTTGTACAAGTATGTGTGTGTAAGAATGTTACTGTATGTGCGTGCCTATGTGTGTAGGAGACGCTTGGGTGCCCCAACTGTACATCTCTTAGGGGGCCCTGTAATTTTGTGTTAAACCACTAGAAAGGGGTAGTTGCTCATTACTCCATTTGAGTTGTTAGAACTCTGTGTAATAAACACATACAAATCTAAAATATGATAGCAGATAACAACCATGGTCTGTCTAGAATGTCCAATTTTCTCTTCTGAATAAACCTCATTTGATCCTTACTCTTGTTTAAGATAATGCCTATCCAATGCATGTTTAAATTCCCTCTGTGTATTATCTTTTACCACTTCTTCTTGAAGACTGATCCACTAATCTAAACTTCCTTACATTAAATTGAGCACTCTGACACCTCGAGTTGTGTGCTAGTGCTGTCTTAATGCATGGGCCCAATGGGCAGTTGCCCAGGTGCCCCGTATTTTAGGGACCCCTTGGTAAATCCCAATCTTCCTCTAGCCGACCCCCATTATGAGGTTGTATACCGGAATGCTGCATCAATTGCCGGCCCATAGTTATTAGGGAGCAACAAAGCAGAGGTCTGAAGTGTCAGACCTCGTGCTCACTCGGATGGAAGAGCTGAAAGGTATGCTGTAAGAGCAAGTGTGACCCAGTATGTTTGTGTGTATGGGCAAGCATCCATGTGTATAAACTTTGGCCCACTCTTCTTTACAACATTGCTTCAGTTCATTGAGATTTGCAGGGAATTTGTTTATGTATTTAAGGTCCTGCCACAGCATTTCCATCGGGATTGAGGTCTGGACTTTGACTGGGCCATTGCAACACCTTGATTCTTTTCCTTTACAGCCATTCCATTGTAGATTTGCTGGTATGTGTGACAGAATGACCTGTCATACAAGGCCCCAAGATAGTCAGAGATGGCTCCAGCCTGGCTGCCAAACAGGCAGGAACTCCATTGTGTAAACTAATCCCATTAACAGGATTGCTGCCAAGGGGGTTATTCAGTAGCTAAAGGGGATTAAAGGTTGGGTTGTCTACATGTACCTGTTTATCAATGTTGATTTATGTTAATGAAGTTCTGTGGCTATATGAGTCTATGTTTTACTACAATAAACTGTTCATTCCTGCTTTACTCAGTTCAAGGTAGTTGTGTCTACTTATTGGGTACACATAGCAGGGTTCCAAGGTGCGCATGCTGACTGGTGCTGGAAGTGATTCCGGGGACAACAGGAGGATACATGTGGGTGATCTCTGGGAGTTACTACAGCTCTCTTGGTGAACCCGTTACAGTATGCTTGGGGTCATTGTCCTGTTACATGGCCATAATTTCATCCAAGCTGATTTCTATGACTCTAGAATACTTTGGTATACAGAGGAGTTTGTGGTCGACTCAATGCTGCAAAACAAGCCCAAATCATCACCCCAACACCACAGTGTACTGTCATTAAATTTAACATGCTAACTGAGGCCTGTAGAGTCTAAGATGTAACTCTTGGGTTTTTAACAATTTCTCTGAGCATTGCATGGTCTGACCTTGGGGTGATTTTGCTGGGACGTCCATTCCTGGGAAGATTGGGAACTGTCTTGAATGCTTCCACTTATGAATAATCTTTCTCCCTGTAGAGTGATGGACTTTAAATTGTTTGGAAATGGCCTTATAATCCTTCCCAGATTGATGGGCAGCAGCAATTGCTCCTCTAAAATCATTGCTGATGCCTTTCCTCCTTGACATTGTGTTAACACACACCTCAATGTGTCTAAAGAAAGCCTCTCTAGTATTGTATTCTACACTCTTGTTGAGGTTTGAGCTAAACTGGCATAACCACCACCCTTTTTCTGCTACTAATTACTCTAGTTCAAAGGTGTCCAACCTGCGTCCCTCCAGCTGCTGCATGACTACATATCCCATAATGCTTTTTCAGCTAAGGGGCTGGCAGAGGCGTATGGGACATGTAGTCCCATGTAGGCCGCAGGTTGGACACCCTTGCTATAGTTATACAACCCAATTCCCCGCTTGCATTCCCCACTCATTTTCTACTTTTCCTGGCTACATTGCCAGCTTCTAGCTGTCCTGTCATTAGCAATTAGTTAAATAAACCTAGAGGGGTTTGATATTACTTAAGTGAAATTGTTTAAAGAGAAGACTTACCAGACACCAACAACTTCTAATGCTCCTCCAGAATTTGTAGGTCCTTTGATGTGCCACTCCCCACTCTAGGCAGGATGGTCTTGCACTTATGAGATTAATGGGACATGCTTTCAAAGAGTGTAACATACATACTATGCAATATGTGGGAATAGTCTTCATTTTTATGTGATTAGTTAAGTGTGAGATGTAATCAATAAATAATTAGCAAGCACCATTTATTTGAAATGTAATATGCCATTTTTATTCAACTCTCCTCCTCCTGTGGATGTCCCATGCAGTAATCCCCATTTGCATTTGAGAGTTTCTATACTTTTCCTACTAACTAGCATCAACTTGGAGCATAGTGGAGTCCTTACAAGTCAGTATTGCAAAAATGTTGTGCAAGTTGGCAGTAGATTTGAGGTTGATGAATTTACAAGTTTTACCTGTTTCCCTTTGAAATATGATACAACTGGCAACTGGCAGTAATTTATCCTTTACTGAATATACTCATATAAGCTGGAGTTGAAAACAAAATTGTGAAGGACAATATGTGTGGTTGAAAATACAGTACACATTGATTTATGATCCCGCTCCACTGCAATAGATCTTTTCATGGCTATTGGGAAAAGGCAGAGTAGAAACATAGCAGCTGCTCTGGGTGGCAGTGGGATTAAGGCATAGGATGGGTGGCCAACATTTGAGGATTTTATGATATAAAAGTCATGTCAGAGATTTAAAATCAAAGAATAAGCTTTTAAAGTATTGTAGATTACCCTATAGATTTACCATATGTGGTATGAAGATACAGAAGCATTGTCGTGGCAGTCTTTTCCTACAACTACCACAGGCCCTGAAAATGCCTAAAAACTAGAGGAACAGGTCAAATAAAAAGCAGAGGCAATCATGACTACCAGAGCACAACTGTTAAGGAAAGACAAATAGGTCAAATTATGAAGCATCTTGACAAAATGTGTACCCTAAGAACAGCAGAACTGAATTGATGAGCAAAAAATATTTTTAATACCATTTATGACAACATGATCTCTACTCCCCAAGAGTAAAAGTTAGTTTAGTAAGCCAAGCCGTTGCTCTATGTATCTAGGGAAGTATCGACCATACCGTATCGATGAGGCCCAGTAGAAAAAACTAAGTTTGTTGGTTCTCATCTGCAAAGCACATTTTCCTCTTGTTTCTGGTCTTGACAACTCTTAGGAGTCTTATGAGTCAGTTACATAGAGGAATGGGTTTCCTTAATGATAGCACAGATGATTAAAAAATATTTGAGACATTGGCTCATGCCATGGGGCAACTACCAACTCACTTTTAGTCTGAACAACATGACTCAAAATGCAATTGTTTGCATGACAGCAATGGTATAAATTGAAATATGAATAAACATCAAGTGTCACTATGTTTGTGCCTACTAATACAAGCTTTTGGGAATGGGACAGGTCCACTCTAAATGTAGACTTTATCCTACTAGTAATTTTCCCGTAAACCTGTATCAGCAATAACACTTGATCAACAATCCAGAAATTGTCCAAATCTCAAAGTAGAAGAAAATCATTTACTTGTGTTTAGAATATAAATAATGTCTTGTAGGGCAGTAGGGAGGAGTCTGGCAACTACAGGCCACATTGTTGAACATCTAAAGTCACATGGGTTTCAAGATAAAAAATAACATGGGTTTGTGTGAGAAAGATCATGCCATACTAATCTTATTGATTTTTTTAATTGGGTGACAAAAATAATTGACCAAAGTAGTGCAGTAGACATTGTGTATCTGGATTTCAGTAAGGCATTTGACACAGTCTCACATATAAGACTTATCAATAAACTGCAATCTCTGAGTTTATATCCCAATGTTGTTGAATGGATTAGGCAGACAGCAGAGGGTTGTAGTCAATGGCGTATATTCGGAGCAAGGTCTTGTTACCAGTGGGGTACCTTAGGGATTTGTACTTGAACTCATTCTCTTTAATATTTTTTTAGCGATATTGCAGAAAGTCTTGGTGGTAAGGTGTGTCTTTTTGCTGACGACAAAACATTTTGCAGTGGGGTTGATGTTCCTGGAGGGATAAGTCAAATGGCTAATGATTTAAGTAAACTGTGGCAACTGGAATTTAATGTGGATAAATGCAAAGTAATATTTGATACTGTCCTAACTTCAATGTGTGAGGAAGGTGATTTAGGGGTAACTATTTCTGAGGATTTAACTGTAGGTAGACAATGCAGTAGAGCAGCAGGTAATGCTAGCAGAATGCTTGGTTGTATAGCGAGAGGTATTAGAAGTAGAAAGAGGGAAGTGCTCATGCCGTTGTACAGAGCACTGCTAAGACCTCACTTGGAGAATTGTGTACAGTACAGGAGACCATATCTTCAGAAGGATATAGATACTTTGGGGAGAGTTCAGAGAAGGGCTACTTAAATGGTTCATGGATTCAAATTTACCAGGAAAGGTTAAAGATCTTAACATATATAGTCTGGAAGAAAGATGTGAGGGGGGGGGGGATATGATAAAAAAACATTTAAATACTTAAAGGGAGTCAACATGATAAAGGGAGAGAGTTTATTTAAGAGGAGAAATATTAACACAACAAGAGGACATAGTTTTAACTAGAGGGGCAAAGGTTTAAACGTATCATCAGGAAATATTACTTTACTGAAAGGGTAGTGGATGCATGGAGTCGCCTTCCAGCAGAAGTGGTAGATGTTAAGACAGTGGAGGCGTTTAAGCCAGCATGGGAAAGGCATACGGCCAGGGTCTAAGGAAAGTATTCAGAGGTTGGGCAGACTGGATGGGCCAAATGGTTCTTATCTTCCGTCACTTTCTGTTTCTATGTTTCTTAGGTATACAATATATGTATATATAATATACACTCTATATGGACAAAAATATCGGGACACGTGATGATTACACCAACGGGGACTTTTATGACATCATTCTAAATACATAGACATTAATATAAAGTTGCTACCCCCTTTGCAGCTATAACAGTTTCTGGGAAGGCTTTCCACAAGATTTTTGAGTGTTCCTGTGGAATTTCTGCTCATTCATCCACTAGAGCATTTGTGCAGTCACGCTCTGATGTTGGATGAGAAGGCTTGGTTTGCAATTCCAGTTCATCCCTAAGGTGTTCGTTGGGGGTTGAGGTCTGGGCCAGTCAAGTTCTTCTACACCAAACTCATCCAACCATGTGGCTATAGACCTTGCTTTGTGCACTGGGGCACAGTCATGCTGGAATAGAAAAGGGCCTTCCCCAAGCTGTTTCCTCAAAGTTGGAAGCATAGCATTGTCCAAAATGTCTTGGTATACAGAAGCATTAAGATTTTCCTTCACTGGAAGTAATGGGCCTAGGCAATCCCTGAAGAACAGCCCCATACCGTTATTTCTCCTCCACCCAAGCTTTACAGTTGGCATAATGCAGTCAGACAGGTTATGTTCTCCTGGCATCCACCAAACCAGAACGTCCGGTGTCGGCATGCTGTACACCACTCAATCCTACACTTGGCATTGTACTACGTGATGTGAGGCTTGCATGACACCGCACAGTTTTTAAGTTGATATTATTTTACATGATCTTCCACTTCATGTCTGAATTGTTGCTCTTCCAGTTTCTGATAATACCACTTAAAGTTGACCGTGGAATATCTGGCAAGGGTAAAATTTCACAAATTTATTGCAAAGCTGGCATCTTAGTACCACACTTAAATTCACTGAGCTCTTCAGAATGACCCATTTTTTCATAAATGAGCAGGGCTCTCTCCACCTAATGTATCGGTTTGTCTTAGTCTGTCAATTCTCGTCTTGTCATACCCCTTGAATATATGTATTGTATTAAGCGCTGCATAAATTGTTGGCGCTATATAAATAAAAGATAATAATAAACGCAGACTGCATGGTTAGGTCATTGATTTGATACACCTGTGGTAATGGGTAATTATGTGTATCCCAATACTTTTTGTCCATATGTGTATATATATATATATATATATTTATATATATATATATATATACCGTATTGGCTCGGATATAGGCCGCCCCCCCCGTATATAGGCCGCACCCTAAAAGTTTGGTGCTTTTTTAAAGAAAAAGTTTTTTTTCTTTAAAAAAGCACCAAAAAAAACATGCTGCCACTGTCCTCCCCCCGAGATATGCTGCCACTGTCCTCCCTCCCCGAGATATGCTACCACTGTCCTCCCTCCCCGCGATACGCTGCCACTGTCCTCCCTCCCCGCGATACGCTGCCGCTGCCCTCCCTCCCCGAGATCCGCTGCCCTCCCTCCCCGCGATACGCTGCCCTCCCTCCCCGAGATCCGCTGCCCTCCCTCCCCGCGATACGCTGCCCTCCCTCCCCGCGATACGCTGCCCTCCCTCCCCGCGATACGCTGCCCTCCCTCCCCGCGATACGCTGCCCTCCCTCCCCGCGATACGCTGCCGCTGTCCTCCTCTGCCCCCCCTCCTCGACTTACCGGAGCAGACTCCCGGGTGTCTTCAGGGCCGGCGAGGGACATCTACGCAATACGCGTATGCAACTTCCGGTACCGTTACCGGAAGTTGCATTTGCGTATTGCGTAAATGTCTCCCGCCGGCCCCGCAAGACACCCGGGAGTCTGCTCCGGTAAGTCGGGGGTGGGCAGAGGTAAAACGCTTAGATAACCTCCCGTGCCGGCACCCCCCCCCGTGGGAAGTGCTGGCAGGGGAGGCTGTCTGAGCGTATCGGGGAGAAGGATGCAGGTCCCCTGCACCGCTGCGGGGGATCTGTATCTTAACCCCGCTGCCTGCCCGGCGCCCGGGACTGCATGTCCCGGGCGTCGGGCGCTAGACCCCGAATATAGGCCGCACCCCCACTTTAAAAACTTAAAGTGGGGGAAAAAAGTGCGGCCTATATTCGAGCCAATACGGTATGTTGAAAAACATCGCAATCTGAGACTGAAATGGTGAGCTTATTGCCACCTGTATGGGAACAATAAAGCTTTCTAAATTCAACTCCTGAGAGCGCTCATTCTGTTACGAAAGTAGTTATAAAAAAAAAAATGCCCATAGCACCAGGGTGCCAGACACAGTTAGAGTCTGTGAGTGCAGTTTCAACTGCACACAGTATATATTTAGTATATAAAATATAGTACATGTCATAATATATTATTAAGTAAAACAGGATAGGACACTAAATAACTGGTTTTTAATATGCCTCATTTTCTTATCATATTGAGGGTCTCAGTTGTTTTTTCTTAGCTAATCACTGAAAGGATTACGTTAAAAAGCTTGGCACCCAGATATACTAATTATCTGGTCACACCAACAAAGGCAAAATACATAGTGATCCCTGATCTTAAAATCAAACCAGACAGGTATTCAAAATAAAAGAGAAGCTGGACTCATAATGAAAGGTGTCAGCAATAGCACTGTTATACAAACACAAAAGGTGTCACCATCTACAACTAGACTTCAATACAAATACAAAACCCAGCAAGGTAAGCATTGTTATTTGCCTTGACATATGCATACATAGTTAGAAAAAAACCTTTCTTTAAAGGATTTTGTGATTCCGCCCACAAGAACAATATAAAAGAGAAATAGCCAAAAGCAGCCAAAATACTGAAGGTTTATTCATTTATATTGGGAAGACAGTTATAACACTATACTTATCTATTCAAGGTTCTGAAAATCTTAAACTTGATCTGTCAAGTTTCCCAAATCCTACATATCAGTTTAATACTTTTTTTTTATCAATTTGTTAATGCCTTGTGGTTTTAAGAATTATATTTGTAGTTTTGTAACACAAATTTGTATTTCTCGCTTTAATGAGAATACTCACCTATCCAAGTATTGTCATATTGTGCTCCTTGAAACAAACCACACTGTTTTTTTCCAGAGCAGTCTGTGTTTCTCCTTAGGTTACCTATGGGCTTTTCTTTATATCCCGAATAATTCTTCTGGCTGTTGTGGCTGAAATCTTTCTTGGTGTACCTGACCTTGGTATCAAGAGATCTCTGAATTTTCAACTTCTTAATAAGTGAAACAGTACTGACTGGCATTTTCAAGTCTTTGGATATCTTTTTATATCCTTTTGCATCTCTATAAAGGTGGTCGACTCAGTTTGTACCCCATGAAACATCGTTAACAGAATGAAGGTACAGACAGGCAAAATGAAACACAGCAGGCTGAACCTTGATATGAGATGGTCTGTATTGAAGAAGCTGGCAAGACAGGTAAGTACAGGCTGTAGACACAACCAAACAGAGCACAGACACAAAGGCAGATGTATAGCACAATAGCCCCTAGTCGCGCACAAGATAGTACGCCGTAGCTGGACTGGCGGGGCCTGCTTTCTGGAACACGGCAGAAAGTTCACAAACAGGGAACATGGCTGGAAGCCCTCAGACAGGGCACGCTGCTGGAAGCCCTCAGACAGGGCAGACATAGTCAGGCAGGCTGGTTCAGAACCAGAAGAACGATATCATAGCCAAAATCGGAATCCAAGAGGAGAGTCAGAACAAGCCGGGTCAACACAGGCAGTAGAAAAGTCAAATCAGGAACCTCATCAGTGGGAAATTATTTTTACATTTTACTATTTATTTTTTCTTATTATTTTTTAAAATTTATTATAGTAATCACATTGTGATTAGAAAGCTAGGCTCCATTGACTTGCATGGTTGAATGCAGTAACTGTATTGAGCCTGCAAGTGGAGCCAGATTCTCAGGAGTGAATGGGAGACGTTGACACCCCAGGGAGGGGCCAGACATTGCCCCAGATGCCGATTGCGGTGTTGCTGAATGCCTCGATGTTTGAAGTCATGGCGGTCCTGAGACGTCAATTGTCGTTAACCCTTTGTTTTTAGGTGACGTTCCTGGACCTTCAATTGTCATTAAGGGGTTAAACCAGGTTAAATGATAAAATGGAACATTTAATATGATAAAATAAATTAAAACATTTTGCATAAAATTACAATAAATACGTAAAACCAGTCATTGGGACGTTCACTCCATTCCAAGTAAAATGTTCCACATATTAAAGCACCAAAGTCTCTTTGCTTTTATTGAATCCATGTGTTTACAATCCTTTAAAAGGTGTGTGTGCATGTCGCTTAAAGCCATCTTAAGACGAATGGAAGGGTCTATATATATTCTTTCTTAAGCAATAAAATATTCCTGGTCTTCCAAACTTCCTTTTTATACAATTTATCATAATCCCTAAAACACATGACTGATCAGCAGTAGCACAAGTAAAAAAAGCTACATAAAACAACTGTATAGTTTAAAAACTGAAGACCACAAATCCATTTTAAAAGCAGCCCTGCCTTTTTCCATATATCCTGTGCACAAAAGCAGTTCCAACATAAATACAACACTGTCTCATCTTGTATACACTGATCTCTGGGGCACTTAGCGGTGGTACCAAGACCTCTCCTGTGCTGCAATTGCATAGTAGGCAAACATTCGTGCACTACCTGCCATGCAAGATCTCTCTGAGAGTTGGCTAGAAAGTGGCGACATACATTCTGCCAAACTCTTCTGTACTCTATGAGAGTATTGTGCCACTAATTCAGTTTGTTCCTTCGATAATATAGCAGCAGTCAACTTCTTTGGATTTGATAATATAACAAAGAGTTAAGAGACAGCTAGTAAAAGTTATATTTCCTAAACATTTGACCAGCCGCATAGTGTAAAAAGGAAGCAAAGGTATATTCTTTTATAAAAGTTTTTAGAACACTTAGTAAAAAAACTTTATATCTAAAATACGCTCCACATCAGGCATCCCCTTACCACCGTTCACGTTTTGTTTGCACGCTTTCTCTCTTGTAAGTTTCTCACTTCTGTAGTTCCAGAAAAACATAGGTTTCTTTGCGTACAAGTCAGCGTCTAGAATGTGGTACGTATATATTTAATTTCAATTTTTAACTGTATCTCAACTGGAAAAAATGGAAATCTGGAAAAATAAATTATTAATTAAATTATTCATTTAAATAAATAACATTTACTTAACAGATATGGTACAGCGTAATTCCCACCACTACACACTGAGCCAGGCATTGACAGTAGTGCAGCATAACCCCATTACTATATACTAAGCCAGACATTGATGTGATAGGCCTATGCCCCTAAAACAGCCTGTCTGTGCCACTGCTGCCCATTTAGCAGCCTGACTGTGCCACAGCTGCCCCTGAAGCAGCCTTCCTGCGTCACCACTGCCCCTGAAGCAGCCTGCCTGTGCCACCACTACCCCTGAAGCAGCCTGCCTGTGCCACCGCTGTGCCTGAAACAGCCTGCCTGTGCCAAGTCTGCCCCTGAAACAGCCTGCCTCTGCCAACTCTGCCCCTTTTAGCAGCCTGCTTGTGTCACTTATGCCCCTCTAACCAGCCTGCCTGTGCCACCTCTGCCCCCCTAATCAGCCTGCCTGTGTCATTTCTGCCCCTAAACACTAACTTACTCACTACTAACTTGCTTCATTAATTCAATCACCCACTAACTAGCATTCATTCACCCATTCACTCTCCTGCACCCACTTTCACTGGTCCGGGGGGTGGCTGAGCATCATCGGGGGGTCGTGCAGACGTCTATGCGGCATAACGCAGGCCCGCGCAGTGTATGAGGAAACTGTATTCCCGCCCACATTCCTTCTCCCCCTGCACGGGAAATTAGCTTCCTCATACAGGGTGCCACAGTAAGCTGCGGGCCCGCGTTAGGTAGCCGTCAGGACACCGAGCACCCCCCTGATGAGTGGGCCCCCCTTTAGGTATGCTACTGGCTACGCAACACATTAAACTCTCCTCTAATGCAAAGGAAATAAATCCCAAAGTTTATCCGAAAAGCTTATCAATTAACCCCCAGCAACTATCTACCTTTGCTTTACTTTCTCAAAACAAACACCTTATCATTCCATTGCTATTTCTCTTCCTTTATTGATTTATCTGAGAGGCTTTCCCATCATGTATGCTTTTTGGTTCCAACAACTCCCTTTCATCATGCTCACTTTTATTTATATGCTTTTCTATTATATCCTTGATTTCACGTTGTAAACCTGCCAATATATCTTTGTGAAACTGTAGATGTAAGAGTAGCTGGATGACCTCACCTCGGTTTTACCTTCTCAGTATTGACCCATTCCTCATTTGATTTATAATGCGAGACTCTTCACATTTTATTCTAGTATGCTATAACATATAATACCATAATACTTTATTTGCCCATCCAGCGTAGACAATGCAAATAGTCTGCGTTATAAATTATAAATTAATCCCATTTTATGCCACAGTTTTCACAGGTGTTTACGGATCAGAGTGAGATATTATATATATATGCATACATACAATTTAAGAACTAGGGAGCCCTATATTTGTTACATCTGCATGACTATTCCTCCCAAATTATCTCTCACCTCTTTAGTTAAAGATTGTTGGTTCATGGTGAGGTGTAAAGAAGGGAGTGTACTTCTAGACAAGAAATGTATTAGATTACGCAGTCTCTGTCATCAATCGAGGCAACCAATTTTGACATACATGAGGTGAACTTACAAACATTTCCAAAACAATCACACTGATTTGACATACAACAACAGTTCCCTTTTAAGCTGTCTGTAATTTAAATACTATAAAAGTTCTCATAATGTGTTCAAAAACTTGCAAGTATATAACAGAGAAAAGGCCAGTATACAATGACCACTTATACACTTCATAAGTATATATTGCTCATAAAAACTGAGCTCAACAATGTACACCCCAGTATTCTAAATTATGTTACCATGTTACAAGTGATATCCTAATTCATATTATATTATATATATAGACAAAAGTAATTATTAAATTCAGTCCCATTGCCAAGGTGTATACAATCTATCACTAGACATGCAGTCTGCATTTACTGCATGGGTCATTCTGAAGAGCTCAGTGAATTCAAGTGTGGTACTGTAATAGGATGCCACTATTGCAATATGTCAGTTTGTGAAATTTCTTCCCTGCTAGATATTCAGCAGTCAACTATAAGTGGTATTGTTGGAAAGTGAAAGCGTTTAGGAACAGCAGCAACTCAGCCACAATGTGGAAGACCAAGTAAAGTCACAGACTGGGATCACCGAGTGTTGAGGCGCATGGTGAGTAAAAGTTGCCAACGCTCTGCTGATTCTATAGCTTCCACTGGCATTAATATCAGCACAAAAACTGTGTGGCTGAAGATTCATGGAATAGGTTTCCATGGCTGGACAACTGCATGCAAGCCTCACATCACCAAGTACAATGCCAAGCGTCAGCTCGAGTAGTGAAAATCATGCTGCCACTGGACTGTGGAGCAGTGAAAACATGTTGTGGAGTGATGAATCACACTTTTCTGATGGGCAAGTCTAGGTTTGACGGATGCCCGGAGAACGTTATCTGCCTGACTGCATTGTGCCAACTGCAAAGTTTGGTGGAGGAGGGATAATGGTATGGGGCTGTTTTTCAGGGGTTGTTTTAGGCTCATTACCTCCAGTGAAGAGAAATCCTAATGCTTCAGCATACCAAGATGTTTTGGACAATGCTATGTTTCAAACGTTGTGGATGTTTGGGGGTGGCCTTTTCTATTCAAGCATTACTGTGCCCTAGTGCACAAAGCAAGGTCCATAAAGACATGGTTGCATGAGTTTGGTTTAGAACAACTTGACTGGCCCACACAGAGCTCTGACCTCAACCCCATCGAACACCTTTGGGATGAACTGGAACAGCATGGTTGTTGGTGCCAGACAGGCTGGTCTGAGTATTTCAGAAACTGAAAAAAATCTACTGGGATTTTCACGCACAACCATCTCTATGGTTTATAAAGAATGATCAGAAAAAGAGAAAATATCCAGTGAGCGGCAGTTTTGTGGACAAAAATGCCTTGTTGATGTCAGAGGAGAATGGGCATACTGGTTCGAGATGACAAAAAGGCAATAGTAACTCAAATAACCACTCGTTACAACCAAGGAATGCAGAATAGCATCTCTGCCTGGTCGGATGAGTCTCGATTCCAGCTGTTACATTCAGATGGAAGGGTCAGACTTTTGTGTAAACAGCATGCAAGCATGGATCCATCCTTCCTTGTAACCATGTTTCAGACTGCTGGTGATGTAATGGTGTGGGGGGCATTTTCTTGGCACACTTTGGGCCCCTTAGTATCAACTGAGCATAGTTTTAACGTGACAGCCTACCCGAGTATTGTTGCTGACCACGTCCATACCTTTATGACTACAGCGTACCCATCTTCTGATGGCTACTTCCAGCAGGATAATGCACTATGTCACAAAGCTGACATCACTGGTTTCTTGAACATGAAAATGAGTTCACTGTACTTTAATGGCCTCCATTATCAGCAGATCTCAATCCGATAGAGCACCTTTTGGATGTGGTGGAACGGGAAATTAGCATTATGGATGTGCAGCCGACAAATCTGCAGCAACTGTGTGATGCCATCATGTCCATATGGGCTAAAATCTCTGAGGAATGTTTCCAGCACCTCGTAGAAAGTATGCCACGAAAAATGAAGTCAGGTCTGATGGCAAAAGGAGGTCCAACCCGGAATTAGCAAGGTGTACCTAATAAAATAGCCAGTGAGTGTATATATATATTTATATATACACAGATCATCTCTGTGGGGTGTTCCCGGTCTGCAGTGGTCAGTACCTATCGAAAGTTATCTCCAACGAGGGAAAAGTGGTGAACTGGCGTCAAGGTCAAGGACGGCCAAGGATCATTGATGCACATGTGGGGCGAAGGCCAGCTGGTGTGGTCAAATCCAATAGACAAGCTACTGTAGCTCAAGTTGCTAAAACACGTTAATGCTGGTTCTGATAGAAAGGTGTCAGAACACACAGTGCTTCCTAGTGTATGGGGCAGCGCAGCCTCAGAACTGTCAGGGTGCCCATGCTGTCCCCTGTCGTTACATTTGGCACATGAGGATCAGAACTGAAGCGAAGAAAAATGGAAGAAGGTGGTCTGGTCTGGTGAATCATGTTTTCTTTTACATCACGTGGATGGCCAGGTGTGTGCACATTGATTACGTGGAGAACGCATATGGGAAGAAGGCAAGCCAGCAGAAGCAGTGTAATATTTTGGGCAATATTCTGCTGGGAAATCTTGGGTCCTGCCATTCATGTGGATGCTACTTTGACACGTACCACCTACCTAAGCATTGTTGCAGACCATGTACACAGTATTCCCTGATGACATTGGCCTCTCAGCACGATAATGCGTCCTGGCACAAAGGAAAAAAAATGTTCAGGAATGGTTTGAGGAACACAAGGATTTTAAGGTTTTGACTTGGTCTCCAAATTTCCAAGATCTCAATCCAATCAAGCATCTGTGGGATGCCAAACAAGTCCAATCCATGGAGGCCCCACCTTACAATTTACAGGACTTAAAGGATGCTAAAGTCTTGGTGCCAGATTTCACAGCACACCTTCTGAGGTCTAGAGGAGACAATGCCTCGACGGGTCAGGGCTGTTTTGGCAGCAAAAAGGTATATAAAAATATATGTTGGAATAAATATTCTTTTACTGTAAACAAAGATCCAAAACATTGTTTAAAAGGATAATGGTCCCATAGTTTTATTAACAGGTTAGCAAAACAAAGTCAAATGGATTACAATATTTACATGCTATTTGAAAACAAAGAAGTGATAAAACACATCACAACTTTTACTGTTTTTGGTAGCAGCTCACTGCCAAGAGATTTAAGGACAAAGTCAATTAATATGTTGTACTCTTTAGCCATGCTGGACCAACTTTCTCTGTGTTTTTAACCCGCTACAGGTACAAAGTGTCTGCTGCAAAAGCTCTTTAATTAGAAAAATTGCTTGTGCCTCTTTTCCATGCCAATTTCATTGAGACATTTTGGAAGCTTGGGTTAAAAAAAGCTGCACCCCTTTAGTTTTTACCTGTCTTCCCCACATATATTCCAGCTAGGTTGTCAGCGTGATAAACCAAAAAAGATGCCTGCTCATTTCAAAAGAATGAGGTAGGGGTAAATATTATAGGAACCTTTTAAGGATGTTTTTTTTTTTTTTTCATAAAAAATCGACTAAAAGTCTACCTTAGCTAGAATTATATAAAAAAGGAAAACAGTTTCATATATTTAAAATGTTTAATCTCAAGAAAGTGCAACTGAGACAGAATTAAGAAATTAAAATGTTAATGTGTAACCATCTCTCCTGGTTAAAACTGGGAGATGCAAATCAATACATTTGTAGGGTGGTTCAGTTTTTTTTTTTAATTAATAAACAGCCGTACAAAATCTTGAATGATTCAAATGCTATTTGGTTTGAGTGATATTTCAATGAATGCAAATTAATTTGTGCCTTTTTAGATCAAATGCTTTACACGCAACACCCCCATCGTTGAAGGAAAAAAAAACCACAACTCCCCCCCCACACACAAAAAGATGGGTTAACCTTCATGCATCTGAGGTTTAAAGTTCTGGTGGTTTGAGAGGTACTGGTGCGTGGAGGTACAATATATATATACATATAATAATATTTTTTTAAAGAACAAAACATTTGGAATTGTATAACTTAGTTTTTCTCACTTTCAGACTTTGGATATTTAATGATGCATTTGTAGTATTTTCACAATTTTCAATAAACATGCTGTAATGCTATATGCAATATTGACTATTTTGCATACAAGTTAATATGTAGCGAAGTTGTGTCAAACATTCATATCACTTTCTTGCATATAACCATTCCAATTGGTAAAATCAAGTTTATGCTACATTTCTTTAGTGTGGCACTGCAGAAAATAGACAAGACATGGTGATGGGGCCTGCACAGGCTAAGAGGCCAATATTTTCTTTTTTGTAAAAACGAAACAAAAATAACAAAAACGTCACCTTACACGGAGTTCAGTAACAGTTAAACACTAACCTATACGGTATTTTTAACATATTTTTACCTTTTTTATTTTATTAAAATGTAACAAAAAATAATCACAGTATTTTAAGACAAAGGCCAGAAGGGGCTTTAAGCAGGATGGTTTGTCTTTTATTCATTCTGAAATATTTGTTCATTATCTTGCTCAACTTTCGACCACCAGGAAAAAGTAGTACAAACAATGTAGAGAATTCCCTTGTGTAATTTTGAGGTACTAGGAATCTGGTGACTGCTGAATGAAGAGCATGAGTTTCAAGCTCCTGTAATTGTCTCTAGAGCAACTGCACGAGAATTTCATATTAAAAATGTATAAAGATGTCCAAAAATGGTTTCTATTGACTTCTATGAGTCCAAGGGAAAAACCAAAGAATTCCATAACAGTTTTGTTCACTGAAGTAATAGTCCTCCTGTTAATCCTAAATGAACGAAGCTTGAAAACTAAAACAATTAGTAGTGATGTCCTGGAGTGACTAATTTCTTATTTAAATATTGTACTTTATACAAACTCATACAAGTACCAGTGCTTGGGAAAAATAGATGTTAAAGGTCCTAAAAAGCAGCTTTTTTTCTGGAAATGTGTCCAATAGTTCAAGTAAGTACTCATTATATTGCCAGAAATTATTTATTCCTTTTTGGTCTCCACTTTTTCTGAAATGGTTAGGTTTTTAAAACTAGAAGTTTTCGTTTGCTGGCAATAATCTCCTAGTCTCTCTTCTGTCTTTTCCACTTTGTTCACATAGTCCATCTGGCTCTCCTCAACATTGTCTTCTTGCTTTCGGGTCTCTTCAATTTCTTTAGGGTTTTCACTTATGGTCCTGTCAAATGAAAGGCAACACAAAATGAATGCCTTGTTGTGTGCAACAAAATAACATACATATTGCATACTGAATACTCAATGTTTACCCGATCTGTCTAGAATGCTTTTTATAAATCATGGAACAAAGTCTTCCTTTGCTGTAACTAAGGAAAAAAAAAAAAAAAAAAAAAAGATTTCCTAAATGAATTCCTAAAAATGCCAACAGAGCAGATATAGGTCTTGTATTAATAGGTTTATTTAGTTGCTTCATTTTGAGGGTGGGGGCTGGCAGGTTGTTCTTCAGCTGCTATGCACCTCAAACTGCCAGTGTGATCTAGAAACTTGTGCCAATAGCTAACTGAGCATCATGGCCTTAAAACAGCTGAGGTTATGGAATATCATGTTAAGTACTTCTATTTGGATTGGGGATGGAATATATATTAATAATAAAAAGCACCCTGCAAAATGCAAGCTTACATGCCATGTCGCAACACATGCCGTTCCCATTCTGAGTCTTGCGTAAAGGTTCTTCCACAAAACTCACATCGAAAACGTTTTTCTGGTGTGGCAACCTTGTTGTCAGGAAAGGGCACAGTGTCTAATAAAAGGGGAAAAAATAGGCTAAAATACAATAGGAAATGTACAGCATCTTACTATGGGTTTCATTTAAATATTTAAACTTGTTATTGACACTGTACTTTGTGATAGGCACATGATCCACTGCACTTTGGCTTCCATTGTAAACGGTTAGGTAAGTTTACACCACTTACATTAAGCATACCTTCTTATTTATGTTGCCTATCAGGTGAATTCAAGCATGTTTTCCAGTTTTCAGATTTGGATATTGCTAAGGTCAACAAACATGCACAAACACTGCATATCTAGAGCAGACTGTTGACACAAACCTTCAGACTTGAAGCCAGTTTCCTCTTCATCACTGCTTGAAGTATCTGTTTTATCTTTCATTTGTTCTAACTGATCCAAGTTCACAAGTCCAACCAGTTCAAAATTACGAGATACCTACAATAAAAAAGATCATGAGTCTACAAAGGGTGTTGCAGCCAATATGCACACTTTCTCTTTGTTGGTATCTATTATGTGTGCTTATAATTAACAGCAAGACTGTGGTGGCACCTGGTTGATAGTGGGTTCCAAATTAAGAGGTACCCCACCACAGAAAAAAAAAGAAAAAAGAAACTTGGACATGGTTATGTTTTTCTTCACCAATCTTTATTACAACGACATAGTGCATACCTTATGTTCCTCTCTAAGATGGCTGTCTAGCTCTTCTGATTGCTTGCTTTCATAGTAGCATAGTTGGCATTTGTAGGGTTTCAGCTCATTGTGCTTCTCTATGTGTTGTTGTAAGCTTTCATCACTGGAGCAGGTAAAGGTGCATTTATCACATCGGAACACAACTCCCTGCAGTTGTTTAGATAACTTAGAGCGGCAGACTTCTATTGGGACGACTCTTTCTTCTGCAATCAAATAAACAAAAACATTTAAAACTGAACGCATATCATTTTCCTTGTACTAAGAGACATTTTTTTCTTCAGATAATGCTGCTATTATTATTTTCTGCTAATGTGGGTGGTGCGTGGGGTCTAAGAAGTACCATATTAAAAACACCTGCACATTAGACAATTTTAGTCAAAATTACAGACCTGTGGTATAGATTATGCGTAAATATATATATATTTTTTTTAAACAAAATACATTTTGATCACAAATAAAGTGTTTGTTTGTGGGTACTGCTGTACTTCCAATATCTGGCCATAACTGAAAATGTAACCTGCTCACCTATTGTTTTAAACCCAGTAGCAATAATTAAATGTTTATACATGGGAGGTACCTTTTTAATTCATTTTCGCTGCTGTTATTTTCATTTTTATAAAACGGGCACTGGTTTATAGTATTGTTAGACTATGATAAGGTTTACACAGCAATGTATGTAAGACTTTAATTGTGTCTGTTTTTTAATGTCATAAACAGGTTGATTTTATTTGCAATTGTAAAACACACATGGAGCTATAGAATCATCCTATTGTATTCAGCATTCTTTCCAAAGAAGATACATCCAAAAAGTTAGACGATAGATGACCACTATGGAAAAATAAAAAAAAAAAAAAAAAAAAGACAGCAGGCAACTGCAGATGACTATTGGAATTCCTGTGCAAATCGATAGCTGTATTGCCTAAAACTAATTTAGTGGTAACATCAATAAATGCACTTGATGAGATCACATCAAAAAAAGGTGGTGTATTTTACACTCTTCTAAAACAGAGACCACAAATATTAAAATTTAAGAATATATCTTCAACATGTATGGATAGCTGAAGTTAATGGCAATAAACCGAAAAGGGCTCTATAATTTTTTTATGTGTCATAACAATGCCAGGTCAAACACCTAGAATCATCCAAACATCATATAGTATACAACAGAAGTTACTCTGTTACTGCACCGTGACAACCTAATACACAGAAGACATTACATAAACACAAGGGATCTTGATAGTATATTGCAGTTTGAAAGCTGATCCAACATTGACTAAAAATAGCAGTGACCTCCAGAGAGGGTACACAGACAATAAAACAAGAAAGCTTTCAGATTTCTGGAAACTGGTCATAGGTAGATTGGTATTCACATATAAAAATAATGATTTCATCTATGGCTTTTTATATTTCTAATAGAAGGCCCACCTTCCAGATAGGGACAAGTATAACAAGGGTTAATCATCAATATTTTTTTTCAATGATATAGCCACCTTTCTTGGAAGTTATTATACACATATACAGTAATGTTGAAAGGTTTTAAGCAGGTGTAGAGGCAGGAATGCTTTGAAAAATGCAAAAGTTAATTATTATTTTGCCTTCAAAACAGCATAAATTATTCTAGGTTTGTTTTTTTTTTTTGGAACATAGCGAATAGGTTGTCCCAAGCATCCTGAAGAACTAACCACAGTTCTTCTTTGGATTTAGGCAGCCTCGGTTGATTCTCTATTCATCTAATCCCAGACAGACTCGATGTAGAGATCAGGGCTCTGTCGGGGCCCTACCATCACTTCCAAGATTTTTTCTTTATGCGAACAATAATTGTTAATAACTTTGACTGTATGTATTGGGTCATTGTCATGCTGCAGAATACATTTGGGACTAATCAGATGCCTCCCTGATGATACTGCATGATGGGAAAATATCTGCCTATACTTCTCAGCATTGAGAATACTGTTAATTCCGGCCAAATCCTAAACTCTAATGGCAGAAATGCAGCCTCAAACTTGCAAGGAACCTCCACCACACTGCACTGCTCTCTGCAAAAAAAACCCCAAAAATCATTCTTGTACTGCTCTCCAGCCCTTTGGTGAACAAACGACCTTCTGCTACAGCCAAATATTTTGAACTGGCTCATCAGACCACCGCACCGGCTGCCATTTTTCTGCACCCCAGTTCCTATAAACAGTTATGTCTTTGTTTCCACGTCGGAGGTATGGCTTTTTGCAGCAAGCCTTCAATGAAGACCACTTCTGACCAGAATTTTCCAGACAGCATCTAGGTGTACCAGTGTACTACCGTTTTCTACCAATGCTGAGCTGATGGCACTGCAGGTCCGATTGAGAAGGGAGGCAAGTATGACGTGTCTTTCATCTGCTGCACTAAACAGTGCTCATTTCTTTGTGCTTTTTCAAAAGAGCTTAGCCAGAACATCTGGAAACCATTGTCTGCTTTAAAATTTCTGCCTGGGAGAGACCTTGCCGATTGTGTCTTGTTGCGGATGCTCAGTCTTGCCATGTTTGTATGACTTGACATTAAACTCTCCAGCAACCTCACCTTGTTACTGAGTTTGGTTGTTCGTCACCCAGTTTATTCCTCCTACACAGCTGTCCCTATTTCAGTTAATGAGTGTTTCAACCTACATATTAAATTGATGCTCATTAGCACCTGTCTGGTATAATTGTTTAATCATACACCTAACTATATATTGATTTGATTTAGATTTTTCTTCTGTTTACTCGCTTTGCATTTTGTTAATTGATAAAAACTATTACCAAGTCTTTATTTTAAAGCATTCTTACTTTACAGCAACTTCTTCAGACCTGCCTAAAACTTTTGCACATTACTGTATATTAATTTGATCTATTAGATTAAAGAGAACCTGAGTGAAAATGCATTTTTATACTTGTATGCAGCACTCAATGCCCCCATTACTTAAAACTGGGTTAAGCCACATTTAGAATCCACAACTGCAATCTAATTAGGTCTAGGTTACGTATGAAACTTTGACATAGCCAACCCACAACTTTACCTTTCTTATTCTGTTACCAATCTCTTGTAAACTTTGTGTTATTTGGGGTGATATTTTTCTGTGTGACTAACAGAGCTTCAGCTTTAGTTGATAAAAGAATGCGTTGACTTTCACCTATATAATTCCCTAATATGAAGCAGCATCTGTCCATGTACTGATGCATCACAGCATTTCCAAACCATGAAACTGCCACCATCATTTTTGACCACAGTATCTAGGTGTTTTTTGGCAGACTCGAACGCCACTATTGTTCCAGACTTTCTTCATCAGGTCATTATGATGGACAATGGTTCAGTAGAGCCCCACAATCTTAGAGTAACCATTTTCAAACTCATACAGATCAACAGAAAAGTGGCATAATATGGCATTGGAACAATGCATGTGGACAAAATCCAATGGATTTTCAGTACCAACATTACATTTATATTGGGCACATGTATCAGACTCCCTCTATATATTCTTGCACTAATTTGACCACAAACAATGTGAAAAATATGCAACAAAGCTGAAACCATACACAGAACCTAAAAATAAATAGGTTGACACAAATTAAGAAAACAGAGAAAAAAGCAGTTTCAAGCTGATTTTCATGTAACTATTCCAGGTGATAATGTGCTTCAGCATTTAATTAGTCAAGAATTACCTACCACGGAAGATGAACCATGCCCTTAAATTTGACTACGTAGCACTATAATCCCTATTTTTGCATAGAGGCTAGTATGCAAGGCACACCACAATCTGTAGTTAAACCTTAGAGGGAAAATGCACAAGGTACAGGCCATTGATAACTACAGATCAGGATTTCATGAAACAAGATCAACAGGAATGTTGTATCACTGTACAATAAGTGGCAACACATTGTAAAGAAACAATTACGAAATTACCTCTGTGTAGGACAATATGATCAATCATGTTGTGTTTATATTTTGTGTGGTACAGGCAGAATGGACAACGAAGGTCTTTAGGTCCTTCCTTGGGGGTTCCTGAATGTCCAGCTTCAACATGCATAGTAAAAGCAGACCTGCAAAAAAGAGTGTTTGAATATCATGGTATCATGTCAAATCAACTAGACAGATATATATCTTTTTTTTTTTTTTAATAAAAACAAAAAACTGTTAAAAGTCGAAGTGTAGCATTGTGCCATATGACTAAATTTTAGCTTTGCACTGCTTAACTGTACATATCAAAATGTCACATCCTGGTGGAATGATTTACACGCACAATGAGAAAGAGAGAAAAAAGAGACTTGACTGTATACAACAAAATTTTATTTTGGATTACGTACTTAAAGCATGTATAAAAAGTGCAATCTTTGCACTTAAAAAGTTTCTTTCCTCCGTGCTTATCTCGGTAGTGACGACGAATGCTTTGAATGTATCCAGATGAAAATTCACAGAATTCACAGTTGAGGACCGCTTCCTGTTTCAGCTCGGCTGAAGTGTTGACCACAGGAAGAGGCACAGGGCTATTGTTGCTGTTATTTTTAGCTAGAGCAGCCGACTGGTAATGATTGAGTTGCTGCTGAACATCTGGTGGCTCAGAATACAAAGACTCTGTGGAAGAAGACAAAAGACAGGTCATATACTGCAGTAACACCTATAGAGTAACATAAGCGTTTACCACTTTTATAGGACTTAAAATGGTTCCAAAAATCCAAAACTAACATACATCTACCTTAGTATTCTTAGATTATGAAAAACAACACTTTTTAGGGTAAATCAAATTTTATTGTTTTTTCAAACAGTCGAGGGAGGGATACAGAAAGGAAAAAAGGGGAGGGGGGGGGACACAGGTAGCATCACAGTAGGTTACAGGAGTGGTACCCAGCATGCCGTCACAGAACAAAAGACGGGCCATGATGAAATGCAAGAGCAATATCACACAGAATGACATATGTAAAACTAACAAAACAAGGGACCAGGCACACGTCCCTCAAAAAGAGGGCACAGCATGAATGAATCCAAAAGCACACAGGCGAACGTTAACACAGGTTCCAGAACAGCAGAGCAGGTGGACACCATGTAGTAGTGTAACGTGTGTGAGGCAGATGGGCGAAATTAGGAAAATGAAGGCAGCATCCGCAGGGTCGCGGAAACAAAACAAGCGGACCATGAGACAAGGTCCAGGACCAGCGGGTCAAGCGCGTGAGAAAGAAGGAGCCCATTAGCACATAGGAAAGGACTCAGAAGAGGAGAGCGATTGTCGTGGCACCACGAGACCGGGAAACCTGATCACGGAGCAACAGTGACACAGAGGGGAGGGGTAGGAAGGATAAGGAGTGGGAAGGAGGGAAAAAAAAAAAAAAAAAAAAAAAAAAAAAAAAAAAAAAAAGAGGAGGGGGTAGGAAAAGGGGAGAGAAAGAAAGAGGAAAGAAAAGGAGGGGGAATCCAGGAGAAGTGGCGAGACAGCAAACATAGCGGATTCAGGTAAGCAGAGAGCGAACCAGGGGGCCAGACATAAAGTCCAGCCAATAGAACCACATTGAAAAACAACACTTTTTATGTAGATATAAAAAAGTGTTTCAAATTAAAATTAAATGGAAAGCTGCTGAAGTCAAGCAACAAATGCATACGGAGCATTAAAAGGTACTGATGGTTTTGGTCTATTAGCGAGCAGTTATTTATTCTTGCTACACTTCCTTTATTTACTCATGTCCAACCTAAGTTGGGTTCTTGAGCAACTTTTCTACCAAGCACAGAATAAAACAACTCTTCAAAGAAAGGTAAATGCTTTCTTGAATGTGATCAGTTATGCATTCTATGAAAATATGCCTACAATAACTTCCCAATTATTATTATTCAGGCTGAAGAAGCGCAAATCCAGGTTGTGTTATTTAAATCTAACAGCTGACTTCTTATACACCTAGGTTATATATACTATCATGTTTTTATGTAATTATTAACGTCATGAATATTATTAACACAACATTGTTTATCGCAATGAGTGAATCCAGATCTACCACTGATCACACACTCTTTAGAAAACAATGTGTTCTTTCAGTTTGAAGCATTGCACAAAACTAGCTACAAACTGCATTTTAATCTCAAGTTTCTTTTGCAAT
The DNA here is from genome assembly GCF_027358695.1 of Spea bombifrons. Classification (NCBI taxonomy): domain Eukaryota; kingdom Metazoa; phylum Chordata; class Amphibia; order Anura; family Pelobatidae; genus Spea; species Spea bombifrons. Next base: position 90,405,209 of record NC_071087.1, read on the forward strand.
TGTGATTGTCCACAAAGTCTTCCAAGAATAGTTACTTTTGATAATATGATTAAGGGAAACAGAACACATGTATCCCTTATTTATGAATGTAGAGTACAACCATTTAAACAGGTCATTGACCTGAAACTTTTCCATAGGAAAAAGTTCTACGACTTGCCTCTATCACAAGAATGAACAATTGGCAATAGCCAATCTTGGTCTTTGGATACTGGGGTTATTTCCAACAAGACAGGCCATGATTATAACAACTATTGTTTCATAAGGTAAAATTAAATGAAAAGATAATGAAAAGGAAGTAGAAGATAAGAACAATGCAACAACACTGAAATAAAGTATACCTTGCATATGTACTAACTCTTTTGGATTTGCAAAGAAACCTTACTATTAAGAGCAATTAAACCAAACTAAAGCAGAAATGTTTTGAAGGTGAACACTCCAAGTACCTTAAAAGTATTATGGAGCCAGGGGCTCCTTAAAAATGTGTTCTACTAACGAGAAAATGCTCTTTTAAAATGTAGACTCTTTAAAAGCCTTAATTATCTGGGTCAACCAGGATAATAATCCCTTATCTCAATTTCATTTTTTAACTCCTCTTCTCTACATATTCTTTACAATGACTTCTGCATTTCAACAAAGTATTTTTAAGCTGGCTGTAAATGGTAGGCAAGCTAGCACAGTCACTCTATACTCCTATAACATGTGCTTCCTGTTTTTGGTAATTGAATGCTCATGGTTAAATGGAACATTCTGGAAAGGTCATCCAACTTAGTGTCTTGGCTTTCTCCTCATTCTGCAGCATTACATTCCTTGAGCGTGACATTAATATAAAACACAGATATTTTTATGACATTGATCTTCTTCACACAAGGACAAGGAGTTTTTCCTTGAGAAAATATCACAAGTGTAGCTTCAAACCAGTTCAACCAGTTCTCTCTCTCACAGACCAAAGAAACAAAAGATTGTAGATGTCCAAAAACATAAGCTGGGGTGAGCAAAGGAAACCTTTACGACAGAACCCATTATGACCCCTTTAAAAAAACCTCAAATAGACTACTTAAGCAGCATTATTGTCCGGTTAAATGCATACTAGTAGACAGGCAAAAAGAGACTGAAAGTAACACATTCAAGTGCTATGCTCTTCTCTCAAGAATATGGATTATATTTATTCCTTATATTTATAGCTTTCAACCCTGCAAGGAATATGACTAATTTAGCCTGGGTTTTAAGTGTTATAGGCTTGATATTTAGAGTGGTTGGATTAGATGCCAAGACAAAAGGCAAAGTTACACAATGCAGGAATATTTCTGTGTTTGCTCAAAGAAAACATGGAATATGTGCAACACAGTATATTATTGGCAGTTTTACAAGTAGATAAAATCCTGAACTCAACGGTCATACAGTAAAAAAGTAGAAGTTAGATGTAGCAGAAACAATTACAGTTAAAGACTGAAACTTAAAAAGGGTGGTGAGTGCAGCCCACAAGTTAAAATGATTGATACAGAAAATGGTGGTGTAAGAGGTCTGTTTGAGGTTTTAAAGATAACCCTCAACATTATCTTCTTTGACACACAACGTTAACAGTTTGAGTGCATGTTGAATTGAATATTTAAAAATCCATGTTCAGTTAATCCAGTCACCTATGTATGTTTGTTTGCCACACAAACTCAAATACCTTTAATAAGATACATAAGAAGCTTAATAAATAATGGCTTATTTCTGCCACCACTTTTACTTAACACCAAAATGTTTCATGTGCATTATATTCAAATTAAGCTCCAATTACTTGTGTAAATATTTCTGACTATATGCACTCTAACATTGCCACAAATATGAATTAATGCCTCTTGAATTATTTATGCAGCTGACTGTTATAATACCTTATAAGATATCCGACTTAAGTGTATTTGGCTCTATTAACCCAAGAGAAACTTTACATAAGTTTTCGTAGCATATCTCTAGATATACAAGATAAAAGAACCAATATCCAAGACATATTTCTTTGTATTTACTATTATAACTGATGATCTTCTTTAACAATTTCCTGCATGCAAAGAAATATTTTGTACAATTTACAACGCCATTAGTGTGTACAATGCTTAACATAGAAAAAGCGCCATTTTTCGGGAACCTGGTTTTAGTTCTAATTTAATCAGGGATTCTAAAGATTCCCCATTTTTAGAGTGGGAATTACACTAGGCTTCTCCACCCTCTGTAATTGTGTTATCACTGTTGTATGCAAAAAAAGACACGTCCAGAGGTAGAATTGTGAAGTTCATTCAAAATTCCAGGCGCATTAGAAATATCGAGTACTAATCTCCCTCTCTGTATGTAACACCTTCCAGTTTACTAGTTTGTTTTTCATGAAAACCTTGCGCCTTATTTGTGAACAAAACAATTTAGAATTTCTTACGGCTGCTTGAGGATAGTCCCCTAACAGAGAACTAATTAAAATCACATCCTTCTTTCCTACATAGTCTTTGCATGCCCTAGAAAAGTTCTAGAAAGTAAAATGGATACTGACACTTCAATCATGAATGTACCTCTTTCAACAGTATAAAAGGCTGAATTGCCTATTTTACACCAAACACATTTAAACGTCAACATGATTTACTTAGGAAATGACTAATCTGTAGTTACCTTGGTTACACCTGCATAAAATATGCCAAAATATTTTTAAAATGTCCAATGCAAGGAGGACATAAAGCATATATGAAAAAAATGGAAATAAGCTGATGGTATAAACCAAAGGCTCACTTAGACGCTCTTTATTTTTTTGTTAGTTTTATCCTGTAGAACAGTGGTATAACAAGACTCCCTGAAATCCTGGCATGGAGGCCAAAGGCTGAAGGTAAACAGACATTGTTATGGCAGCTCACAAGCAGTGTTGCAAAACAGGCCATTTTAAACTGGACACACGCAAGAATATTAGACCCTGCTAGACCAAGTGTAATAACAGTGTAGTAACAGTGAAAGAAACAAATTAGGTTTAGGCACACAGTATTCAGGAGCAATCAATTTCACATGGCAGACAAGACCATCACCATTTCACTGGTTCTACCTTAAGAAAAAGTACCTTGCGATGCTATATCTTTAGAAATTATATTATAGTATGAGGATAACAAAGGACCAGATTATATTGAAAGCTACATTAAGCGGGGGAACATTAATTTTACCTTCCATACCAGTTTCCTTTCCAATCCGCGAGGACTGCTTGGCTCTCGGGATTGTCTGAACAATGGTGCGCAGTCGGGGCAAAGTTAACATCTTTCCGTGAACTTTTAAAGAGTGATCTTTCAGTAGACTGATTGTCATAGTGGAAAACGGACAAGAGGAGCATTTGTAGGCATGATCCCCTGAAAATGACATGAGGAAAAGGTGTCAGCTATTTAAGACTTCAATTCTTAGAAAATAATATTAAGATTTAATGGAACATTTTATTCGTTTCTGCTGATGCAAGTAATATTAGGGTAAAAAGATGAGCATCAGACTTCATATGTAAATTATCTAGCTGGCGGAACTCACACTACCACTGCTTTACGGTGACAGAAAAGATCAGAGTTCTTCCTATTAGCCTTAGATCATGCTGTTTCAGAGACATGATTTTTAGTTGATGCTAGTCAGTCCTCTCTTTGAGTAACAAGAAAGTAGGTCAGCAGAACACACTTTCTAAATAAAAAGGGATTGGTATTCATGTTTTAGTTTTAAATCTGGAGGAATTTCCTGAACAATATTTTTAACAAAAAAAATCACAGTTCTCCATGATGTATAATTATAATTAATAATAACGAAATATAAAACAACTCACCCCCATGAGCCTTAATAATGTGTGTCTTCAGTCGGCTATTATAGGAAGATTTGAAAGGGCACAGTTTGCACCTGAATGGTTTATGATGCCCATGATGAGTCTGGATGTGGCGGTCCAAACTAATAATAGAAAAAGGAAAGAATTAGTATCTGAATCCCTTTTTTTAAATTGTAAAGTGACTACATGGTACAGAGAACTATACATTTACAAGCATTGTGCAGGGTGTGCGATATTGTGCTCCAAGAAACAACACTGTGATAATTACACTTACATTACATACATTAACAAAGCATAGTACACCTGATATGAACAGTAATTTGTGCTATGTGTAGGGAAGAGACAGTTCCTCTAAATGAATGATCACCTGTGTTCTTGTAAAGTATTGCATTGATAAATGCATTAAAGTGAAAATAGCAAAAAGACACTTCACAAATATAAAGTACAAATTTTTATATCTACTAATTTATTATATATTGTTATATTTTGCCCTAAAGATGTAACTAAATGCAGCATTAGACTCATTATTCATAGCAATAGTAAATACCTTAACCCTCCACAAAATGTTGTTAATTTTGGAAAAAACTTTTATGCGACATGAGGAAAACAATTGTCATGCGACACAAAGCCAGGCACTGATAGGTTGTTACGACAGATACTGACGATAGTTTCTGTATTTTAATATGACTAAACAAAGGTTTACTTGCACAGTATGCAAGAGTGCTTGCACTTTCCCAACTCCATACTTATGTTTTAGAAAACAAACCACTGAGGTCTTTGATAGGAGTTGCAAACTTGCACAGGTCAAAAAAGTAAAAGAAGAACAAAAAACAAAACAAAACAAAAAAGCAAACATTTACTTGTGTCTGAAGGCAGAGACAAAGGAGCAGAACTGGCAGCTGTATTTGTCTTCTCGAGTAAACAGTGCCAGTGCCAAGTGACTTCTCTCATGGGAACGGAGACCTTGCATTGACATTAAAACACGATCGCATTGGGTACAAGGATAGCCTCCGGGTCTTGATTGTTCCTCCTGATTGGGCTCTTTTGCTTCTCCTTCCACAGCTCCTTCTGCTACAGATGCATTTGAACTATCAGGTTCTTTGTCAACATCATCATTCATATCAGTGATATCGTCCTCGTCATCCTTTTAAAAATATACAACAAAATTATAAACTAAATGCTAAAGCATATGCTTTCTTTTATAAGTCAACTCTCACATTCCAATTACCCCTATCCTAGTTGTTACTCATAAATAGAACAGATTAACGATGATTTTCCATTTTAATTGGCCATGAATCTAAAAATTATCTCTGTTAATTCTGTAATGATGTGTGAGGGAGCTGCCATCATGCAGAATTTATATTGCATACGATAACATAATGGAACATAAATATTTAGGATTCACCTGCTGGACATCATCATCATCAGTAAAATACTTGAATCCTGAAATATGCTGATTGGTGGTTTTCCTGCAGGCTTTTGGATGTCCAGAAATGATAATCAAAGGCAACTACTTGCAATCTGACCATATCCAATGCCAAAATGTTACTCTTTTTTTAAACAGTCGTTTACCTTGAAGTCAGGAGGTACATTGCCATACTGGACATGTTTACGGAGATGATTACAGATGGCACGGAGTGTTGGATGGACTTCCACACAGAATTTACACTTGTAGCCAACAACTACCTTTTCCTTCTGGGGTTTAGGCAGCCCCTCCTGACCAGTCTGTAACTACAAACAAATGCAAAATGTTAGAATTCTAAATATTTTCCATATCTTAACATGTTTTAACCAAGTTAAAGTCTAAAAGACTGTCTATGCAACATATGTAGATGTACTAACAAGCTAACATCTGTACATATTTCAGTGTGAGGAAAAACTTTTTTTTTTTTAATTTAGAGAAGCCAAAACATTATTATATACAGACATAAAAGGTGGCAACCGATTTTTACAAGGGTGCCTTTGTGGCATTTCTGTCAGAATTCATACTATTAATAAAAGTCACTTATCCTAGCTACCAACACAATATAAATGGACAATGTAGGCATGGGCGTTACCGAAAACCAAGGGACAATTTTAAAACTGTATACAATTGTTGATACACAAAGTAATTAAACATATAATCTTTACAGCTAAATATCCATGTTATTTAACAATTCTGTCTTGATATGAAAGAATAATGTACTAGAGGCCCTACACAATTCTAAATGCCTAGAATTGGGGTGGAGAATAAAAAACATACAAAAAGGTCCTTACCTTATCAGGTTTACCATCTGCAAGAGCAGTCTCTGTGCTTTTTTGCTTGTTCATAAGCTGCTTCCGTCTTTCCTGGCGTTTTGCACGTTTCTGAAAGTCTTCTATGTGAGAATTCAAGTGCAAGGTCAGCTCAGTTACACTGTTCAGCTTGCTGCCACAATGCTTGCATTGATATGTGGTGGTAGAGGATCTTGTGCCAGTAGTGCCCAAAACGGAGAAGTCCCTCTTTATGTCCTTACTGTGGTGGTCTGTATAATGCATGCACAGCAGCTCAGGAGTACTAAATGAGAGTTTAAAGCATTTTATACACCTAAATGGAAGCAATTCAGGTTCTGGAGGCTCAGGCTCTTCAACAACTGGTGCTTCAGGTTCAAGCTTGTCTTCACCAGAACTTTGGCATTCATTTTCTTCCGCATACACAGCTGTAAAGTAACAACCGAGCTTGCTGGCATTTTGCTTTTTGGGAATAACACCTGGATGGCGTTTCATATAATGGGAAACAATACCTTTTTTGCTGAAGGACTGAAAAGGACAGAGAGAACATTTTTTTCTTTCCACTGCTTTCTTTAATTCATCACTCAGTTCTGGAGAGTCGTCTTTAGGAGGGGTGGGAATGATAACTTTATTGGGCTTGTCAGTAACCGTTCTGGATGCAGCTAAACAATGGGTGTAATATGCATCAATATCATGCCGCTTCTGGTAGTGGGCAGCAAGGCCTTTGCGAATTGGATTTGTATATGCACAAAGTGCGCATTTGAATAAATTGTTTTTTCCTTCTGGTTGAGCTCGAACATTGTTATGTTTGATGCGGTAGTGTCGTGCTATCCCTTTTCTGGTAGAGCAGAAGTATTTACATAGCTGGCACCTAAAGACAGTATGGGAAGGGACATGGTTATGTTTAAAACTTGCTTCATCAGGGACCTCTCCAGGCTCCAGAGTAACAACAGTCTGAGGTGGCTGATCATCAGAAAGGGTCTCTGGGTCCCCTGAACAACTGTCTCTTGGGGAGGATTGTGAGAGTATGTCAGGTTCCGGTTGGTCGTGATATTTTTCATAATGGATTTTTAACTTTTCAAGGGTCCCGTGGAAGTAAGGGCATATTTTGCATCTGTAAGCACCATACCCTTGCTTAAAGATGCGATTATGCTCTTCTGCATCATTCTGAGACATTTCAGAAGGCGGTTCCACGTCATGTACAAAATCTTCAGCAGTGACTTTTATGGTAGGATGACGTTTTTGATAGTGAGTGAGGACTCCGTGAATTCGAGTGTTTATATAAGGACAGTGCCTGCATTTATACACAGCTCCATGGTTAATGTCTGTGTCCTGTGCAAAATCAGCAGCTTTCACCTTCATACCAGGATGTTTTTTGCCATAGTGTGTAAGAAGGCCATGTAGGTTATTGTATTCAGATTGACAGACTGCGCACTGATATGGCGAAGAAGATAATGCAGAGTGACCAGTTGACTGTAAGCTTTTTTCTTGCAATAAATTAGATTCATCCCCACTGTCCAATTGTGGCTCAGTGTTGGTTACAGGGTTCTGTATTGACTGAATATGGGACAAAATAGAGTCTTCTGCATTTGCCTTGTCCGAAGCATCTTTTTCTTTTATTATGTCAAGTAGTATTGATTCATCCCCTTTTAGTGCCCAAGGGTGAAAGGCTTGATAGTGATTAGTTATATCCCATATAGAGGGTCCCTCAAAACTACAGTCTCTACATTTATAGGATTTGGAGTCTGATGCAGCTTGTGCAACATTTTCTGGACCTGCACATAACTTAGTAGCCATGTAGGTATAATCCACATAATGTTCAGGGTGTCTTCTTTGGTAATGTTCAAGCAAACCGCTTGGTTCTGGATGGGAATAGATACACCATTCACAGTGATAACCAGCTTCTATGAAGCCATCTAAAAAGGCCCATTTCAATATTGAAGTAACTGTTGCCTTCAAATTAGGATGATCTTTTTTCATATGTTTTCTTAGAGCATACACGTAAGGAGTTGAATATGAACACTGTCTACACCTGAGACTTCGAAGTTTTGTTTTTTCATTATCAGCAGCTGAAGGTGCTAAATTTGTGTTTGTGTCAAGCTTCTTTTGCCCCTGATCACAAAGGCTCCTAATGGCAGCTGTATGCTGTCTAATTACATCTGCGTTTACTTTAAAATCCCTGTGTTTCTTTTGATAATGAATAAGAACGCCTTTAACAGTCTGATTCCCATAATCACAGTGCTGACAGAAAAACATCTCATTTTCTCGAGGTTGTAATGTGCTCTTCTTTGCATTCTGGGTAGTAGCTGGTTTTGTTGAATGTGTGCTTTGTTGGGAATCAGAATTTATCATCCCAGCGGCTGTTGGAGGTGCCTGTCTAATGTACTTTGCAGTGACTTTAATTTCAGGATGTCGTTTTTGATAGTGAACTAATACGCCAACAACCGAGCGATTGGTATATGAGCAGTGCTTGCAAAAGTATATTTCAGCATTAAATTCTTGGTTTGGTGTAGTCACATTAGAGGGAGATGGTGTTATGGAAGAGCCTCCATCAAATGCCAGCTGTGACATTGCAGATCCACTGTCAACAGAGACAATACGCATTGTTTTTTGAATCCTAAAGTAGGAAGCCTTTTCATCCGGATGTTTTTTCTGATAATGAACTAGGACAGAATGCATGTTTGGACTTGCAAAATTACATACGTCGCAGTCATAAACTACCACATTATTAACTGAAGGTGGTGCCTTTTGATTTTCATTTTCTGATGCAAAGGACTTTGTGGCATTTTTGTTTAAAGATGCAGTGGTGCTAGCACCTTGCCCCGATGGAGTAGATGTGGCCATGCTTTTAGGTGCAGAATTCAAGATTTCCCTCAATGTCTGTGATTCAGAAGATAATTCATCTTGACGTTCAACGACATAACTGGAAAATATCATTGCATTGTTGATTTTAACGGTTGGATGCATTCTTTGGTAATGTGGCATCAAGCTTCGAACATTTGGACTTGTGTAAGAACAAAAGCGACACCGATATATCAGATCAGATTGGTCAAAATTGAGAACATTCATTGCCTCTGGGTGATGCTCAGCATAATGTTGCTGCAAGTCATCAAAATTATTGTAGTCAATATAGCATTCTAGGCATCTGTATACTGCACTGTGATCATTTGGATCCAAAATATACCGAAAACTAAACTTTATATATGGATGCATCCTCTGATAATGAGTACTAACACTCCTTGCAGATTTGTTGCTAAAGTCACAGTGCTTACAGTAGTATAATCTTCCAGACTCCTCATTATATTCAGAACTTTCATTCAGTTGGTCATTTTCACCAAACAAACCAGACTGATTAGATACTAATGCGTGAGAGTCTTGGTCTTTGAGGACCACAGACTGGTAGTAATAATCATCATCATCATCTGACAGAGTCAACTCAATTTCTGCGCCATTGGATGCTGAATAATTTTGCTGAATATTTCTGAAGTTCATGCTTTTCTGGGTAGAATTTGCATCCTTGTTCCAGATCTGCTGAAGGGTATATGCATTTTCTGACTCCATTATTGGTTCGGACATATCATCTTCCTTGTCTAGCTCTACTTCTATCTCCACTTCATTCTCCTCCTCATCATCTTCCACATTAATGACAGAATCCTCTTCCTGCTGTTTACTCTGATTAATTTTGCTCTGCAGATTGCTCGCAATTTCATCAATCCTTGTTCTTTTTTTCCCAGGTGACAAGTCTAAAGGAAAGTCAGTTGAACTTTTTCGAGATGCCTTTGCCACAAAATTATTTTTAGAAGATAATCCCAATATGGACGTCTGGCTCTTCCTAACCATATTGGAATTGGAATCTGGTTCACTCTCCTGTGTCTGCCTCACCATATTACTATCAGACTTAGGCATATTGTCACAAAATGAATGTTTGTGTTGTTGATGAACACGTAGACCCTTTAGAGTAGTAGTAGAATAACTGCACATGGTGCATTTGTAAGGATACTGTTGGGTAGAATCAGTCATAAATATAGATTTTCTCCCATTGATATTACTACTATCAAAACTTTCATTTAAGGATGAAGGCATACTATCATTGAATGTGCCTAGTGTATCCCACTCAGGTGATGCACCAGAATGACATTGTTTATGTGCACCAAGCCTTAAAGGGCTTTTGCATGAAAATGGACATTCATCACACTTGTATACAGCAGTCTTCCCAGATAGGTGAATGTTTTCAATATGCCGAGAGATGCTCCGTCGATGCATTGTAAGAAACGGGCAGAAAGGACACTGAAATCTGTTCATGTACCTTCTAAATGGAATTCCCTTTGTTTCTAGTAATTTGTTGTTTTCTGAACCCAACAATGGCTCTCCAGACATTCCTGAACCATGATGATCCAGTGAGCTTAAACCATTTTCACTATCCAGCTCAATATACTCTTCATCTGAACTAGAATCGTTTAGCATTGCAGTATCATCCATTTCCGGTGGAACATTAGACTTGTCTGAAAACCCATACGGTGACCTATCTGACATGTTCATGAGGCCTGTATTTGGAGAAGGCTTTGGCTTAATTGGAACATATGACATGGGTGGATATTTGGGAGCACCCCCTCTAGGTAGTACATTATTGACAGGGCTTCTATAGCTCTGAACATTAGCATTAGGGAGATCATGTGACCCTAAGTTCAGTGGCATAAAGCTGGTGCTAGGACTTGAACCAAGTGAAGTTTTATTTTGTAACTCTGACATGTTCATGCCATCTTGCCGTAAGCTTGACAGTATCTTGACCATCCCACGATGTTTTTTCATCATATGATCACACCAGCGTTCCCTTCGGGGTGTCTGATAGCTACACCATTCACAACAAAAGTTACCCCTAGACTTTGTTAAGGGCTTCACCATTGATTCAAGAATACTACGTTCTACTACTTCTGCTGGAAGTTCCTTATAAGTTTCTTGAACTGTCACAGGAACAGCTTGTGAGGTTGTAGGTGAAGTCTCTTTTAGGCTATTCTTATGATACATTTTTTGATGCTTGATTATTCTTGCTCTTCGGGGTGACTTGTAAGTACAAAACTGGCAGGAGAAAACCTTTCCAAAGCCATCGTGCATCATAATATTATAGTTCATAGATCCAGGGGTTGAATTTGCTCCATGACCATGAACCTTTCTGGTATGTTCCACAAGTAGATTTTTGGATCTGAAATAACGAACACAAAACTTGCACTGGAAAAATTTGTTGGTCGGCTTTGAGCTTCCTATTGCAGATTGACCAAATAAAGTTGCGTTATGGCCATAATATGAAGTTTGAACTTGAGGAACACCCTGGTCTGAAATCACAAAGCAAATAACTAGGTAAGTATAAAAAAGTTTATCTATATAAAATACACACTGTTTCATTTCAGGATATATAAAATTACATGAATTATTTGCAAAACTACACAAAAAACAAAAAGGTTTTACAGATCTAGTGTATAATTGTAAACAGGCCAAATACAAATGAAAGTACATAAACATTTAGAACTGGAGTTGTTTTGGTTTACTTCCAGTTTGGAATGATAGATATGGGTCTTGAATAAAAATCAACCCACCATGAGTTTCTTCTGTTGCAACAAATTCATCTTTAACTGAAGAGAACACACCTTCTGACTGGTTGCTGGAATTTGTACCCACTGATCTAGTCTGACTAGAACCTTCTTCCGTTACATCTGTGGGTTGCAAAAATGCAGTATGTACATCTTGAATGTGAGCCTTTAGTTCATCATAGGACTGGGCTCTAAAGTCGCAACCATCACACTGCAGAACCTCCATGGTCAGATAATGATTTTACATTAGGGAATTCTGAAACAGAAAGGAGATAAAACATTGGGTTATATAGAGAAAAATGCAAAGGCAAAATGAACCAAAGATATGTGAACTCATGGATGATTTGATATAGTTATTTCCATGATTAAATAAAACTATTCCCATTAATTTTATTACCTACATAAAAAAAACTATAATGAGTACGATATGAACATCGGAATATTCATAGCTAGATACATTGTTATATAAATCGTGTATCAATAACATCTACATCATTGATTGAATAATTCTGATCCTTTTATGCGATCCTTAGCCAGTATTGTTTTATTTCCGAGAAACATTAAATCCAAATAAAAAAAACAAAACAGTGTATTATATATTCTGCAATTCAGTGAAGACCCCCTATTTAGAGTACTTAATATATTAATGCCTTGGAAAAGGATAAGATGTACATGGATGCAAATGGAAACCGAGGGAACCACCATGTTGGTGGATACACCCTGGAGGAAAACATTGCAGGTCAGCATAGACTTGTATTTATTTGTGTCTTATCTTCCAGTCTTTTCTTATTGCTTCTGGCTTAAGGTTTTATGAATGCACATGTATGCCATGCACATGCCATTAACATACCCCTCAAAAAGAGTGGTTTTAAAAGGATACTTGGACACTTGCAGTAACGTGGTATCACGGTAACCATTGGTTAAAAAAAAGGAAAAAAAATGGGCACTGCATCATGCCTTCATGCAGAAGAAAGATCCTCAACCATTCTGGAATATAGCTCTGGAAAGAAAGACAGAATACTCCTTCACAGATATATTTACCTAAGCTACAGCTTGTCTTTTTCTCCCCATCAACGTGAGCTTTACAACAGCTACTTTTAAACCTGCAGCTATCAAGATACTAGAAGCTTTTATTTCATTTCACAAGACTGGATTGTGTGGAAGAGTTTGCTATCTGCTGTAGATCAAATTTCAGCAGCAAAGGAAGCCCCACCCCATGTCTCTTCAGCACACTCCATTACATCTCAAAGCATTTTTTTCCATGGTGCAGATGACTCCTGCATTCAAAGCACTTCAGAGAAAAGCAGATCATCCAGTTTTTCTGTTCCCTTCCCCCAAGCTTAGTCCTTTCATCCCAGCCAAACAAGACACAGCTCTGCTGAAGGTTTTTTTTTGTCTCACAATCAGGAGACAGATAGGAGATCCTGCGTCAGAGAAGCTGTTCACAATGCAGCCCTAGTCATCTGAGCATTAGAAGCAGCCATTTTACCTTCAGATCACAGTCAGCAGAAGTCTTAAGTCTTAAATACAACATGGCTTCATATTATTCCAGCATTATCTAAGAGTACATTTGGCCAACATAAATATCAAGCACTGAGATGTCCCTAATGTATCAGCAAAGACCAGTCCGGCAAGAACATTACTGTCTTATGGTATCATTAACTATTTCTTGGTGTCCTTGCAACATAAGATTTCCCCAACTGTCAGACTGTTTAAAAAAGCAGATCATATAACATAACATCCAAAATAGTATTCAAAAATGTAAAGTTTTAAAATCTAAAACAACCGTTACTAAAAAACAATGTTTAATTTAACCTGAAGCAAGAAGAAATACATCATATCCCAAAAATTATTTGGTTCTCTTGGGAGTTGTCCTAATGCAGGGAGAAGACTGAACCACCTGACTGTGTGCTAGATTCCAAAGTCTATTGACCTCTGTTAATCACCAGCCAGCCTGTCCATATCAGCAAGTCCTGCCAAAAGGCACACCCTTTAACAGAAGAGACTCCAGCTAGCTTTTATGAAACAGGTTCTCAGAAAGCTCTACTACATAGCAATGGAGGGAAACCTGATTTCTAAAAACAGCTTCAAGCTTTTAGGGGGATCAAGTTAGCAAAATAAAACTAACAGGCACCTTATCTACTGTAGAGAAAACAAGTGTTATGTTAAAGACAAAACCATTCTGGATTTTATTTAAACCCCATGTATATGGTAGCTCCAAGGCTTACAAACAAACATTCTTAAATAAGTGAGTAATGTAAATTAAAATAATTTAATGAAAAAACACTGATCACGGTTTCCATGGATCTGCTGGCCATCTAGAAACCTTTCAATTTATGATCCAAACCAACAATTAATATTGTTGGCTAATTAGAATGTTATTGTTACTTCACAGAGCTCTCAGATGCAGAAGGATGTAGGTTATTTGTAAATTTATGGCATGAAGCATAACGTTTTGTTACCTAAAAATATAAATGGCATAAGGGCTGGCCGATCTAGTTATCAGTAATTCTCACCTGAATTTCTGGTCCAAAACCTTGCTTCTGTCTTTTGAAGAAGACAGACAAAGGTGAGAGTGATGTCCCATACATCTATTTAGACCTGCCTGCACTATCCTAAGGAATAAGGGATCTTTGCAGTCCAGGTGATTTCAAAAACTATAAGCCAAAAATGTTAAAAATAACCTCGTTTTGATTAATTTCCTAAACGTGTAGGCAGCATGCCCACAGGCTTTAATGACCCACGCAATCCTTTGCATGCACACCTTGTCTGCCCCTTTTACGTAAAACCTTACAATAACATTCTTATATTTCAATGTTTCATTTTCCTTCCTCGTCTAGAAAGATAATTACCAATTTCCTTCAATTGATTTTAAAGAATTGAGTGGTCTTCTTATCAAGCAACCAATGCAATCTTTCTGTAGATTGAACCATCTGAGGTATAACTTTATATCTTGCAACAGAATCATTGTTTATATGTAACTTCAATTCGATTCAATAGCAATTCATGAATATTAAGGCATTTTTGCTCAGTAGACAAATGGTATATTAACAAAATGACCTACACACAAATTAACACATTGGGGATCTAGAAACATGTTTCTGCAGGAAATTTTGGAAAGTGGTTTTAACATCATAGCAGCCTACTGACCTGGACACTCTGTTAGTTGTTATGGTGATAAGACCATTTTTAACACTTTGTAGCACACTCAGATACCTGTATCAGTGACAATCCTTGTGATTGCATACGGTCCATTTAGTATCAGGTCTGCCACAAAGTCAAAATCGCTTATCCCTGTTCACACATTTGCATGTGTAGCGGAAACATTGAACCATTTACCCCATCTAGTCCTTGGTCTTGTGTTAGATTCAGGATAGCTTTATGCCGTTCCTGTGCATGACTCCACTCAACACATTAAACTTTAGCAGTTCTGGTGGAAGGATGTTCCATTTATCTACCGACAAAAACATGTTAATAGATCCCCAATGCATTAATTTGTTTGTAGGTCATATGTTATTATGCCATTTGTTTACTAAGCAAAAAAATTCATGTACATTGCCATTAAATCAAATTGAGGTTGCATATAAAAAGTGATTATGTTGCCACCTTATAAAGAAGGTCTTCTAACCATCTCAACCAATGTAATGTGTCAATCACATGTTCTTGCTAGAGATCTATATTTATGTAGAAATAGTAGAACAGCACTCCATAATTCTGGTGCTCGAACTGGGCTCCACCAGCACCCCAAAATATCACAAATAAAGTTGCTCAGCACTCCAGTAGTTAAGTAAGGTGTGTTGAATTCAACAAGGGCAACGTTTCAACCTTATGGTCGAAACGTTGCCCTTGTTGAATAGTGCCCTCTTGTATGCCTTATACCCTAGATATGCCACTGTGCCCCCCTGACAAACCTCTGCTGCTGGCCGGCACTTTCGCTGGAGCTCCATCATAGAAGCTCAGCCGAAGTGCCGGCAGAAGCGGAGGTTTTCTGCGCACATCGCACAGATGCCCACCGGCTGCCAGAGAGGAGGATCCAGATCCCTTGCAGCACTGCGGCAGAACCTCCTTCCTGGCAGCCGGCGAACATTGCGCAATGCGTGCAGGCAACCTCTGCTGCTGCTGGCTGGTACGTCCGCTGGGGCTTCTATGGTGGAGCACCGTAAAGTCATGTCACGCTGGTGCTCCATCATAGAAGCCCCGGGGGAAGTGGAAGACAGTAGCGGGGGATCTTAATGTTACAGGCCGACATCTATTTGAGGCGTATAAGACAAAGGGTATTTTTCAGAGCATTTGCTCTTAAAAAAAAAACCAAAAAAAAA
This sequence comes from Spea bombifrons, assembly GCF_027358695.1. Lineage (NCBI taxonomy): Eukaryota > Metazoa > Chordata > Amphibia > Anura > Pelobatidae > Spea > Spea bombifrons. Next base: position 90,421,165 of record NC_071087.1, read on the forward strand.
AATCCCCTCATCTTATAGTCGATAAAATCGATTCAACTAATAGATAATGAAATTCGTTGGCAGGAGTAGTTGTAGCAGCCCTATATAGAACATGTGCATAAGTTGCTCATATACAAACCTGCACGTATTCCTCCATAAAGCTATGTTACATTTATCGCAAACTATATTTTTGGTAGTACTTTGTTGTTTTTCTGAAACCACAGAAAATAATATTATTTTGTACCTTGAAGTGGCATCTATTAAGCAGTTAAAGCCCAATGGTTTAAGTTAAAATAGCGCAATTAACCCAACTGCCCGATATTTTATATTTGTTTTCTGCTTAAGCATTTAGAAATAAATTATTTAGCAGGTAGGAAGAACCTACCTCCTCATGAAACGCCACCTACAAAATATGGTTGGAAAACCAAAAGTCATAAGGATTGAAATTTGTACTGGATATTCCCCATTGCGACTAAGTACAGTAATAACTCCACATCTGTTGGCAAAATTGATCTGCACTTTACAAGCACTACACACTGTTTCCTATAGAAACTCTATGCAGGTCACAGGTTTTCATTTCAAATAGAGTTTCCAGCCCAACATTTCAGTTTTCAGTGGCGAAAATACCTGATCGAATTTCCACAGCAGTAGCCAACAGGACAGCAAGCAATAAAAATAGATATATCTATATTGGTCTGAGAGAAGATGGCGTCATTAGTTTCAGTTTATACAACTTAGAAAAAGTTGTCACATAAGCTATTGAGACTTCTGAGGTCTGTTTCTGAGGTGAAAAAAGCTATGGCTAATAAAAGGTAATCCTACAGTTATGGAAGTAATAATATAATGATTGGCCTATGGTCACTTTAAAGGATGATACATAGTTTGATATGTAAGGAGCCTTTGAAGAAATCCCACTGATTTACTCACTCACTGGGGTTAGGTTGGACCTTCATAATGTATAGTTATGTCAGGTAGTTGAAACTACAACTCTTCTGTCAACTCTCCCTTTAGTGAATAAATTCCTATGCAGTTTCTTCCAAAGTTTTTTTTAGTTACTGACCTTACCATAAAAAAAAAGAAACTTCACTGCAACTATACTTCTTTTTTCCATTGGGGGGTGGGTGGCCAATCCTAATATACAATTATTAGAGCACTCATTTTAAGCAGCTCTTCAAAAACAGAACACCATTTCATGAGGAACAAAATATGTAAAGATTTTATTCAGGATAAATTATCGAGTTTAGAAATGTACTGGCACTTAATAATGTGACTTAATTCCAACAATAAAAACGTTATTGTCCATTAGTAGTGGTACCTGGAATGGAATTCTCGCTGAAGCGCGTTCACTGTTAAGAAAGAAAGGCGGGAAACTGCACTGTCACCTGATTGGCTGTTCAGTTTAGCTATAATTGCTCATGGCTGTCTTCATATTCTGGTCAGGGTACAAGAGATCAGACATATATATAACGTATTTTAAGAGCATAATGAATCTTTGGATAAAACAGAACAAATTCTGGGGATACAGCTTTAAAAATACTCTGTAAAAAGAATAAAAACCACAAATGGTGCAATAACGTTTAAAAGGTTTAAAACAGCCCCCACTAGTTGTGCCACACTCACAAGATTGTAGTAGGAACTGCGCCTTAAAGATAGCCTGTATCTTAGGAATCCTGAAGATTTACTGGAACTTTTTAAAACCACCTCAAAGTTTTAAAAACCGGTCATCTGCTGGATACAAACGGATGATAGGCAGGCAGGGTATCTTCCAAAAGTTCTTTATTTAAAATAGCCCATTAAAAATGCTTAATGTTTTAAGAAACTAAGTCCAACGCGTTTCGTCATATGTTGACTTCATCAGGGACTAGTTATAACACATCAAGAAGCATAAGCTAACAAAATATAAACTATATATATATAGTTTATATTTTGTTAGCTTATGCTTCTTGATGTGTTATAACTAGTCCCTGATGAAGTCAACATATGACGAAACGCGTTGGACTTAGTTTCTTAAAACATTAAGCATTTTTAATGGGCTATTTTAAATAAAGAACTTTTGGAAGATACCCTGCCTGCCTATCATCCGTTTGTATCCAGCAGATGACCGGTTTTTAAAACTTTGAGGTGGTTTTAAAAAGTTCCAGTAAATCTTCAGGATTCCTAAGATACAGGCTATCTTTAAGGCGCAGTTCCTACTACAATCTTGTGAGTGTGGCACAACTAGTGGGGGCTGTTTTAAACCTTTTAAACGTTATTGCACCATTTGTGGTTTTTATTCTTTTTACAGAGTATTTTTAAAGCTGTATCCCCAGAATTTGTTCTGTTTTATCCATATACCTGTTATAAGGGGCTTTTTGAAGGAAGAGTCCTTGGGGAAGCTACCACATGTGTTCCGAGGAATGAATAGAGGGTTAAAAAGCTAAGTACCCTGTTTTTATATTTTTTCATTCTTGTAGAACACAGTTACAACTGTATCATAATGAATCTTTACCAGGGATGGAAAAAGTGAAGTTTGTGAATATCAGGCCCATCTATGAGACAATATCTGAAGTTATTGATTGACAAAAAAAAAAAAAGACTACTACATGTTTGACAAACAGCAAATAATGAATTGACTTGAATTAAAATCGCTTTACAAAAGAATATAATTTTTGAACAAAAAAGGTGCTTGATGACAAAATTCAGCTCATTATTAGTGTTGATTCCAGGAAGCATATGGTAATGGAACTATTACAGCCATTAACCAAATAACAGGAAGCCACGCTACGGTGTACATCCTTTTAAAAGTTAAGTCAATGACTTAATGACCTCAGAAAATTCCCTTCAACAACATAGTATGGTCCAAAATGCCTTTCAGATCCATACACTTAGAAAACTAAGTAATTCATAAATAGGATGTCTACCTTCAATGATGACAAACAGAATTTTGTGATATTTCAACAAGAGCAGACAGCAAAATCAAAATTGTATAAATTGACTAACTTTAAAGTAAATAAATAACCCTCTGTCAGTTTGTTGTGATTAAAACTGGATCTACAGAAAACCCAAGATTGGCAGTATGATTATAAATGATACAAGACGCTCATGAATTGTAACTAAATGTATCTTCTAATATGCATTATTCTCCTTTATCCCGGCTGCAAAATTTTTCCATGCTTTATTTCCACATTAAAGCCGTTTATTTTCCAGAATCAGATGCCTTTTTTAAGAACCCCTCCTTTTTATGCTATGTTAATGTACTTATTCTTTGTATGCTTTGTAAACTATTTTAACCTTACTAGCAAAATGGAACTATGATGAAATGGTAGGGATTTATTTTGGGATGTGAGTTTCCACATGCAGTCAAGAGACACTCTACATCACATTTCAGATTAGCAAAGGTAGTGTCCTTGGCTTACCAACGTTAATTGTATTGAAAGAGCTGGTTTCATATAGTTGCACAGTTAATGTACATTGCCTAAAAAGGGAATTACGTTTTTTTTGTACAAATCTATATTTTATTTACTTGATCTAAACATAATGGCAAACAAACAGATCTATTTGAGAGAGAGAAGTTATGTGATTCAGAGATTAGTGCATTGCTATAAAGGGCTTTCTTTTCAGTAATATGTATATTATACAAGGTTCACTTAAGGTTATAGTTATGGATTTGGATACCCCAGATACATGTTTACATTGCAAAAGAAAAATTTGAGAAAAAAGCAGCTATATAAATTAGTGTTTATTTCAATATAAAATTACTTTTGTAACCTCATATTTCCTTTTCAACAGAAGAAGATATTGGTTGAACACCATTCCATTTGAGGGAGAGAGATGGCAATCAGACATGCTGGAGGTTTGTGTGATGTCTAGCTTTAGTCCAGGGATAGTTTAAACTCAAATACATGAGTTGTCTTGGACTAAATGTCACATCATCATGTGACTGGCTGGATGATTAAGTAAACTGTAGATAACATCCTTTGGAACTTGCTCACACCAGATGGTTTTTCTGTCTCCATTGGATCAACTTTTGTGTCCTTAAATCTAGGTGAAATTTCTCAGCAATATCGATCAAACTTCTCTTACATTTCTCCAACCGTCTCAGTAGAAGCGCTCCATCACTGTGTTGTCTTATAAACATTCTGATTCGTACAAATGTTTTTAATGAATTTTACATAATTTGATATGAATCTCTGAATAAAAGGAGGGACCCCTAATGAAACAAACGAAAACGAACACTAAACCTTTAAAAATTTCAGCATCCATTCGTTCATCTGTTTTGGTGCCATTACTAGCAGTTTTAGCACTCTTTCAGACAGAAAAGCGCCAAGGGTCTGTGTGTAGAGGGTACAGAATAAGTTATTTTTAGAAGTAGTCACTAATATGACCAGTAGTCTTCCCCAGTAGGATCCCTCTATACAACAATGTACAGCCTCTCCTCGGTGGCCCAGCAACTCCTTTCATGCACATCTACCAGTGTCCAAAGTTAAAATACTCTCTCTTTAACCCTAGGTTACCCTGCACTGATTATTCAAACTGGGTGAGTAGTGATTCTTCTACCATCTGTCTGCCCTCTGCTCTAATGCTGCTGCTCTATAAACTTCCTTACAATCATTTAATAAAAAAAGGTCCAATTGTGGGTAAAACAACAAGGTACTGAATCTATTTTTGTGCCAGTGCTTGCCCATTGCCCTACTGCCAGTGTAGAAATTCAGCCTCATAGCATGTTGCTGATGGTGTAGTGCTGCAGTTGTTGGTGGTGAGTCCTGTAAAGAAAAATCTGCTTAAAGTAAATCTTCATGCACGTACGCATGCTAGCTACATAGATGAACATTGGCAGTACAATGAGTTGTACTAAAGATCTCATAGACTTTAAAACATGGCATTGTCATGGCATTGTCAAGTGCTATTATTGTGAAGTGGTAGCATCTAGGAGTAGCATCTCAACCGTGAAGTGGTTGACCACAAACACTCTCAGAGAGGGGATGCCGAGTGCTAAAGCCCATAGTAAATACAAATCACCTGTCCTCTGAATATCAGAACACATAGTGCCTACTGTAAAGTTTGGTGGAGGAGAAATAATGGTCTGGGGCTGTTTTTCAAGATTTGGGCTAGGCCCCTTACTTCTAGTGAAGGAAAACCTTAATGCTTCAGCATACAAAGAAGACAATCCCATGCTTCCAAGATTGGGTTTTGGGAATGTCCTTTACTGTCCCATTATGACTGTGCCTCTATGCACAATGCAAAGTCCATAGCATATCCTTCCCAGAAGAGGTGAGGCTGTTGCAGCCAGGCAGGTTTCTCTGTTGAAAAGCTGACCCTTTATTATTGTATCCTTTATGATACAGTTTAATAACATTTTTATCAATGCGCAAAAATACTCTGAGCAAAGATCCACAGATAAAAACTGCAAACAACTAACCTTCTTGCATAGACAAATGTGCTGTGTCACAAACAACCTCTGTCCATAGTCTTTGAGAGGAAAAAAACAAATGTAGCTAAAGCAAACACTGTAAATATAGTTTAAAGGAGGACAATGTTATCAATGTAGGAGAACATTTTATGACAGGACAATATCAACTTTAGATGGTTTTCCTGCACTGGCATGAAATGGCTGCTATCCTTCTGGCTGCCAGCTTCAATACTTCATGTTGACATTACACATCCTGCTCTATAGATCCACCCCCATGCCGTTGCTTGCCCAACAAATTATCTCCTGCGTCACAGCAGTTGTAGGAGAACTGCTTACAATGCAGATCTGAAGGCACCATTTCACTGCTCATCACAGGCAATCAGTAAAATATTTTACTAGACATGGTACATAATGCTAAACAGTATATTACTTCCCAAGTGCTCTAGTGGCAAGAAATAAAATCCTTCAGGGTGAACCATATAAACAGAGAAAGACCGTCATGTCTCCAGATTAAATTAAAATAATGCTTTTTTTGTAAATAGATGTCATCTCAAATATGACAGACTTGTCAGTCTTGCAAGTTTCTCTTAAACGACAATATGAGTTTGCCATGCATAATCCATGCCCATACAAGCATTTGAGAGAGAAGTTTAGTTTGGCATAGTTAAACTGATATTTTTACCACATAACTACCTGTAACTCATGGTCTAAGGAACAAGTCGCTCTGTTCCATAAAACCCACAAAAAGATTGTTATGTAGGAAAATTAAACGTCACCCAGGCCTCACCAAATGTAGATTCTATTTTATTGTGACTATGAACAAAAAATAAATGTCTCCTCTTATTGTACCAAGCAATTATTATGATCTAAGAGCTTTCTGTAACTTTTCAAACACATGACACAATGCCTAATATAAAAAACCAGTAAAGACTCTCTTCTAATGAGTATACCTTGAACACAGATTTTACTTAAGGAACCATCACATAGTATCAGCTTCTCAATTACTTTATCAAAAACATGCTTATCAGTTATGAGTGGGCCAGGGAATCAATCATTTTGACTACTTGAGTTTACAAAGCATTACAAAGGGCCCCCAGTGATCTTCTCAAGAAGAACATTATTATTTATTGTTTTATATAGTGCCATCAAATTACTTAGCGCTGTACAATGGGTGGACAGGACATGACATGACATAAGTAGTATGTTACATAACAATTTGACCAGAGTCAAACCCTGCACAACTAAACCACAACATGACTCAAATTAACTATGCAGGGCCATCTCAACCTTGCTTTAAGCGGACACTAACTTGAGTTTGCCCTTTACATTATATAGTGAATTGTGAAGTTGCTGTGAATACACCAATATCAAAACAGCATAAGTTTGTACATTTGTAAAAAGGGACCTTAGATGCCCAAACAGTCTCAAAAGACATACAAGAAACAAATGCCACAGTGAAACCTTCAGATGCAACACCAAAAATATAGACCACATCGTAGTGTCAATCAAAACACAAAGGATGGTGTCCGTTATAGTGAAGGTAAAGGAAAAATAATTAAGAGCTCCATTTCTAAGTGAAAAGATTTTCCAATAAATTTTAAGTAGAAGTATCAGTGGCTGGCACTTATGTTTGCTCCTTTTTATGGCCAGTTTACTGTTGAAACAAAAGGCCCTCACATCGTGAACTTAAGGAAGAGAGGTGTGGACTTGTGCATTTACGCTTCAAATTGCATCAAAATGTCTTGAGTTCAGTATGCTTAAATCTACCCAAACAACAGGGAGCAGTAACTTAGCAGAAAAGGAGAAAAAATCATGAAAATCCTGTAAAAACTTAAGATAGCTGCTCCCAGTGATTTACCCATATGAGGAGTATCTAATTATCGTATTGCACCGATCAGCCATAACATGACCACCTGCCTAAAATTGCATAGGTCTCCCTTTTGCCAGCCCTGGGACAGCCCTGACCCGCGGAGGTATGGACTCCACTAGGCCTCTGAAAGTGTGCTGTGGTATCTGGCACCAAGACATTAGCAGCAGATCCTTTAAGTCCTGTATGTGACGAGGTGGGGCCTCCATGGATGCATCCTGGTGCCATGTGTTGTCGAGGTAAGCAAGGCACACCGCCATCCAGATGATGTAAAAGAAAACGTGATTCATCTGATCAGGCCACCTTCTTCCACTGCTATGTGGTCCAGTTCATATGCTCGCGTGCCCATCCTAGATGCTGTCGGCAGTGGACAGAAGTCAGCATGGGCTGACTGGCATGTGGCTACGCACTGCATTGTGTGTTCTGACACCTTTTTATCAGAACCAGCATTAACTTTTTCATCAATGTGAGCTACAGTAGCTCGACTGTTTGATTTCACCACACGGGCCAGCCTTTGCCCCCCACATGCATCAATGAGCCTTGGCCGCCCATGACCCTGGCTATTTTTAATAGGTTCTTATCACTGCAGACTGGGAAAACCCCACAAGAGTTTTGGAGGTGCTCTGACTCAGTCAGCTAGCCATCACAATTTGGCCCATTTTTCACTTCACCTGTCAGTGGTCATAATGTTATGGATGATTGGTGTATGGTTAGTGTACTCAACTGCAAAGTATAATATTAAGGAAAAGTATAAAACATGCTTTTAAATTTGAACATTAGTAAACACCATACCCTTTAACTGGATGCATCCAGTTTAGTCTAAATAAGTCAGCTCCACTGTGAAGTTAATATTCAGTTGTGCCCTGCTAAATGCATTTCCATAAGTAGCACATCTGTTGTATAGCAGAAATAATTCAATAAGGTAAATATTTAATTTCAACTGTCCACATTAAACAATTATTTATTTATATATTTGATGTTCAGCAAAATATAACTCCAGGAGCATTTAGTCAGGTTCTGAATTTCCTATGAAAGTGGTGTATCCACAATGCCCTATGAAGATTAAAAAACAGCAGCAATTATGGATTCTTGGTTCCTGTGCATCATTTCCTGATCTTTAAAACTTTTCATATCACAGTTACATTTGTTTTAGAACTTCTTCAATTCTAAAAAGACATGAAGCTTTGCAGAAGACTTAGGTGTTTCAAATGTGCCTGAAGGTTGAAAGTGGATATTGAGTATTATGTTTGCCTATGCTCTATGCAATGGAATTTTTTTCTCTTGAACATGATCTATTGCTGCAGACCAGAAATGATAAGAGCTTAAAAAGGTCCAAAGGCAACATATCAATGACAAAAGTTGGTCTCTGAAAGGAAATCCCATGGCACTCTTAAAGGTATCGCTATTACTGCAAGATCTGCTTTGAAATAAGATTTTATTTTGCACCTTTCCTCTTGATTCAAAACAATATATTAATTTACTTTGTGACTGAAGACACCGTTTAAACACATTATTCTGGTTTAAGTTTACACATAGCAACACAGTACTCATAATGCATAATGGTAGGGAACATTGTAGAAACCAAGACTAACAGAAAGTTAACATTTTAAAACACAGATGTTTTAACTATAAGGTGCCACGGTAAAAGACATTACATAACAAACCTAAAAGAGTATAAGAATTACCAGTTCTCCAACAATTAAAACCATTTGTATGTGAAAAGGCAAAGAATCTTAATTTATTCTTTAGTTTTGTATGAACGTATGCAATTCAAAAGCTGTACAACACGATATAATATAAATTATCCTGAATGCAGTGACTCTGATAGGCTTAATTTCCTTTAAACTAATTCTGAATAATGTACAGTTTAGGAAAATGGGATATATATACTGGCTAAGTGTTAGGTATAGTTTTTTTGTTGCTGCATTTAATGGAGTTATACTCACTGCAAACCCAACCACAGTACTTCAAATGAGAAATGCTCATGTCAGGTTCACCTTATCAAGAGACACAAATATAAAAGGGGATACGTGTTAATGTTTAACAGAGGACTGACATGCTTGCAGTCAACATTCCTATACTGTAAAAGTAAAACAGGTAATTATATAGTATCAGAGTAATCAACCTTTATAAAGGTCCACCATTTTGTACAACAATCGGAAGATTGTGGATTAAGCAGAATAACTTTTCATAATATTTGGCCAGTTTTATTAAGAGTGTTTATTTAGCAATCAATTTAGAAGCCTCAACAAGAGATGGAACTAAATATATTTATCAATTATGGTACAAAGAGCTAGATTTGGGGGATAATAGTAATAATTAAGTTTGTTATACCTAGAATCAGAATTACTCCAGCTTGCATGTCATGGTAAGCAATGTAAAAAATGTTTTTGTTTTTTTTTTAAAAAAACACATCACTTTCACACTAGAAGGTTGAGTGGTCATTAAAATGATTGGGCAGATAATGGATAAGGTCCACATTTTATACTTTGTCATGTTCCAATATGTTCATGAGAACCGTGTATATATCTTTTAGGCTATCTAACTAAGTAGCTGTTTTAATGAAGAAAACATTAGGCTGCAGTAGTGAACGCTAATCCATAAATGAGTCGCCACTGCTATTCCAGTTTTGAAACTGTTGGGGCAATTTTATGGTATTATTTTTAGTTTGCAAGGAGGACATCCCTAATCAAAGTTACTGGATCCCCCACATGCAACATATTATCCCAATTACATTATATTCATATTTATCAATTATATTTTTGTATTTTATCATCCCCTTTGTTTTCTGCTGTTTCCAGGTTTCGGGAGGAAAAAATAACAGGAAAACTCAATGTCTTCACTACTTCCTCTTTTCATTTTGAGCCCAAAATTAAACTGTCTATGCACTAAAAAACGGTATAATGTTTAAAGTATTATACCCCATGTAAAGAGCTTCAAAAAGGGGTGACATTAGACAGTTAACATGTTACCTATATGCACTGGTGAACCCATAAAGACTCCATTTTGTAACTGCTGTGACACAGATACCAAGGCAAGCTCTAAAATGGATGCATTCTGTTCAGACTGCAACTCTGTTATGATCCAGGCTACTTTAACCTTCAGTCCATGATTCAACAGAGTGAACAACGCTGCCTTTTAATTGGTAGGTGTAGATTATTTTGGTTGGCATCAGCCTCTCCAATATATGTGAGATACATCAAGACCATGCACATTCTACAAATGAGACCGTTCATCAAATCAACTAAATGTAAGTTGAAGAGCCTACTGATGGGCAGTCACATTCCTTAGTGTAATAATCCACTTTAATTTACTCAGTTTGAGGCACATGGTACCCAAGCAAGCCAACAGTTACACTCAACTAAATGGCATCATAAACAAATATGTACACGAATAACTCCTGCTGTGATAGGTTGGCAGGTCAGAACCCAAAATTATATGGTTAAAAGTCCAGTGGCATCTATGATCTTAAGGCTTGATCTCCAGCATCTACTAGTATTTATTGAAATCCCACAGCAAACACAAGAATGTTTTGATATCACTAGGTAAAATGGCTATGCCAGGGCATCATCGGTAGTATTAAGAACCAGTCGTTTTGCATCTCTTTTGGCTCTTCATAAAATAGGGAGCATGTATCTGCTGCTAGAATATCCTCAAAAGATTGGCATTGAAAGGACAGGGTACTTTTCAAATATATCATCAAAAACATTCTGTAATAGATGGGGTTTCTAAGTCAGAAATTTAAATACTTGAACCCTTAGTGGCTTGTGTGGTCCATATGTCCTTAAGTTAAACTTTTTTGTATAAAACCAGAAGTAATGGAAGTTATATATTACATTGTTAGTGGTGTCATGGTTTTATAGAATTATGAAATATAAGGCCACACCTATTGGTTGCCAGACATGAGTGCATTACGCACCATAGTTTCATCATTACGCTAAAATGCTCGGCACATTCAAGTCTATCATGATCCTTAAATTTAAAAAAAATACATGGTAAACTGGAAATAAACCTCATTACAAGGACACAGTAAGAACTGCCTGCATGAATTACATTCCCCGTTTTTTAGTTTTGCAGAGGTCTATAATTTCCTAAAAATGCTGGAGGCCTACGATGCAGGCATCCTAATACAGAAGAACGTTATAGAGTTTAACTTCTTAGATTCTAGCACCAACACATATCATGTTTTGCCTTCTTTTGGATGAAAAGCAAGAAGGATTGAGTAGAAATCAATGGTCTTTTTTCAACCTAAATTACTGTTATGATTCGACAGTATAATAAACATACAAAAATGGTTGTATTGTAACCTCTACATTTTTAAGCAAGTCCATTTTCTTCTGATGAAGGTTGCTCAATACTACATGGCAAACAAGTTCCAATAAGGCAAAAATTATGATATGGTCAACCTCATATCAAATGGATGTTTGCACATAATGATGTTCCTTGAAAGGAATCTGAACATGTTGCAACAAAAAAGTATTAGCTTAAAAAAAGTAATAAAATAATTCCTAAAAACATTTTCTCTGGTTAGGTGAGACAAGTTACAATGTATTCCAAGAGTAAGAAGCTGATTAAAACCAATCCTGTTGAACATTAAGAATTTCTGGTAATCCACTAGGATGAAAAATATCCATATTGCTGGTGCCAGTCACTGTTTCAGCTTTGTCTACTTTGAAGGCTGCTCTCCTCCATTTTCTGGTGGAGATACAGCATGACATGGCTTACCTGACTCAGATCTGTTTCTCTACAACAACTACTGTAGCCACTTCCTCTTAAATTATGTTTCTTGAAACCACAGAAAAAAAATAGTGATGGAAGTCCCCTCACCCACACAGCTTGTCAATTCTTAACAAAATACAATATTAAACGTATCTTGTCATTTAAAAATTTAGAATGGCTTTTACATGATCAGTAGAGCAATAAACAATGAAGAGAAGAAAGGTTACCAGACAATGTTTGGACTGTATATGAGCTGAAGGAGCTTTGTGCAGTAGAGCCTGGACACAAAACAAACCAGACCTTCTGCAAATGGAGGGCAGAGAGATAAAGACAGGAGTGGAAAACATGGGCAGATCTTGTCTTTATGAACATGTGCTTTAACTTTTTAGGACTTAATGAAAGTGAACATGGAAAACTGGTGATGGGTTCCCATCTCTTCGTTATTTTAATTACAGCAGACCGTGTACAATGGCTTCTCTTCTACTACTCTAAGCTGCCCCTTCAGAAATACCAGCCTGAAGCAGCGAGACAACCCAACCCCCTTCCCTCCCTCCTAGACAAGAGATTCCGACCCAGAATTCAACCTTCCATGTCAACTCAGCTCAGGAGGGAGGGGGTGCCATGAGACCTCCTAATAGGCAATGGGGGGGATCCAACCCAAGCAGCTGATAGAAAGAGGTCACCCTATTGCATTGGTCGTGAAGCCAGTGAAATCTAATGTTTAATTCCTCCCCCTCAGTGCATGTCGCCATCCCCAGCAAGTAATCAAACTCCACACATGCAAACATCACCTCTCAAGTCTCAAATGTCTTCTTTTTACATATTCCCGGCTTCCTTTTAATCTCCACCACTTGGGGGTGCTTGGGCTGAGGAGGGGGTCAATTAATTAATTCATTAATTAGCCGCTCTTCTCCTCCTCCTCCACCCAGTACCATATCCACCACCTCCTTTCTTCTTCAGACAGCAAGCCAAAGAACCCTTCCAACCTTCCACTCAACATTCATGTAGAAAAATCCAACCACAACCCACTGACCATAGGAACATTTTTTTGAACGTAGATGAAAACCGAGATAGGAATATTAACATGCAAACAATAGCTATTATGGGAGATGACTACCATGCAAGAACTTACTGGGCGCTCCGGACGCAGCTGCTCCAGCCTCTTGTTGTCCTGTTCCTTCAGAACGCGCTGCTTCCAATTTTGATTCTCTTGTATGTGTAGATGTATGGGGACTTTAAGGTGGGGTTCTCTCTTCTGGTGCCAAAACACACAGGGGATGGTGGATCTGCTTGAAGTTGTTTGTTGGGTCTCGTGTTCCTGCCAGTCTCAGCAATGGAGGATCGCCATCTTCCCTGCTTTTTTCCACCTCCTCCTCTCTCTCTTTCACTGGCTGCTGCTGCTTCTCTGCAGCTGCAGATGACCTGAAAGATCCGTCTCTCTCACTGAATGTATGTGTATGTGTCTCTCCCTCTCTCTCTCTCTCCTTGAATAATGAGCAACCAGAAGGGAGAGGGGAGAGAGCGAGAGAAGACAATCTCTACCACACAAAACGCGAGAGCACCAGGGGGTGCGCGAAGCCTTCCTAACAGCTACAACGTGTAGACTATACAATACAAAGCCCATATGCTCCTAGAGAAAGCCAGACAAAGCTTCAGGCATGGCAACAAGGACAACTGCGTGCTATCGTCAGTCTAGTGGTTGACCAGGAGATACGACTAAGACCAAAAGTTAATGCTAAAGCATGCAACCTGACCCCACTTGAACAATGCCAGGAGGTGGAGCAAGAGAAGGAAGAGAGGTTCTTGTGGAAAGTTGATGGCTTCACAATCCTCGTGGTTGCTTGTTTTGGCCAAATATATGTCTTTATGAAGAAGCCTCTTGAAAATTAGCTCCACCAAGAGTTTGTTTCCAGTTATGAGGTTGTCATGTCACATGCAAATGAACGCATTGTAGTTTATCAAAGCAAAACACACAGTCAACAAAGCTGGGCTGTGAAGAGGAAACCTCCCACTGGTGGTTTGTTGAAGCCGCCACCAAACCAGATCTACCAGATGTTTTTTTTTCCCTTCTAGCTTATTCTTTTGTTGGAAATAGTTGCCTGTTGTGTCTTCTGACACGTATTTTGAAGTCTTCTCCTGGAGGCTGAGCTTACTCTACGTTTAATGTCTTCATGATCTAGCTGAAGAACCTTACTTTTGAGGTTTCCTCAACAATACCTCTATATTTTGTATTGAAAAAAACTATTTAAGATAATTAGCCAAGTTTATCATCAGCTATGGATTCTTGTATAGATTATTTAAACCATAAATCAACTTATTCTCTAAACAAAGTGTCACTCGTGTGGTTGTATGAAGCACTTATTTTTTTATTTCATACAATGTACCCAAATTGTAAATGAACCAACCAGAAAACCACATTTTAGCTTTTTAATGTCCATATGCTCACAATTAGTCCTTGTTGAGTATCATCATATGGGATAAAGTTTGGTCTTGTCTCATCCCATATCTTAATGATATTAGATTAATAGACTCCAAGGCTAAGTAATGCACACTTGTTTGTGTCACATACTTACTTTATTACAGTTACTTCATGGTTTAGCTACATATATGTGACAAGTAGATTTTACTTGTAATAATGTTCTGATACGGTGTAGTTAATGGAAATGCTAATTATTTACTAGGCTTCACAGATTTCGTTTAAACTTTTAAAGTTTTTTCTGTGGAAATCCTTAAACACATCCTTAAACACATTTAGCGGAGAACTGTTCTTTATTGTTGACTTTAAAATCTTGTGAGGACATTTATATTGGACATGGACAATTAAGGTCATGGTAATGATGTGGCCTTATTGTAGTGTTCTGCTTATACCTGTCTGTATTGGTTGGCTGAAAGGTTGGGAGGCGTTCTTTGTCAAGTATTATACTGACAAAGTTGAAGACCTTCACACAAATTTGAAACTCTTTATTGCTCCAGTCTCTACTACTTAAGTTGATAAGCCATTTCATGTATAACGTGTATTTCTAGTAAATGAATAATTTTCATGTTTTTAATCAGCATGACACAACAGAATATTGGACATAGCATATATCCACACCAATATATTTATAGTATAATACGTGACTACTATGTTCAAGTACACCTACTGTGTTTGCATGTCTTGCCATCTCAAGTAACATATGTATTCTGGTTCCTTGCTTTAGAGTAAAGGAAGTTAACACTGTAGATATTTAGATTTCAGTGTGAGAGCTGGTCACCTAAAATTGTATAATTTATTGAATGAAACGAATACACATCTATTGGTGTACTAAAACGTTATTACAGCTAAAACATTCTAAAAATGTTTTCTTGTTTCCTTCATAAATTGTTGCCATGTGTTCTCCAAGCAAGACACACACCCAGCCATCCATGTGATGTAAAACAAAACATGATTCATCAGACCAGTCTACCTTCTTCCATTGCTCCGTGGTCCAGTTCTTATGCTCACGTGCCCATTGTAGGCACTTTCAGCAGTGGACAGGGGTCAGCATGGGCACCCTGACCCAGCCCGATACACAACAAACTGCAATGCACTGTGTGTTTTGACACTTTTCTATAAGAACCAGCATTAACTTATTTAGCGATTTGAGCTAAAGTAGCTCATCTGTTTGACCACATGGGCCAGCCCGCCCCCACCACCACATGCATCAATGAGCCTTGGCCAACCATGATCCTGTCACCAGTTCACCTCTTTTCTATCTTTTGACCACTTTTGATAGGTATTGACCACTGCAGGCCCAGAACACACCCCACCAAGAGCTGATGTTTTGGAGATGCTCTGACCCAGTAATCCAGCCATCACAAAGCCGCTCAGATCCTTATGCTTGCCCATTTTTCCTGCTTCTAACTCATCAACTTTGAGGAAGAAATGTCCACTTGCTGCCTAATATATCCCACCCACTGACAGGTGGTGTATTTGTGATCCTGGAACTGGCTTTGGAAGAGTTTCCATTCACTGTGTATTCTGTTATTGAGATTGTTGAGTGTGATTTACAAAACATCATTCCTGGCTCTGACCTATTTGTGTCTTGCAATGGGCCACACAAACCCAGGAGCTAATGTTACCCCTTGCCAAGACCATTGTTAACATAGTTTAATCAGTGAGCTTTTTCCTCTCCCATTCATTTATACCAGTAAGGAGGTCAGAGACACTCTATTGTCTTAGGGAGCCCCCTAAACAATCAGTGCATATTATAGTACTTTGTAAGTATATTACGTGCTATATGAAGTCCTAATCCTTCTCCCTATGTACTTTCATTAGTCAGAGAGTCAAGCTGGGTGATTGACACTGATTAGCCAAACAGTTCTCCTGCGCAGAGATTACTGAGCCTCAGGGCAAGGGACAAATGCACTTGCAAGGGGGGTATCATGTTAATTTTGAAGGAGCTATCATATGCATTAATGTGCATACGATGGCTGAAGTGTCCCTTTAAAGCCACAAGTTTCCTACCAGCTCTCAGTTTAGTATTTTTTTAGCATAGAGAAGAATAGACTTATGGGTCTGTTAAAGAAACTGTGTTCAGGTGAGTTGAACATGTTACCTCCTTGATATCCTTTTGTATCATGTAGGGCAAACCTCAGTAAGTTTCTCTTGTAACTGGTGTATAATGCAGGGGAAGTGCACTGGGGTTTGCCCTTCAATATGTATAATCCTATCTTCATTGGTGTATTTTGGTCAGGTGCTGCCCTACAAGGTGATCTCTTCAAGTAGCTCACTGAGTAAAGTGTGTAACAAAAAGGAACTTGGCCTCCAGTTGTTATTTGGCAGAGGAGCTAAGACCCTGCCCCCCCCAGACTGCGGACCTATTAAGACATGTTCAAATGTCCTTCAGAGTCCTTATTTAGAGAATAAACATCTATACAAAATTACTAATGTGCAGCTAACTGAAAATAAAAAAAAACTTTATTAAAAAGAAAACCGCACTTTATAAAACATATTTTGTATCAAACACAAGAAATATTTTTTTGGAGTACCCCTTTAAATCACCATGGAAGCAGTAAAGGACTTTGACATTGAACTGTCATCATTTGTTTGCTTGTGAGAAATCCTTCTCTAATAAGCCTGAAGGTTTTGTGTCTTTAAAACTGATGAGGTCCTATAGGCTGCCAGGGACAGACATCTTCCTGAACTTGGCAGATATGTCTAAGCTGTGACAACAGTCCTGTCCATCCTGGACATGTAGACATTCTGGACATATGAATCATGACACTG
The DNA here is from genome assembly GCF_027358695.1 of Spea bombifrons. Taxonomy (NCBI): domain Eukaryota; kingdom Metazoa; phylum Chordata; class Amphibia; order Anura; family Pelobatidae; genus Spea; species Spea bombifrons. The sequence continues at coordinate 90,438,367 of NC_071087.1, forward strand.
TGAAGCATCTACAACATGACATGTTTAACTACCCTGGGCTTTTTCTGTTTTCTAGATAATGTTCTATTTAAGACTAACCATGTCAGTTGGCTCTCATTTGTTATAGCTTCTTCCTCTTTCCCACTGACCTGCAGAATTAACACCACTTCCTCTTTAAAAGAAGACTCCAAAACAGTATGCTCTTTGTCTCAAGATTGATGATCCGAGTAAATTTAGTAGAGAAGGCATGTGGAAGTTACATAACGTATAATTTTACTGCAGTAGTTTGACCAAATGCAATACAGGTTATACAGCTGAAAATGTGCATTTGCTTATCTAGTAGTCATTTCTAATCTTTTCAGTCAAAAATACATCATCATCAAAGCTTTGGGTTGCCAAGTTTTGTTTTTATATGACTATACTCATGAGTGTCATATATTTAGTAGTTACACCATTTGCAACTTGAACACCACTTGACTTTCCTGTGGTAATTCTAGGCAAAGTTAATCTTTTACAAGGCGTGGTGTTTATGCATACCTGAGGGAAAGAAAGCGAAAAAGGGGAGGTAGAAGGAGCATTATGTAGACATTAGGCACTCTAGAGAGGAGGAGGGGTAAAGTGAATTCAACAGAAGAAAACAAGGGAGGGAAAGAAGAGGAGGCAAAGTTAGAAAGATTAACTTATGTGGGCTTCAACAGGTCAACGTTCTGGTCGAGAATAAAAGAGAGACCTAGCTAGAGAAACTTGAAGAAATAGTTAAAGCTGTGATTTAAGATGTTTTGAAGAGAAGTTGGTAAAGTAAAAGTAAATGCAAGGTCAAGCAGGGTATAGTTTCTAGAAGGAAAGCTGTCTCTACCCAGGAAGATAGTAGAGTTCGTGAATAGCATAACGTATAATCAGATTTGTCTGTATGTCAATGTAGAAAACCTTTAACGTTGAAGCAGCGTTGGTTAACTGCATGCCCTCACTCTAGCTTTTCCAATGTGACATTGAGAATAGTTAACTGTTTTGATTGCCTTGAAATTATGTTACAATTAAAGTGTACAAACTTTGATTCCTGTTTTCTTCATTATTATTTGAAATTTCAGCATTTGCAAAGATAAGGTGAATTGTGACTCGCTGTGCTATCAAAGTCTTAAAAAACTGTTTTGATAGAATTTGAAATTGTCTACTTTTCGTAGACGTTTTTTAAAGAGTGATTCATAATTTTGCACTGCAGTGTTTTGGTGGACTATATACAGGCCTAACAGATTTCTGGTAAACCACACAAGACATGTTACTTAAGTAGCACTGTTACTTAAATAGCAAGTCAACTTTTTAATCCCATCTGTTGGAATCAGTTGCTAATCAAGTCCAACACTTCACATGCTCACTAACCACAGTTTTGGTTGTGCCCAGGAGTATAATCCCACCCTTGTGTCACCCAGATCCATTGGGTGTTTATTCCCTTTGCCCTGTACCTGTCCGGGTTTTAGCCGTAATTCTCTGGAACTGTTTTGTCGGCTAGGATCCGCAGGAGAGCCTGCTGGACATTTTAACCCTAAATATCTCGGATGCCCCTGGCCCCACCAGAGCGCTCTTTTGCACAAATATACCACTTGTGGTGGGGCTCAGACGAGGGGTGGTTGGGAGAGGAAGCACTTTGGGATCACCCCGAAAACAATGATTTAGGGTTATATGCTCATTGCTGTGCTTGGTGGCCTGATTGTGGTGCCGGGCTGTCTGGGCAGGGTATTGTTTGTGGTGATGGGATTATCTCCTTGTCTGATAGAGTTTGTCTCTAAGGCTGTGTGTTTTCACAATAAAGTGTTCTTTATTTTTCACCTCAACATGAGTTCTGTCTGATGCTTGGGGTGGGCTGCTATAATCACTTACTGTCCCTGTCAGGACAGTACATGCACTGCATCAGCTAGATTTCGGTCGGCTACAGCACCAGTATGACTCCATTCCGACAAAGTCCTGCTTCATCTCTCTACTGCTAGTTCTGTCTAGCACTGGGAGGGTTAATCACCGAATTCTCAGAAGCGGGAATACAGAAGTGGGATGCTTCCTTGCTACTGGGACATCCCAACCACCACCAGAACCTTGTCACAGTGAATGGAGCAGCACTACAGCAGCTTAAAAAGGAACACCTTAAAGGAACTGCTGGAAGCCAGAGGAAAGATGACAAGTAAAAAATAACTTTGATCGCTGAATTGATGGAAGGAGACCGAAGTAGCCTTGCCCTATCCGGTAATGGAAATCTCAGAAATCAAACGGGGGATACAGTGGCGCTTAGCCCTCCTGAGACCCAAACCCCGCAAGAGATTGTCACCAAGTTGATCAGCGAAACCATGTAGCTGAGGATGGGGGAAATACAGTAAATGAGCAACAGCCCATCCGCCGTATAAAACTACCTTACAACGCCATTCCAAAGTTTGACGACACCAGGGACGAGATCGACTGCTATCTTCAGGTCTTCGAAAGACAGTGTGGATAAGAAAGAGTCGAGAAGACCAGCTAGGTCACAATCCTGGTGAGTAGATTATTAGGGAGGACACTCGAAGTGTATGAGGCTCTCCCAGAAGAGGACAATTCTAACTACAGGAGAGGGAAGCCCGATACAGCATCACACCAGAAGCCCATCTGTAAAAATCCCGAGATTTACACTGGCAAGAAGGAGAGCCTTTTACGGAGTGGGTGCATCGCATGTCTCGGGTTGCTGAAGGATGGTTGAATGGGTGCCAGGTGGCTACAGTAGCGGATGTGCTTCAGATCATCTTTTGGAACAATTCTATGATCTGGCTCCTGCAGCACTACAAGAGTGGGTAAGAGACCAACAGCCCCTCACAGTAGATCGAACAGCTGTTCTGGCAGATGAGTATGTGGACTTTAGGAGGTCAGTACAACCGGAGCCCCGATGTCCTACCTGCTACATACCGCCCCCTGTCAGAGCCTCACCACCTTCAGCACCTCGCACAGTGTTTCGCCCACCAGTTACACTGCGTACCCCAACCACCCCAGAGGCCTGAGCCTATAGTGGTTGATGCTTCACCTGTCACCAGGTGGGGCATATGCAGAAAGACTGCCGCTACACTGCCACCCAGCGACCCAGGACCTACGAAACCCTGGGAGCACACAAAGCCACTGCACATTGTATTGACGATACAAGACCCCCTGTGGACTGAGGCTGGGCCAAAGAGAAGTTTGGGTTTCTACATGAAGCTGATCCAGTACAAGCAGCAGCCCAGGATAAACGGCACCATCACCGCCAGTGATGGTGTTGTTTACTGGATTAATGGATCACGACCAACCCAAGGATTACAGGACACCAGAGCTACTATCACTCTGGTCCAGCTACAGATTGTCTCCACGGCAGAGCAAACCGGCCACTCAGTCGCTGTCTGAGTGGCTGGAGGCAAAGTGTTGAAAATTCCTACTGCCCATGATCACTTGGATTGGGGTGCTGGAGCTTGTGATGTGGTAGTGGAGGTAATGCAAAATTTGCCTGCAGAGGTGCTGCTAGGAAATGATTTGGGCCACGTGACCTCTGCCCATCATGTGGATGTATCCTCGGAAAATTCTGCAGCAATTACCCAGCAACAGGCAAGGAAATCGGAAAGGACCCTCGAGGACAAGACCCAAGCAAGTACTGATGCCCCAGAACCGAGCCCCGACTGTATTCCAGATTTCCCTACCCCCTCCTGGCCATCCCCAACCAGCTTTGCTCAGGAGACCCTGTCCGATCCGACCTTACGAACGTACCGGGAAAGGGCAGGGATGGACCCCATAGGGTTAGGGAAGAAAAGAGTGGAGTTGTAGAAGGGGTTACTTCTCTGTTCTGACGACCCAAACGGCAACAGTGGGCCCAAGCATCAGCTTGTAGTGCCCAAGAAATTCTGACGCGACCTTTTATGCATAGGGCATGACATTTCCCTGGCTGGGCATCTATGTATACGGAAGATGTTACACTCTATTACCCAATCCTTTATCTGGCCTGGGGTGACGGAAGACGTACGATGGTATTGCAGAATGGAAATGCAGATGGGCTTTCCTGACAAACCGACCTGACTCCTGCATTACTTCCCGAGGCCGAAGCAACGTTTGGCGGGGCTACCCAGTCGGGTACAGGACTTCTTGTCACAATTAGCATTTACAAATGTTTGTTCTTCTAAAAGCAAACATTACAATGTGTCTCATAAAGACGTACATGCGCCCTTTGTTGCTCACAGGCAAATGGGTGTCATTTAACAGAAATGACAATGAAAGGCAACAACCTGGGCTTGCTTAGAAAACTAGGTGGAGTCTGTGGAGTTTATTATCATTGAAATGTAGGGTATAATGATGCAGTTGTGGAAAGTATCTGTATGATGGTATATGTTCCTGACATGTTGGAGGGATCTGGGAGAACATGCACATATGCATTAGAGATCCAGACCAATGATCATACCAACCAATGGTCATACAACAGGCACACGAGCAGTTATACTGTGGTCACAATTGTTTAACCCCTTAATGACAAGACAGTTTCCTACTCGTAGTACATTTTGGGTGATTTTTTTTGTTAAAAAATGACTTTTTCTCACTTTTTTTTGAAAAAAATCTTTTACTTATCTGCAAAAACTAATGAAAAAACCTGCTAAATAGATTATACTATTTGTCCTGAGTTTAGAAATACCCAATGTTTTTATGTTTTTTTTGCTTTTTCTGCATGGTGCGTAAAATTCACCAGTGCTCTGCTAATTCCATAGCTGCCATTAATATCAGCACAATAACTGAGGGAACTTTATGGAATTCTTGGGAATGACAAATCATGTTTCACTGTTTGACAGTCTGAGGGGCAAGTCTGGGTTTGACGGATGCCAGTAGAACGTTACCTGTCTGACTGTATTATGCCAACTGTAAAGTTAGTGGAGGAGGGATCATGTTATGGAGTTGTTTTTCAGAGGTTGGGCTAGGCCCTTTACGTCCAGTGAAGGGAAATCTTAATGCTTCCGCATACCAAGACATTTTGGACAATCCTATGCCCTTTTCTGTTCCAGCATGACTGTGCCCCAGTGCACAAAGCAAGGTCCATAAATACATGGTTGGATGAGTTTGGTGTAGAAGAACTTGACTTCCCCACACAGATTCCTGACCTCAACCCTATCGAACACCTTTGGAATGAACTGGAACGGAGATTGTGAGCCATGCCTTCTCGTCCTACATGAGTGCCTGACCTCACAAATGCTCTACTGGATGAATGGGCTAAGAATACCTAATAAACACGCCAAAATCTTGTGGAAACTGTTCCAGAAGCGTGGAAGCTGTTATAGCTGCAAAGGGGGGATCAACTACATAATAATGTCTAAGTAATTTAGAATTCAGTGTCATACATTTGTGGATCGTTATAGAAACTACTGAAATTAAGAAATATTGGTTCTTATTTTATTGCCTAGGAGAATGTGGAATACATTATTTTCTGAATTTTGTTCTTTGGAATCAGGGATTCGATAACTCTTTAATCAGTGGCTAGTGATATTTAACTAATGCACTCAGACCTTAAACTCTTAGTCTGGATCAACATTTCTCATACTGCATGGCTATAAATAACCCTTCTGTTATATTTGGAACACCATTGACTAAAAATAGTTCATATCATATCCCCCAACACAATAAAAACATCTTTGGTTATGCCCTAGAAGTTCATAATATAACAACTCATGTTCAAGGTACCAAACACCCAGTTACTAAATATAGTAAGCCTAAAGAATAGCTTCTTCGTAGACGGACGGGTTGTCCATGTCTCTTGTTTGTGTTGGTTGTTTGTTGACTTGGTTTCTTTTAGCATAATCTTCATGTCTAAGCTTACCAGCTCAACTCCAAAATGTTATTTAATATAAAATCTGTTGTCTATCATACCATGGCATGAGTAAATCAGTAAAGCCGTTATGTAAAAATACAAATATTCAAATATATGATGTATAAGCTTTAATGTTTAGGAAACATGTCTGGTTTGTGGAATATCAAGAACGTTTGAAACTCAGCTGCGCAAAACTATGAGCAGATGTGGACTGGAGTTGTATTGGTTTGAGTCCTTTGACTAATACAATGTTCTTGAAACATCCACCTGCACACGCACACACACAAAAGACATGTCCCAGTTTCCACAATAGCTTATTTTAAGTTGCTATCTCTGTCTTTCCTATTCCTTTGTTGAGAGATGACAGTGGAATACCCCATTTGCATAAGTTTATCTGGCAGTAATTAAATGATGATGTGCACTTTTATAAACTCCATGAAATAGATCAGGGGTTAGTGAGCATACAAGATCTGACAGAAGGTTATAATTGCTTGATACATTGTCGTGTAGTTGGTGAACATACCTGAGAACTTCTCGGGGTCAGTGAAAACTCTGGGGTGTGACGTTGCAGCACACTCCACTCTGCGCACACTTCCCCTCCAAAAATGTGTGTCAGCAGGGCTGCGCACAACTTGGATGGGGGCCACCCACTACGGGACTCCCGTAAGGGCGGTGTCTGGTAGCTGAAGCCAGAGATTTCAAAGGTATGTTGGTGAATCTGTCAGGCAGCACAGCCTCATAAATAGCATGCACGCTAAAAAACTAATTGGTAATTCTAATATTTATCAAGTTTGCAATTTTAATACATATTAGAATTACCAATTTAATTTTGAGTGTGGATGGTATTTATGATTTCTATAGCTACATTATTTTTTTTACAACTTTGGGAGGTTTCCAATACCTTTTGCAGTATCTTTTCTTTTGATTATATTTTTTGATGTGCACCACCAATCTATATTTTAAGATAGCTTGAGGACAAGGGCAGTGTTGAAGGCGAAGCTGGTTCTTGTGCTAACCTCTCGGGGGGGGGGGGGTTCTGACAAACAGAGGTTACAAAGTTGTTATAGTTCAAGTTCACCCGTCTGATCGTGGTAGCCTGTGTTAACACTAAAAGCTGCTGGATCAAAGCCACTATCCCTGCAGGCTCCATGAAAGTACTTAGTTAATATGTAAGGGTGTGGTATTTTGGAGCCCAGGCAGATGGTGGTGTATTCTTCTGGTGATGATCTGCAGACTGGGCTTAAAGATAGTTAGACAATCATTACACCGAGCGCGGAAGAACAAAGGATCAAATCAAGTGCAGTTACCCAAAATAAAATCTGGCCTTTTACTGATTTAGATACAGTGGTATCAGGATGACTCCAGAGCCAGACTGGTGAAGGTTGAACAGCCCTGGTACTTTAAGTCTGGCGATCACCTAATAATACAAATCTCAAAGCAATGTATAGCGCAGGATCATATGTGGGGGAAAATCAAATCATAGTGTTATACATAAATACATAAAATGACTATAAATAGTTAATAAGATGCACTCCCAAATAGAGGACTGCATTGGGATGCGGGTCCCACGGTGTCTTGGTCTTGGTGCTGGCATTTCCTGTTGGATTTACTGGACTTTTGACCTCTGCTTGTTTATGTTTGATATTCTTCTCCTACCCTTGACCTCACGATTGCTACACGGTACCGTTTATGCCTTTTACTACTCAGTGGAATAAACCTTGCTGATATTCCTTATATTGCCTTTTTGCCTCTATTGCACGTCTGGTGTCTCACTGCGCTATGCTCCAAACCCTGCATACCCTACAGTCATATTCTGGCGCTCAGCAGTGAAGCATCGCGCATCACGGCAGAGCAGCGAGACAGAGGCTTCGCGCTCCCACCTCAGGACTTCTACAAGGTAAGTGAACTACAAAGGGGCAAGAGGGTACATAGTGAGAAGGTGGTAGATAGTGAGAAGGGGGAGAGTGGGCAGATAGTGAGGAAGGGGTAGATAGTGAGAAGGGATAGATAGTGAGAAGGGAGGGAGAGGGGGCAGATAGTGAGAAGGGAGGGAGAGGGGGCAGATAGTGAGAAGGGGGTAGATAGTAAGAAGGGGGTAGATGTGAGAAAGGAGGGTAGCAAGAATATTGAAATAAAGAGTCAGAATGAGTGATAAAATGAATGAATTCATCTGTGGATGAATTGTGTGAATTAGAGAATATGAATTCATGTGTGGATGAATTATGTGAATGTGTGAGATAATTAATTAATGAATTTGTGAGAATGCATTAATGAATGTGTAAATAATTTGGGTGAAAGGGTGAAAGAATAGATGATTGTGTGAATGAAAGTTTGAATTAGTGAGTGACTGTAAAAGTTTGTGTGAATCATATGTGATCTATGCCTGTAATTTAGGGGGGTTTAGCTATACCTTTAATGTGAATTCCAATTGAGCGATACCTGCAAAGCTGGGTTTTTGTGTTTTTCTGTTCATCTATATCTGCTATGCTATGTTTCCATACATTATTTATATACCTGCAAATACAGGGTTTTTATGTCTTATTCAGTTGATCAATACCTGCAGTGCTGTTTCCATGTGTTGTTTATTTGATCTATTCCTTCAGTGCTGAGTTTACATGTGATTTCCAGTTGATTTATACCTGCAATGCTGGGTTTGTGTTTTCTGTTGATCTATACCTGCAGAGCTATGTTTCAATATTTTTTTTTATGTATACCTGCAAATACAGGCTTTTTATGTCTTATTCAGTTGCACATGCTGTTTCCATGTGTTGTTTATTTGATCTATACAAAAACTACAGGGAGTAAGTAAAAGAGCGGTGTGGTTTAGTGAATCAGGGGACAACGGGACTCTGGGGATGATTATGAGGGTGAGGACCTCTCAAAGTCATGGTAGGGTCAGAAGGAGGGAAGACTGCAACGACTCTCACAGTCTTCCCCTAATCCAGGGGCGTACCTAGAGTATTTGGCACCCGGAGCGGATCCTGTAAGTGGCACCCCCCCCCCAAATGTAAAGACATCTACAAAATTATGTTGGCAAGAATATTTATTGCACCAATTTGTAAACTGTATGTCAACTGTAAACAACAAGAAATCTGAAAAAATAAATTAATAACTTATAAGTAAAATAAATACATTTAAATAACATTTACTGAACATATAATAGTGCTTTCTTTAATAACCCTCCAAAAACAACAGCGTCCACATTGCCCACATAGAACCTGACCAGCACCCAAATTACACACACATAGGACGTGCCATCTTTGCCCCCAAACAGCATGAGTCAGCATTGTTCCCAAACAGCCGAGTGTACGCCATCTTTGTCCCATGAACACGCTACCTGTGCCATCTTTGTCCCATAAACACCCTGCCTGTGCCGTTTTTGTCCCATAAACACCCTGCTTATACCATCTTTGCCTTTTTGACAAATCAACTATACACCTATGATTAACACAAACACTTTTACAGTCACTCACTAATTCACTTTCATTCACACAATTCTTTCACACAATCATTTATTCTTTCACACAAATTATTTACACATATTCATTGATGCATTCTCACAAATTCATTAATTCTCTCACTCATTCACACAATTCATCCACACATTAATCCATTCATTTTCGCTCTCTCATTCTGACTCTTTATTTCAATATTCTTGCTACCCTCCTTTCTCCCTATCTACCCATTCTCACCCCCTTCTGCCCTATCTACCCCTTCTCACTCCCTTCTCCCTATCTACCCCCTATCCCCCCGTCTCACTCCCTTCTCCCTATCTACCCCCTCCTAACTATCTACCCTCTCCCCCCTTTGAAGTTCACTTACCTTTCAGGAGTCCGGTGGGGTGCAAGGCCTCTGTCTCCCAGCTCTGCCACTGTATGGAACAGTATAGAGTGATGGGAGTTATGATGTACTTTAGAGCATAATTATATAATGAAAAAGCCATTGGAAATGGTACAGCATAACACCCATCACTCTCACACATTTACCAATCCACACTTACCATTCCACAGATTCCACACATACCAATCCACACATACCAATCCAAAGATTCCACACATACCAATCCACACATACCAATCCACAGATTCCACACATACCAATCCACAGATTCCGCACTTACCAATCCACACTTACCAATCCACAGATTCCACACATACCAATTCACACATACCAATCCACAGATTCCACACATACCAATCCACACATACCAATCCACAGATTCCACACATACCAATCCACACTTACCAATCCACAGATTCCACACATACCAATCCACACATACCGATCCACAGATTCCACACATACCAATCCACAGATTCCACACATACCAATCCACACATACCAATCCACAGATTCCACACATACCAATCCACAGATTCCACACTTACCAATCCACACTTACCAATCCACAGATTCCACACATACCAATCCACATATACCAATCCACAGATTCCACACATACCAATCCACACATACCAATCCACACATGCCAATCCACTCTCACTGAATGATTTCCTACCTTTCCTCTTTTCTTCTTACAGCAGTCAGCTCCTTTTCTTCCTCTTCGCTCCTCTTCTTCTGTCTTCTTCCGGTTCAGAGGGCACGGAAGGCGGTGGGCGCGGCTTCAGTGTTGCTTCAGCAGCAGTTGCCGCGCGGATCGCGAGGGAGCGGTATCGGAGGTCTTTAACAGACCTCCGGCTCCCTTGAGTGATTTTAAGCCGGTTCAAGGGAACCGGCTTAAAATCACTCAAGGGAGCCGGAGGTCTGTTAAAGACCTCCGATACCGCTCCCTTGCGAGCCCTCTCCTCCAGCGGCGGACATTACTGTCTGTCTCTGGAGGGGTGCCGGGTGCCGGCAAGTTGGCACCCCCCTGATGAGCGGCACCCGGTGCGGACCGCCCCCCGGTAGGTACGCTACTGCCCTAATCTATGGTTAGTGTGGCGAATATTTGTTTTTGGTGTGAAAGTGGAGGAAGTGATTGCATGCTAGGGAGCGTGGAGTGGAGGGTCCAATTTTTTCAATATAAAATATAGGGTCTAATATTAATATTTATCGGCAGCAGCGGCTAATATTAATAAATATGGACAGCAGGATCTAATTATATATATATATATATATATATATAAATATGTCAGCTGGGGCTAATATTAATATATATTGACAGCAGGGTGTAATGATAATATATATTGGCAGCAGGGACTAATATTAATATATATTGGCAGCAGGGTGTAACAATAATATATATTGGCGGTCTGTAGTAGTGTTGTCTACCCACGGTAGGCCAAAACTGTGGACCAAAGTTCCGGGAGACCCCAGGGAAGACTTTAATGTGTTGCCCAGACCTCAGCACAATGTTGTACACCTGTGGAGGGGAGGTAAAGCCTGCCTCCACCATCAGCCGATGTTCTGTGATCAGTGATCAATGATGTTCATGCAGAGAAACAGTGAGCCAGGTGCTCTGGAAGCACTCCCCTATGATAACAAATCCAGTGAGGAGCTTGTCCAACACAGGGGGGAAGTAGATTGCTTCCTTCCTTCCACCCCACCCTTCCCTTTCTTCCTTCCCACCCTTCTCTTCCTTCCCTTCTCTTCCTTTCCTTCCTTTCCTTTCCTTCTCTTCCTTCCTTCTTTCCTTCCTTCCTTTCCCTTCCATTCCTTTCCATTCCTTTCGTTTCAAAAACAATGATTCCAGTGTTTGCCTTTGATTCCAGAATTAATGGACTCAGAGAAGCATAAATATACACCAAACTGGACTTATGTGGTGCATACAATCTGGTACAGGTAAAGGAGGGACACGAGTGGAAGACGGCTTTCCAATCACGGTATGGCCACTATGCATACCAAGTCAGGCTGTTCGGGCTCTGCAACACCATGCCACTTTTCAACACTTCCTCAACGATGTGTTCCGGGATACGTTGGACGTATTTGTATTGTTGTACCTTGAATGACATCTTGGTCTACTCACAGTCTCTTACCACTCATCGTGAACATGTGAAATGTGTCCTTTCCCGTCTCCAGCAACATGGACTCTATGCAAAGTTAAAGAAGTGTATATTTGAGACAACCTCTGTTGAGTTTTTGGGATTTGTGTTAACTCCTGGGAGCATCAAGATGGATCCTAATAAAAGTATCAGCCATTTTGGATTGGCCTGTTCCTACTTCCATTAAAACCATACACAAATCTACAGGAAATTCATCAATGGCTTCTCCAGGCTCATTGCTCCCATCACCTAGCTAACCAAGAAACATGTACCTTTTGTTTGGTCCCCTCAAGCACAACAAGCTTTTGACAAATTACAACAAAGGTTCATATCGGCTCCTATACTTGTCCTACCTGACCCTTTTTTGTGTGAAGGTAGATGCTTCAGAGACAGCGATAGGAGCCATCCTGTCCAAACGACAAGGAGATGGACATTTCATCCTAAGTCTTTTTTTCTCTAAACCCTTCTCCCCAGCAGAAACTATTGGCCATAAAGATGGCACTGGAGGAATGGCGCAAGCTTCTGGAAGGGGCTGTACATACAGACCAGGTTTAAGTAATGGATTGGCCGATGACTTATGCCGATTGCATGGACCACATACAGATACAGATACAAATACAGATACTATTCTCCAGCTCGGTCACTTCTTGGTTACTTATTCCTTACTGCTGAAAGCATTCCTACCTGTCCCAATATCCTTTTCTTACCAAAAAACATGGTCGACTGTACAAACATGCTCTACGCGACATTTTCTTTTTTTTGTAAATAATGATAACGCCCTAATCTACTCTACCTTCAAAATCCACTCCTTGAAAGGGGGGGAGAGGGCTTTTCCAGTGGAGTGGGATCCAGCATTTGCTGCATTTTTGCAGTATTTAGAAGATGTGGTATGATTGATTTCTTATAACTCGAGATCGAACGAGTAGTGTGGTGCAAAAGGAACATTTCAGGTAAGAATGGAATTGGGCAATCTGTGACCTTTGGCAAGATCGCATGGATTTTTTCCCAGAATGGAGCTATCCTCGGGCACTCCCACCACAAATGCAAAAAGGTTCCCACAGCGGCCTTGCATCTCCAACACGTATCGGGCAGGTCTGGAAAAATGCTATGAAGAGCCTCCGGAGTCTGATACCAACACAAAAAAACTTGAAAGTTCCTGAATTTCCGTGCTACGGGAGCATTTAAGCGTGAGAAGGAAGATCTTTTCCCAGTCTCTTTGATCAAGAGTGGGTCGTAAGGCTCGCTCCCAGTATCCTTGGAAACATAATGGAATGATAGTTTGTGTTTGCAACAAAAGTCGATACAAAAGCGAAAACCCATGGGTCGGTAGGGAGGCTCTAGTAGAAAGGAGTTCAAAGCTCGAGAGAGCTCTGGTCATAACATGTTTCCTTGGATAATTAGAAAAGAAACTTGCCAATTGATGGTAATGAAATGTATCAAGAAAAGTAGGTACATTACCCGCTAGAATCGTGTCTAGGGGCTTCAGCCTAGCGTCAACTTAAAACTCTGAAATCGGGGCTCTGTCCGTCGGCATTGTCGTCAGAAAAGACCCAGTACTCTGGCCCTGTGGGAAATCTGGGTTATTTCTAATAGGAGTCAGAGGTGAGGGGTATGTCGTCAAAGTGTGTGTCAAGTGTAAAGAGTGGAGGTTGTGGAGTGTGGCTGCAACAAATGGGTGCTCGCGGGCAATAGCTTGGGAATGATGCCTTGATAACCACAAGAGGTGGTGTAGGGGTACCTGCACCTTATGTGTTTCAATATCCACCCAAAGTTTATGGGCGGGTCGGTGGGACCACTCCAAGACCCTCAGGAGATGACACGCCTGATAGTAGACTCTCGGATTAGGGAGACCGGCACCACCACATAATTTAGGCAAACACAGAGTCGTGACCTGTATTCTGGGTCGCTTCCTCGCCCACAGAAACTTCAGAAACATAGATCGCACAGTATTGAAGAAAGCTAAAGGTATCGTTATCGGGAGCAACTGAAACAAAAACAAGAGTCTGGGCATGACATTCATCTTAAGCGCATTGATGCGTCCGAACCAGGAAAGCTACTGTGGGGCCCATTTATTTAAATCCCTCTGAATCGTCATTAGAATAGGTAGAAAATTATGTCAGTATCCCTTGTAAACCAAACACCTAGGTATTGCAATTTCTCCCTACACCATCTAAAGGGGAAACTGGACTGCAGGGCAGATGCAGTGCGGTCCGTGAGATTTATATTAAGGATTTCTGATTTAGTAAAATTAATTTTTAAATTCGCCAATTCCCCATAGACCTTAAACTCCAGAAGAATGACCGGTAACGGCAGCTGAGGATTTGTGTGCGACATTGTTGCTAAAAAAAATATCGGATAGTCATTATTGAGCAACCGTGGCGGCCGGGAGGCCCTGAAGTGGGTTTCCTGAAGAAATATAATGGAGGCCTTATGGTGTCTCAGGTCCCTCATCAAATGTGAACACTTTTCAGGTATATTCAAACCCTTCACATTAAAGGAAACTATATTGAGGTCCCTGGGTAGGTAGCATGGCTGCTGCGCCAACGAGGACGCCATATTGAAGTAAGTACAAACAAAAAGGGGGGGAGGAGAGGGGGGGTTAGGAGGAAGGAAGGGTGAAGAAGAAAAGGGAAGAGAGGGAGGAAGAAAACACTTGGAGCGTCTATTGGCTAATGGAACGTGCCACCCCAATATATTAAGGCACTCCTGATGAAGAGGCAAGGGCCATCTGCCTGAAAAGGGAGTACGTAGAACTCAGAACTCAGTAGGAACCGGTGAGTAAAGAAGAATATCACGGGCGCCGCCACCCCCCAGCCCGGAGTAGCGTAAAAAGTAGCGTAAAAATCCTGTAAAATCAGAGCACAGAAGAAAACAAAACGACTTCATATTAACAAAACAAACATAAGAGGCTGATCGCCGTCTTTACTGAGAAAAAACAGACCAAAGACCAACGCAATCATAAACATGTAGGAGCGACTGATCGCCATAACGCAGTGTGTCGAGTAGAATAGGAACCACTAATATGCGAGAGATCGTCCCCCAGAATGCAAACATCTGGAAAAATAAAATAAAAAAGGGGGGCACCGACCTGGGGGGATGTCCCTAAATGAGGAAAGTCTAACCAATGTATTGAAATGCAACCTAATGTGGCATATAGCAACCTTGTCTATATATATACATGTGTTCTTGCTGCTGTCCTTGGGCTATTTGAGTGACACTGGATGCCAGGACCTGAAAGCACCGTTGGGCGGACACAGCCAGTAGGAAGAGGACGTGTAATGGGTAGTTTGTGATAAGTATGTAGTGCATCCAGGGGACACCTCAATTAAAAGTAAACACAGATCAACTAGTTTAGGGGACGTGACGGTCCCATCAAAATGTGAACTAGTCGTGGTCTCGTATATATGAAAGAAAAAAAAAACCCCGATGTGCTATAGCTACTTGTCCCAAGTTAAGCGTGTGACGTCAGGCCCATGGCCTATATAGTGTTGAAGGAATGTTCTGCCTCTTTTCTGTCCAATATGACATGATGAGAGAGAAATGCCAGGGGAGAGAGAGAAGAGGAGAAAAAAAAACCTCTGAGCAGACACTCGGAGAGACATTCCCCAATGAGGGAAGTTAAACCATCGATCAATATAGACAAGCAGTTCCCACATAAAAAATAAATAAATAAATAAAAACACATGTATATATCAGCTACAGGGGCATGGCATCAGCTGCGCGTCCCAAGTTAAGAGCAATATTGGCTACCGCGTTTCCCAGGCCACGTGTGTGGCGTTATGCATATGTCCTCTGTAGTGGCAAGAGGGTCTACATGAGAGTACCACAGACAAATATAAGAGAAAAGTGTAATGTGTGAGGAATGTTAGGTATTGTGTAAATCAAAGCAAGTAAGTAAAAGGGGAGATCCCAAACAATAGAGTCAACTAGATGAACAGTCAAACAGGTATCGAGTTTTGTGGTGTCCACATGGGACTACTTCGGTGTCTTGGTGCGAGGTAGTAGGGAGCGGATCTGGCCGTAGTCCTCGAGGTCAAGATGTCTCACAACGGCGGTGACGCGGTGGATGATCCATCGATCCCCAGGCAGATGAAGCTCCGGTAATCCCCAATCTGCGATGTGCAGGTCAGTAAGCCCAAGCTCCTCCAGGAACTCCGGCAGCTCATGGTGGTATCGAAGAGCTCTAACGGTGTTGTTAATGCGTACATTGAGGCTGAAGGGGTAACCCCAGCTATATCGTAATTCCCGCAGCTGGAGCTCTCTTGTCAACGGCCGCAGTATCCGCCGGGTTTGTAGGGTCAGATCAGAGACGTGGTAAAAAGTTATCTCATGGCCTTCGTAGGGCCAGGAGCCTACCTCTCTTGCTCGTTTCATAATGGATTCTTTCAATTGGTAATCCATGAGGTGACAGATGATATCTCGTGGAGGGGCCATCAGGGGGCCATGCGGTCGCAGAGCTCTGTTAGCTCTGTCTATGCCAACCATGGCATCTCTGGGCCTATTGAGAAGCGGGTTAAATAGTGTGGTAAGAATCTGGAACACATCTTCCTCTATCCGAGGCCGCGCTTCAGGTAGGCCTCGGACTCTGATGTTATGCCGTCTGCCCCTGTTATCCAGGTCTTCTAGCCAGTGTCGGTACTCTGCCAAATACAGTGCATGTTGTTTCGAGATTTTATCCACCTGTGTGACATTGCAGGTCAGGCGTGTTGATTCTTGTTCTTGAGCAGTGATCCGCTTCTCTAGGCCCAATAGTTCTGCTCTCAGGGACGCCACTTCCTCTTTCACCGTGTGTTTGAGTTCCGTGATGAGGGTGCTAAAATCATCTCTCCACGGGGCTGAGGAGAATAATCGGTGCACGGTCTCCCGGCCGGGGAGATCCATGGAGGTGGTATCACCCCTACTCTGTCCGCTGTCTTCAGTACTCCCTGAACTGGCCAGTGAAAAGGCCTTCAGGGAGCTGCGAGGTAAGGTCTCTCGGCGTCTGAAAATATTCTCTTAACAAGGTAGATGTAGACTTTCCCTTGCCTCTAGGTGTCTCTGAGTCTTCTGGCAGCTTTTTATTTCTGCCCATGGTGCAGGATGCCTAAAGATTGCTGATAAGGCTGGGTTCGTGGCGGAGCACTTCACTCAGGCATCCATCTTCCCAGACGGCTAACCACGCCCCCCCCCACGCTATATTTTCATCCACTAGCTTGCCATGGTGGTGTTAAGAAAACAATAGAACTCACATAATGTTCATTTTGGTGGCCTAGCATGAAACAATACATACAATCAGGCGATACGTGGTTGATCCAAAGGCACTAATTCAAGCATTGCTGGGTTATTACAATTGTTACCAGTACCAACAAGTCCCAGGGCTGAGATAACTATAGCCATTATCGTGAACTCCCAACATCACAATATACCACCTAACCAAAATGGCACATTTCGTTCCCGCTATTGGACTATCTACTGCTGCTGAGACCACAGATTTATTCATCAAAGAGATCTTCCGTCTTCAGTTCAGTCTCATTTCTGGTCTACCTTTTGTCGTGGTTTGGGTATTCAAAAACTCTTGTCATCTGCATATTATCCATAAACCGATGGATAGATAGAGAGAACAAACGAAACCCTTGAACGATATATACGTTGTTATGTCACCCACCTTCAAGGTGACTGGCTTTCCCTACTACCAACAGCGGAATTTGCCTATAATAACCACCTGCACAGTTCCATCAGCATGTCACCCTTTACAGCCTACTATGGTTATCACCCATCCTATATTCCTCAACTGACTGCCATAACCATGGTTCCTCAGGTCACAGATAGAATCCAACTCCTAAACCAAGGTTTTGCTCTATTACAAGAGACACAGAAAAGGCACAACTAACCTAGGAATATCAAGCTGACTGGCAATGTAAACCTTCTCCCTTGTACCAAGTAGATGTGCAGTAGATGTGTTTGAGGCTAACACATCTCTTTGTAGGTTATATACTTACTACCAGTCAGCTCCTGTGCTGGCCAAGCGAATGATGTGGGCTGGGGGTCTGTGCAGACACCCTTGAACATGTGCGGAAGGCGCTCCCATTGACTTGTTGGAGCACAGAGCAGGAGGGCAGATGCAGCTTATCAGCTTCTACCTTAAGTGTTTTTTTTTTCTTTTTTTAAGAAGAAAACAAATGCCTATTAAAGTACTCACAGAGTACTTCAATATGTATTCTTCTTTAGCGGGGCTGTCAGGGACACTAAACTTTTCCTTTAAGTCCAGAGGTTTCCAATAGCTTTCATTGTAGAATTTTTAACAACTGAAATTGTGATTTCAGACAGATTATTGAATAATTAACCATGCATAAATCCAGTTAACATTTAGATGAGTCATTGAATTGAGCCCAAATATGCTTTTGCTGTATGGTATTCTTTCTTTTGCTTTTCTTTTTTTGAATCTATGTAATCTGATTGCCCTTTGCAGCTTCTGATATTATTTCTTATCTGCTTGTACCAATCTGAGTGTCAATGTGAGTAATGGGTTGTTTTGATAGAAAGTTACATATTTACTAGTAGCCATGAATAATCACCGAAACATGAAATAAAAAAGGCTTACGTTTTAGTTCCCTTTCATAAACGTAAACTAAAGTCTCGGTATATTCAATATGGATTACACACCTGGCATAGGGCTTAGGTTACTTTTATAGTCTTAGTTACCTAAGTAAACAGATTTGAATGCATCCATTTTGAATGTCTAGGTAGAAATTTGGTGGAGAAAAAAGAGACTCTTTATGGTAACTTGCTGTCAAGCTTTGTACCTTTAGGGTCTTACCGTTCTCCACTGCAGTCCTCTGCTGCCCGCTTCCGACTCATTCGACATGCGAGTAGGCCTGAATCAGGCCTGTCGTGCTTGACTCCTTGATGCACTGATGATGTGGACGGCACTTAAAGGGACGGCATGGACCAATTAATCCCATTTTTTAGCAAGCTAATTTTTTTTCCCTGGGCTGGGATTCAGTCCTTGCCCTTTGTGGCGTTCGGTGTACATTCTGCTGTATTTTAGTTCCTGACTACATTTTCCCCACTGTCTTTGCTGTTTCTGTCCTTTGCCATCTGTCCCCCTCATCGTTATAGAGGTGAACCGGCAGGGTATTGGAGCTTACTTAACCAATGCTCCATACATTATGAGATGACCCTATGACTCCATGCATCAAGGATCCCGGTCACTTCCAAATTATGTTATTGGATTTCAGGCTCTGGCGGCCGAGGTAATTTGGAATAATGATGCCTTAGTAGCAGCTTTCACTAATGGACTTTCTGATTGTCTAAAAGAGGAGATAGCTGCCCGAGAGCTACTTACGGATCTTGAAGCATTGATGGTGCCTCTGCGATGTATTGATCTCCGTCTTAGGGAGCGCCTCTCCCAGCAAGCCCCTCTGGGCATGTTAGTGTTTGTGTGACTGGGTATGTTAGTGTTTGTGTGACAGGGTATTTTAGTGTGAACATGTGTTTGTGTATGTTAGTATGTGTTTGTGTATGTTAATGTGTGGGTATGTTAGTGTGTGTCTAGGTATGTGATTGGATATGGGTGTGTGGTAGTGTGAGTGCCTCTGTATGCAATGATGTCACGCAATGTCTTGTGACAGCAACCTTTGGCGTGTCAGGCGGCTTAGATGTTGCCTCCAATACCTTGTAGTAGTATCTGTAGTTCATCTTTGTTTGTAAGTTGATGTTTCTGGCTGCTGCTAATTATTGTGTTATTGTACTTCTTTAGTGCTGATCTTTTTGTAATATTTAATGTATTATATTAACTAGTGATATGTTGGGATTTAATGCTCTTGTAATGCCTTATTATTTGGATGTGTCCTCCATGCCAACTGTACTCCCAACACATTGATTTTATATTAATTTAATTGTCAATTTAATATATATATATATATATATATATATACACATTAAGGTATTATATATATAAATATACTGTAGGTATTGGGTGTGTATACATACATATAGTATGTGTGTTTGTAAAGCAAGAGAGCTGACCTAAGAAAATCAATTTATTTAAATATAACAGTATTGTGTAAGGTAAACATAAGGTATTGTAAAAAGAAGAGTCTTCTTGGCCTGGGCCTGCCCCCTAATGGCTGATTAGCCTGTGGAGCACGGACAGGTGCCTAAAGAGGCAATGGCAATAGCAGGTCGTCTGGGTGCAATGGGAAGTCAGTTTTTGAACTTGGCAATATAATCTACACCAGTAGCGTAGCTAGCGGGGGGACGGGAGCGGCCCATCCTGGGTGCCGCTCATCAAGGGGGGTGCCACCACCCCTCCAGAGACGGCCAGTAATGTCCGCCGCTAGAGGAGCAGGCTTAGTTGGGGAGATCAAGGATCTCCCTCTAACCGGCTTAAGTCAATCAGTCAATCAAGGGAGCGGGAGGTCTGTTAATGTAGACCTCTGATGCTGTGCGTCGGGATTTGATGTAGTTTCCCGGCGCACGACACTGAAGCCGTGTCCACCGCCTTCCGCGGTCACTGCACTGGAAGGACAGGACATAGAAGAAGAAGAAGAGCCAAGAGGAAGAACGAAGAGGAGGAGGAAAAGTGACAGTGACTGAGAAAAGGTAGGAAAATATTCAGTGAGAGTGGATTAGTAAGCATGGGAGAGTGATGGTGTTATGCTGTAGTTTATGCTGAATGTTTGTGAATGAGTGTGTGTGTGATAGAATGGATGCGTAAGGGGGGGTAGCATGGCATAGGGAGACTGTAATCACATTCCTATCATGCCCAGGTTCCAGCATGTACTGGCTGCCTGGGCATGATAGGAGTGTGATTGCTATTAGCAATTACAACATTATATTGTTGTTGATTTATTTGTCCAATTTTGGTGTGTGTACCACACTGTTATTAAAAGTAAGTAACTCACCAAAATTGGACAGAAAACTTAAATAACAATATTCATGTGGTGTAGGCCTACCACTTAAGTGTCTGGCTTAGTATATAGTAGGGATGCACCAAAATTAAAATTCTGGACCGAAACCAAAAATTCAGCATTCACCGAAAATATATAGTGGTATATAGTGGTAGGGGTTATGCTGCATTATTGTCAATGTCTGGCTCAATGTATAGTGATAGGTGTTATGTTGTACTCCGTCAATGTTTGCCTCAGTATATAGTGATAGGTGTTCTGTATATAGTGTGTCTCAGTATATAGTGATACCAATGTTAGTGTATGGAGATGACACGCATATGTGTTTGATTACACTATTTAGAAATGTGTGTGGTCATGTAGTATATTGGAGTATAGGAAGGAGGAATATATAAGAAAAAAATACCAGAAAATAAACCCCAATGGGCCCTATATGCAAGTTACCTTGCAAAGATCAGGTGCTTTACTGGTTTGAAATTCTCACCTTCTGTGGCAGACATGGTCACCCAACATTTTTACCCTATCACCAATAAAAATTACCCTTATTGTAAAGCAGATCGTTTTTGTCTTTTTAATTTTTGATCATCACAAGAATAAAGGTCTTCCCTTCACCAAAGCAAGCCACTGAAGTGCATCTACCTTTGACCTTCATAGGTAAAAAAAGCACAATGATTTATATTTAGCCCTGCCACATGTACTACTTTAGCAATGACGCTGTGTTTTGCTTGTTGTATTCTTCACAGTGGATTTTGCTACTTTCTGTCCACCATATACATACCAAATGTCAGGCTCATCATATTGCAGCCCTTAACTGGATGTTGGAGTCCAGAGCGCAGGAGTGTAAGAACGCAGTGATAGAGACAAACTTCACAAATGACACAAGCGGAATGTTTGGTTATAGGTATATTACACAAAGCAAAGCAGACTTCTCACCATAAGCAGCAGAGTAGGAGGCATATCATGTATACAGACTACTGGGGAGTATGAAGATAGGAAAGTCCAGGTAAGTATCCAAAAGGGGTCTAGGACAGGTAGCAAGCAAAAGGGGGATATCCGGTAGGCAGTCCAGGTCAAACAGGTAACAGGCTGGCAAAAGGGTAAATCCAAAAGGCAGTACGGGTCAAAGAGGTAACAGGCAGGCAGGCAGGCAGGTAAATCCAAGGGGCAGATCCAGAGTCTGGCATGAACTGTAGCTCAAAAAAACTTAATGAACTCACAACTGTTACTGGGAGGCAGGGATATAAAGCCGGTTCATTAGATCAGGTGTGAGTTGTCTAGGCTTCAGGTGAGGGAGGCAGGGTAATAGTATAACAAAACACAGCTCAACATAAATACTCAGTACATTGATTATATACATAGCCAGATAATACAAGCATGGTACAGGATGCCACAAAGGACAGGGAACAAGACAAGAACCACAGGGGATAGAGTGAGGCGCTGAGATCCTCAGATGAATAAGGGAAAGAGGGCAAAGGTACATAAAATACAGACACAAATAAACAAGACAGCAAGCTGTGGAGAGGAGTTCAACTCCAGGCAGACCTCTTAAAGGGGCGGCCACGCCTGACAGTTTCCAGGGCTGGGGCTGAACCCTGACACCAAATCTATGGCTAGCTGCCACTCTCATATTTACTTGCGTGGATCAGAGGTGTTCCATTTCTCCATTGAAACCATTTTAGCTATACGTAGGTGAAATTTTATTATTATTATTATTATCTTTTATTTATATAGCGTCAACAGTTTACGCAGTGCTTAATACAATACATAAATTTAAGGAATATGACAAGACAAGAATTGACGGACTAAGACAAACCGATACATTAGGTGGAGAGAGCCCTGCTCGCAAGCTTACAATCTTGAGGGAATGGGGTGACAAACATAAGGCACAGAGAAAGGGTGAAAGGTAGTGTGGTGGTTGTATCAACAACAAGGAAGTTCTAGCAGCTAAGATGGTATGCTTCTCTGAAGAAGTGGGTTTTCAGATGTTTCTTGAATGTCGGGGGGGTGAATGCTGAAGGTTCCTTGGGAGTAGATTCCAGAGATATGGGGCAGCGCAAGTTAAATCTTGCAGACGGGAAAAGGAAGAGGTTATGTGAGGAGGAGAGCCTTAGCCCATGGGAAGAACATAGGGGTCGAGTAGGAGAGTATTTGCTAATGAGGTCAGAAATGTATGGAGGAACAGTATTATGGATGGCCTTATATGTCAGTACCAGGATTTTAAAGGTAATCGGGAGACAGTGGAGGGTTTCACAGAGTGGGGAAGCAGAAGAGGAGCAACGTGCAAGGAAGATAAGCCTAGCAGCAGCATTGAGGACAACCAGAAGAGTGTTGCAGTAGTTAAGACAGTAAATGATAAGTGAATGAACCAGAGTTTTTGTGGATTCTTGGGTGAGGAATGGGCAGATACGAGAGATTTTTTTAGGTGCAAGCAGCCGGATCTGGTGAGGGACTGAATGTGAGGGATGAAGGAAAGGTAAGAGTCAAGGATGACCCCAAGGCATCGGGCCTGGTTAGTAGGAGAGATAGTCGTGTTGTTAATGGTAATAGAGAATTCAGGTAGTGGAGTGGAGATGGAGGGAGGGAAGATAATGAGTTCAGTTTTAGAAAGATTAAGTTTCAGGTAGCGTTGTGACATCCATGAAGAAATAGCAGACAAGCAATTGGTAATACGGGACATCAGAGATGGAGAGAGATCAAGAGAAGACAGGTAGATTTGAGTATCATCTGCATATAGATGATACTGGAGGCCAAATGAGTTGATTAGTTTGCCAAGAGATGAAGTATAAAGAGTGAACAGCAGAGGACCAAGGACTGAACCTTGGGGGAAACCAACCGAAAGTGGAAGGGGAGATGATGTCTTGCCAGAGAAGTTGACAGAGAAGGAACGATTAGACAGATATGAGGCGATCCAGGAGAGAGCTGTATATCGAATGCCTATAGAAGCAAGTGAGTCTAGAAGAAGGTGGTTATCAACAGTATCAAAAGCAGCAGAGAGATCCAGTAGTATTAGAATAGAGTAGTGACCTTTTGCTTTGGCAGAGAGCAAGTCATTGGAGACTTTTGTTAGAGCTGTTTCAGTAGAGTGAAGGGGTTTGAAACCAGACTGTAGAGGGTCGCGAGGAGGGAATTACAGGAGAGGAAGTTAGTAAAGCGATTGTACACAATCCGTTCAAGCAGCTTAGAGGTAAAAGGAAGCAGAGAGATAGGGCGGTAGTTAGTCAAACAGACGGGATCTGAGGAAGGATTTTTTAGAATGGGTGTGAATAGATCAGGCTCACGCATTACAACCCTATTCTGTTATCAAAGCTGTTTAAAATGGCATATGCACAAAAAGTGACACAACTGGTGTCCTTGTGTGTGTACGAGGGGGATTTTACAGAGCATTTGATCTGATCTTCAAGTAAATCACAACAATAGACAAGCAGGGACTGCTTCAACTAATAACACACCAACAACTATACATGTCTTTATTGAACACACTGTGTAAGCATTGTCAGTGCATTGTGGATTTAGTAACTGGTTGAGATATTTTCTTCTGTTGAAAACATTTTGTTGTTGACTTACTCCTGGTCATCCTGTTGCACACCCAACTTCCATTGAGCTTTAATTCCATAATTAGTAGACAGATGACCTGACATTCATCTGCAAAGTGTCTTGATAAACTTGGACATCCATTTTTCTATTGATAATAGCAAGCTATCCAGCCCTGAGGCAGCAAAGCAGTCACACATTACACTTGGGATGAGGTTTTGATGTTGGTGTACTATGGTATGTTTCCTCCACACATAGTGTTTTCCTTCCAAATAATCCACATTTGCTATCACCTGTCCACTTAATACTATGCCATTAGTGCTGTGGAACATCCAGGTGCTCTTTTACACAACTCATCAATGTGCATCAATGTTTTTGTTGGATAGCAGTGACTTGCTCTGTGGTATACTCTCATGAACACTGTTTTTTTGAATATGGCAGATTCATCAACATATATGGTAGCATGTTCCTTAGAATTTCTTCTTAACTAACTTGAGCATTCTGCACTGTGTTCTTGCAGTCATCTTTGCCCACTGCTGGGTATAGTAGCAATTCTGTCTCATTTTATAGATATTTGTCTTACCATAGACTGATGAACATCAAGGCTTTTAGAGATACTTTTATAACCCTTTCCAGCTTTTTGCAAATCTACAATCGCTAATTTTAATTCTCCAGAGATCTCTTTGTTTGATGCATGGTTCATAGGCAATGCTTTTTGTTGCTGACCAATACCTGCAGTCTGGCCTCATTGATTGGTCTTAAGGTTAGTTGACTACTGACTTTAATTTGCTTTTGGAGAAGTCATTACTATTGAGTTTCATATACTCTTTCCACCCCAGAAATGTAACATTTTACATGATGTGTTTATGAAGACTTGAAAACATATAGTTGTTAGATACAGTTTTACCTCTTCAGTCCCATACAGACATACCGGTATTTCCCCAAAAGGCATTGCATGATGTCCTTACGGACATACTGTAGAAAATACAGTGGTGCTCTCTGATGCTAGCCACATCCGTCCCGTTCTCACTTCATGGAGCTGCCTCGCATCTAAGACAGTCCCGTGAGAACCAATCAGTTTAGTATTAAGTTAGTTTGTTGGGTGGTTAGAGGGAATTAGGGATAGTGTAGAGGGAGAAAAGAAAATAGTTTGGTGGGTGGCTAGGGGGATTGGGTAGGCAGTGTAGGTTAGGGAGAGAAAAAATGTGTTAGTTTTTTCCCCTAGTTTTTTTTTTCTAAGCCGCTAATGGCTCAAACTAACATCTATGCTGCCCAGTGTCTGGCAGCTAATCAAGGGAGCAGATATCAAACATGGCACCACACTGGCCACTACTAAATAAGGAAATTTAACCGTTATAATGGGTATTATAAAAATCCCACCGTAAACTTTATTACATCACAGACCCAGTTTTAGCCACCCCACTTTTTTCCCTTATTATGACCGGGGACAGATATTTTGATCTTCTTCCAAAACATGGTACAAAAAAGTTGGCCCAGGTTGCCATGTTCAACATGTACATGCTGTACAAGAAATGGTACTGAAAACACCTTAAGTTTCCTGGAATTCCAATTAAAAAATTTAAAAAACATCCTGTTTCAGGAGTCCACTCCAAATGTGCAAGATGAAAATGTCCTACATCTTACTGGCAGGCATTTTCCTTGAACAATACCCCCCACTGGTGCCGAAAGGCTATTTGACTTCTTTTACATTCAGTTAGTGTGACCCACAAGGGCAAAAGGGGAGTAATTTGGCACAAGTCCATAAGTGTTTGCCCTGCAAATTCCCAAAAAGCATTTGCATATACAGTATTTTCATAATCAGGAAATGCAGCTGAATACATTTGGCTGGATTTCTCTGTCATAATTCATAACATGTGCAACAAATTCTAAACAACACAAAAGGTGAAAAAAATGCAGGAAATTATTTCTACAGCTAACTTTGGCAATGATTGGTAGCCAAATGGCTGCATAAAAAGTGTCCAAATACTTCTGATTTAATTGTCTGGGTTATCTGCTTTACAAAATATATTGTTTTGTGGATATTTTTTGGTTTGTTTAGTTCAAAATTAGAGTTACAAACCCAGCATATCAAATGTAAAGATCCAACAGTTTTGAAACTGTAAAATACACCTTATATTTGCCCTATAAATGCTATGGAAATTCTACATAACCAAGGTATTTCCAAAATTAAGACACCTTAATTGTGTGCGCATTCAGAGAAGAAATTGTATATAGAAAAAAATTTGTTCTAGTTTTTACTTACTGATTTAATTATTTCTTGTTGCTGAAATTGTTGGCTAATTATGTAACTATGGTGTCATAGGAGCTCTATCCTTGAGCTAGCCGGCTATGGGGGCTCTGCATGGCCGGAAACGCCATACACCTAAAGAGGACCTAGCCACAAAACCATGGAACTGTACGGCGGCTAGGAACCGCAGAGATGCCCCCAATTAGAACTGCATCTCTAAGGACACCTGTTGTCCCACCAAGTCGCACTTTAGGGATTATACTATGCTCGTGGTGGGCAACACTCTGTGGTGGTTACAGAGATTAATTTAACTGTGCTGCAGAATAATTCTATACAGTATATACAGTTGTGTGAAAAATTAAGTACACTGTTTTTAAATTCTTTTGTTTTACATATAAGGACATAAAAACAATCTAAAAATTAAGTAAGTAAAACATCAGATGAACAACAAAGTATGACATATTACATTGTGTCATGCTTTATTTAACAAAAATAAAACCAAAATGCAGAAGCCATGTGTAAAAAACTAACTACAGCTTTTGATTCAATAGCTTGTAGAACCACCTTTTACAGCAATAACTAGAAGTAATCATCTTCTCTATGACTTTACCAGTTTTTCACATCTTTGTGGATGAAATTTGGCCCACTCTTCTTCACAAAGTTGCTTCAGTGTCAGGGTTGGTGCCTTTTTTTCTTCAACAGTCTACTGAGCTGATGTTTAAATAATGGCCTTTCCGTCTCTGTTACCATGGTAACTGTCTACTATCAGCCAGCCTACTTCAGGCTATTTTAACAGCTAAGGCTCATTTTCTCCTTGCCTTTATGTTTTTTTCTGGCTACCAAGTATCTTCCTGAGTACCCTGTGTATGGCCTGGCTTCGTTTGACTTCCATCCTGGCTCCTGTTACCTGGCATCCGTACCCTGACATTGCTGATCTCCATACTCCTGACCTTGGCTCATCTGATTACCCGCTTTGGTTACTGACTCCGGCTTGTTTTTTGGATTATGTCTTTTGGATCATGATTTTATTACCTTGCTTTTGCCTTAATAAAGGATTCTTTATATTTTATATTTTCTGTGTCTCTCTCTGGTTCCTAGTCCCTTACATTCAGTTCATTGAGGTTTGCGGGCATTTGTTAATGCACAGCTCTCTTAAGGTCCTGCCACAGCACTTCAATCGAGTTGAGGTCTGGACTTTGACTGGGCCTTTACAACACCTTGATTCTTTTCTTTTTTCAGCCATTATGTTATGGATGTGCTGGTGAGCTTGGGATCATTGTCCAGTTGCAGGACCCAATTTCAGTCAAGCTTTACATGTCGGACAGATGGCCTCACATTTGACGCTAGAATACTTTGGTATACAGAGGAATTCATGGTTGACTCAATGACTGCAAGGTTCCCAGGTACTGTGGCTGCAAAACAAGCCCAAATCATTACATTATGTTACATTACATTTATTTATAAAGCGCCGGCCGATTCCGCAGCGCTGTTATATTTATTAGAACAATTAATAAACACATACAATAACAAACTGGTGCAAAGGAGAAGAGGGCCCTGCTCTTGCGAGCTTACAATCTAGTCGGTGGTTGAGGGGAGTGAGACAATAGGACAGCTTGGGTGAGGATGAGTTGATCTGCTTCTGATGTGTTGAAGCCGTTTGTTCCGATGGCTGTGATTAGGATGATGGTTAGGAGTACTGTAAAGCAATGTTGTACGCTTCCCTGAACAAGTGGGTTTTCAGAGAGGTTTTGAAAGTCGCGTACGAGGCAGAAAGTCTGACTGAACGGGGAAGGGGATTCCACAGGAGGGGAGCGGCACGGGTGAAATCCTGAATACGGGAGTGGGAAGAGGTAACAACAGTAGAAGAAAGCAGCAGGTCGTGACAGGAACAAAGAGGGCGGGTAGGGATGTATTTGGATAGGAGGGTAGAGATGTAAGGGGGTGCTGAGTTGTTGAGGGCTCTATAGGTCAGGGTTAGAAGTTTAAATTAGATTCTGAAGGGTATGGGGAGCCAGTGAAGTGATTGGCATAGTGGAGCAGCAGATGAGGAGCGGCGGCAGAGAAAGATTAATCTAGCTGCAGTGTTGAGCATAGATTGAAGCGGTGAAAGGCGGGAGAGGGGGAGACCGGTTAGTAGGGAGTTGCAATAATCCAGGCGGGATATCACAAGGGAGTGGATTAGTAACTTGGTGGTATCTTGTGTGAGGAAAGGGCGGATTCGGGAGATGTTTTTCAGGTGGAGGTGGCAGGATTTGGTGAGGGACTGGATGTGAGGGATGAAGGAGAAAGCAGAGTCGACGGTGACACCAAGGCAGCGAACCTGGTCTGTTGGATGGATAGTGGAGTTATCAACAGTAATATAGATGTCAGGAAAAGTGGACATAGCAGATGGCGGGATTACCATGAGTTCGGTCTTAGAGATGTTGAGCTTTAGGTAACGGGACGCCATCCATGATGCCATTCCTGATAGACAGTCAGTGAGGTGAGTTAGAAGAGAGGGGGAAAGGTCAGGAGCAGAAATATAGAGTAGGGTGTCATCTGCATATAGGTGGTACTGGAAACCAAAGGAAGAAATAAGTTTTCCGAGTGAAGAAGTGTATATGGAGAATAGCAGAGGCCCAAGAACTGAGCCTTGAGGAACACCAGTAGATAGCGGTAAGGGAGAGGAGCAAGTTCCAGTAAATGAGACACTAAAAGTATGGTTAGAAAGGTAGGATTTAAGCCATGAAAGAGCCATGTCAAGGATGCCATGAGCATGGAGTGTTTGTAGGAGAAGAGAGTGGTCGACTGTGTCGAAGGCGGCTGAGAGGTCCAAGAGAACAACCAGTGAGGATTGGCCTTTTGTTTTAGCTGTGAGGAGGTAATTAGTAATCTTAGTCAGTGCAGCCTCTGTTGAATGCTGTGGACGGAAGCCAGATTGCAGAGGGTCAAGTAGAGAGTTTGACGAGAGAAAGTTTGTCAGTTGATTGTAGGTTAATCGTTCCAGTAGTTTGGAAGCTGGCGGTAGTTTGGACACTAGAGTAGAGGTGGCAGGAGATGTGTAGGTGCAGGGTCGAGGGGACAGGTGGTGAGGTGGGAAGACAACAGAACATTGGAAACGTCGAGGGGTTTAACTGGGCTGAAGCAGGTGAGGATCGATTGAGGTGAAGAGGGAGGTTGAGGTACCATATGATTGACACTATGGGGGATGTTATCCCTAATGATGTCAATTTTGTTTTTGAAGTAGGTGGCAAGCTCTTGGGCAGAGAAGTTGGAGGGCAAGGGAAGTGCTGTGGGTCTGAGAAGGGTGTTAAATGTGGAGAACAGATGTTTAGGGTTATGGGAAAGAGAGGTGATTAATGAAATGAAATATGTTTGTTTGGAGAAATGAAGGGCCGATGTATAGGAGCGGAGCATGAATTTGTAGTGAACGAAGTCTTCAGGTGAACCAGACTTCCTCCACAGGCGCTCAGCTGTATGTGAACACCTTTGAAGGAGGCGTGTCTGCTTGGAATGCCATTGCTGAGGTTGACGGCATGGGGGATTGCGTACAGTTACAGGAGCAACCATATCTAGGGCTGAGGCTAGTGTATGGTTTTACTGATCTGTGGCTGTATCAGGACCGGAGGAGGAGGATATATCTGAGAGGAGTGGCCATAGTGTATCTGATATTACGGTAGGTTTGTGGTGCTTTCTTAGGTAGGGAGGGTGTGTGTGGTATGTCGAGATTAAATGTGAGCAGGCTGTGATCAGACAGACAGATGGGAGAGTTAGAGAATTGAGAAATGGAACAAAGGTGGGAGAAAACTAGATCTATTTGGTGACCGCCACGGTGCGTTGGGGAGTTAGTCCATTGTGAGAGTCCGAGGGAGGAGAAGAGTGAAAGTAGTTTGGAAGCAGCAGGTGAGGATGGGTCATCAATAGGTATATTGAAGTCTCCTAGGATTAGTGTAGGGATGGTGGAGAAAAGAAAGTGGGAAAGCCAGGCAGCAAAGTGATCAAAGAAATGAGAGGTAGGGCCAGGAGGCCGGTAGATCACTGCAACACGAAGAGCAATTGGGGAGAAAAGGCGGACAGAGTGTACTTCGAAAGATGAGAAAGACAGAGAGGGAATTGGTGGTAGACATTGAAATGTGCAGCGAGGAAAGAGGAAAATACCAACACCACCTCCATGTTTGTCTCCAGGTCTGGGAGTGTGGCTGAAGTGAAGGCCACCATAAGTGAGAGCAGCAGGAGAGGTAGCGTCAGAGGGTGTCAGCCACATTTCAGTGAGCGCAAGAAGGCTAAGGTGGTTAGAGATGAAAAGGTCATGGACAGCAGTTCATTTATTGCAAACAGAGCGTGCATTCCAGAGGGCACAGGAGAAAGGGGGGCCGGGGTTGCAGTGGACTGGTTTACGATTGGAGGGATTGCAGTGGTTTGTGTTAGTTCGGCATGTGCGGGGACAGAAGAAGATGCTTGACAGTTGGTATGACGTATTGGTGCTGAAATGCTGTGTTTGTTATTTACCAAACATGGAGCTATGCACTTTGGTCTTGTCTGTCCAAGGAACTTTGTTTCTGGAGTCTTGTGGCTTGTTCAGATACAACTTTGAAAACCTAAGACGTGCTACCATGTTCTTTTTAGAGAGGCTTTCTCCTGGCAACCCTTCCAAACAAAACATTCTCTTTCGGTCTTTTTTTAATTGTACAGTCATTAACTTTTTGGGGGTTTTTTTGCATTCTACGGTGTGACTTTGGGATGAATTTTACTCCTGGGAAGATTGGCAACCGATAATTGATTTAAATGGTTTGGAAATGGCCTTATAACCCTTTGCAGAATTGCTTCTCTAAGATCATTCATGATGTCTTTCTCCTTGGCACTGGAATAACCAGCAAACTGTTAAAATGTTGGCTTTTATAGAGGTGGTCACACTGTTATTGATCATTTCATCAAGGAAATTTGATAAGCAGCACTGTTCTGCTACTTAGCATCTTAATTCATATGGAACGAGTAAGGGTGTTGTCGGGTTTAGTAGTTGGAGCCCAGTATGCAAGACTGGAGACGTGGGTATATCAAAAGCGAGGTAACGATAGGGATGAGATAGGAGTGAGCCAGCGAAGGTTCATACACGATAAGGCAAGCGAAGGGTCAATATCCAATGAGACAAAAGTAAGGAAGCACTGAAGTGTATACACAGAAAGCACAGTATATCTGAGCACTGAGTATACAAAAGGACACAGATTTATAGGAAGGAGGGGTACTCCCTCTGATGTCAAGATGAACATAATTTTATATACCTGGGAATGCCGCCTACTGTGCCTTTAAGAAGTGGTTTTGTATGCGCACGCGCCACTAGAGGGTGTGCGAGAGACGGAACGTGTTCTCAGTCTCTGTTGGGACGGCCCTGCATTTGTGTTCCGGCCGTCCTGATGACCATGGTGCCGGGAAGGAGATCGCGGCACCGCCAACGCCTGGGAGTGAGCGGGTCTGCTATGTCGGCGGGTTGGAAGGAGGACGCGGTGTAGGAAGACGGTGAGTACCACGGTGGGGACCTGAATGGTGTATTAAGTTTTCCACCCATGGCTTCTCCATTTTGGCTTTATTTTTGTTTAATAAATCAATGATCTTCACTATAAAAGTGCTGAAAAATATATTACTAAGTATGTTTTTCCTGATGATGTTACCATAGGCATGAAAATTTCAATCATAAGCTCTTTTGAATCATCATCTGATTATAGTTCTTAGAAAAAATGAGCTCTGCAGACTCCGGAGACAGCCCTGATGCCAGGGGAGTGGATTAAAAAGGGCAACAGCGAGAGGGCTCAGTTTGCAGGTTCTCACAGTTACTGGGAAAAGGTTATCTGGGAAAATAGCACTTGGTCCTATAAGGCTGAAACAAAACAGCTAAAATCAAGGAGAAAGTCTGGGTTTTTTGATGAAAAACTCACAAGCATTGATCTTGGAATATGGTACTCAGTTCTCATCACAGATAAATAATAATGAAGGTGATAATAATGAGGCCAGTGACTAGGAGATGCCAGATACAATGCGAAACATTGTTATTGTTTGCAATCAGTTTGATTGTGCCTACAAAAGAATAGCTGCTTCTATAATAGGGATGCATTCATATGCAGAAATATAAAACATTTAGCTTTTTCAATTTCTCATGTTATATTTGTTTCTTCTTAATTTACATCAATTTAATAATAATAAGTGGGTGTACACGCAGAAAGATATTTTTCATTGCTGCTCATTTTGTGTAATTTATATTTGCGAGCTTGATGTTTTAAGTCATATTTCTAAAGGAGCAATTCTAGGACAAAGTTATAAATGTGGAGAAATCACCATAGCAACCAATGGAGTGTTCTTGTTGACTGTGCCACATTAAGCTGTTTGAACCAGAATTTACCCTATTTTAAACAACATGTTACATAATTTCCTATTGCAAATCTATAAACACACAATGACAAAAATGTAGCGATGATTTTAAATGTACCTATGTGTCAGAATCCTCTGCCGCGCTCACGCTGATCGGCTGGCGCGCATTTAGCCCCGCCCCCTTTTCCTCCATCGCCGGAAGGCTGTCAGCTGTGTGTCCTCCCGATGATGTCATCACCCCGGGAACATTTAAACTCCATCTTCGCTACTGCTCGTTGCTTGATGTATTTTCTCTGCAGATCCAGTTTTGTGAGTTCCTATTTCTTGATTATTACTTCAGCTTGTTTAAACAGACTTTGAGACCCTGACCTCGGCTTGTTAACAGACTTTGCTACTTTTCTGGTGACCCTGACCTCGGCTTGTTTCCAGGATTTCTGGATCGCCTAAACAGTGCTCTATGGATTTTCGGCTGCTTCTATGTCAGTCTGCTTTTTCCTGCATACCGGACCCCCCTTCTATTTGTCCTTACACTATGTTTTGGGACCTGATAATTACCTGATTGATAAGGGGTGAGCATAGGGTAAGTGGCACCTGAAAGCAATATTTCTTTGGTGCCCCTCCTCATAACTAAAACACATATACTAACATACAAAGTTGCTCTAACACCCACTCGCTCTAACACCATACACATAATCACTCTTTCCCTTGGCTAACCCATGACACTCTAACACTTATGCTGACATACACTCACACTGACACAATACACTAACATACATACAAACACTGTAACACCATAGTTTGACACAAACAGTTGTGCTAACACACACATAAACATGCTAACACCATACACTAACATAATCTAACTTCATACAGCAACACTTTCACATATACACACACACACCATACACATACACATCATACACTTAACACATATACACACTTAGATATACATACACACTGGAAGACCATACATTTAAACATACATACATACATCCGCTAATAGGCCTTCCTCTGGACTGTGCGCTACAGATGACACACACACACTAGTGACAATGGCTGTGCTTATCATGTTTGTTCCTTGTATTCTGCATGATATCAGACTGGCTTACTCCTGCAATATTGCTTCCTTCTTCTGATTTAGCTCTATCCAGATAATCCATCTCAATTGTGCAAGAACCAGCTTGTGATGTTGCTTCAGTGTTCTGACTTGACTTAATCCTGACAATCTTGTTCAACATGACCAGACATGGTTTGTTCATGTGACTCCTATTTAGCTATGCTTGGTAGTTGGTCCTGTTCTCTGCTGTCATGATCCTGTCTCTGGATGTGGGCTCTGACTTCTACACCAAGAGTTTAATTAGCATTACATTACAAGACTGGATTTACCCTATTTTACATGACATGTTACCATTTTCTGCGAACAAGACAAGATATACCTAATTTATTTCTATCCTAGGAATCAGACAGGAACAATGGAATGTAACATGCTCTTAAATAGGGTATAAACACCGGAATTATTTTGGTACGGAGAGGTGCGCAAAAAACAAGTTGACAAGTAAGGACTTAAATGTTTAAAGGGATGAAGCCAATGTGCCAAATTACCTTTGGGTAATGGCATTCCCAACGAGATTCTATTTCTTCATAACAGAGATTCTTTGAACATACATTGTGGATGGAAACCTGACAGAGTCTCTTACTGCTATATACTAAATTTACATACAGAATTCAGATCACTATGTCAGGATCACAGGTAGGAACCCAGTTGTAGCTCTCAAACGTAAACTGGCAGAAACTCGATAATGTAGGGGTCAGGCAGAAATTGTGGTCAGGCAGGTCCAAGGGTCAGTATACCAGGCAGCACAGGATCAGAAACGGTGGAATCAGGCCAAGGGTCAAGCAACAGGAAAAACACTATGTAGCACAATAGGGGCACAGTAACTCTAGCAATAGCACAGAACAACTGAGCAATGATAGGTCAGTTGTTCAGGGTTTTTAAAGGGTGGAACTCCATCCCCTGACTTCTGCAATTAGTCTCTGCAGGTGTCCAGGGTTCATTCTGGAAACCTGAACACCTGTGGAGACCAAGAACAACTATGTCCATCTCCCTGGCAACCACAGGTGGCAGGGAGGCGGTATGCTAAGTGTGAGGGCCGGTCTTCCTCCTGGTTCGTCTCCCTGGTGTCTGTGACCGCCAGGGAGACGATATGTGGGTTGCGGGGAACGGTCCCCTATCTGACATGTCTCTACGTGGTGCCATCTCCCCGGCATCTTTGGTTGGCGGGGAGATGGGACGCTGAGCTTGGGGGCCGCCTCTCCTGCCGACACGTCTCCCTGGCGTCCTTGGGTGCCAGGCAGACGATGAGGCAGCCGGGTGAGTTGCGCGATGCGTGACACACAATCACAAGAAAGTTATTTCCTTAAGTATAATATATTAGAAGCACTTCCTAGAAATGATTTAATTGTACATACCTGGTACTAAACATGAAATCAAGACAGTTGCCAATCTTCCCAGGTGACATTGTAGATGCTACAGGCATCTGTTTATAAAATGTTAAAGTTCATGACAGTACAATTAGAAAAAGACTGGACAAGTATGGTTTGTTTGGAAGGGTTGCCAAGAGAAAGCCTCTTCTCTCTACAAATAACATGGTAGTGTGACTTAGGCTTGAAAAGTTGCATCTGAACAAACAAAAAAAAAACAATGTCCACAAGAACAATGTTCAGACAAGAGTGGAGATGTCTGGCCATAATGCACAGTGCCATGTTTAGTGAAAACACAGCATATCAGCACAAACACTACATACCGACTGTCAAGTGCGGTGGTGGAGAGGTGATGATTTGGGCTTGTTTTACAGCTATAGGACCTGAGAACCTTAAAATCATTGAGTCAACCATAAACTCACTGGCGTAACTACAGCGGTTGTCTATAGGGGGCCCAGTGTGACCCCTGCGACTCCTTCTTCCTGTCTCCTTGTACCAGTTCAACATTGTTTTGAAAGGTCCCTTCTGATGTGGACCACAGCGATCCATGTCGGAAAGGCCCTTTTTAAACTACTTTGAACCAGCACGGGGAGACAGGAGCGTGTCAGGGTCACGTTACGTTATGTGACACCGCTGTGAAATGGAGGCTGCAGGAGCGTTGAGAGGTAAGCAGGGAGCAGGAGGTGGGATATATGTAAATGTCTTAATATATATATATATATATATATATATATATATGTTTGAGCATGAATGTATACTGGTGTGGGTGTGAGAGCATGAATGTGTACTTGTGTGTGTGTGAGAACATGTATGTGTACTTTTGTGTTTGTGAGCACGGATGTGAGTTGGAGTGTGTGTTAGTGCCGTGCTGTGTGCATGTGCTGTTTCCATGTGTTGTTTATTTGATCTATACCTGAACTAAAGGAAGTAAATAAAAGAGAGGTGTGGTTTAGTAACAAAGGGACAAAGGGACTCTGGGGATGATTACAGGGGAGAGGACCTCTCAATGTCAAGGTGCAGTCAGAAGGACTGACTATCACAGCCTTCCCCTGATCTGCAGTCAGTGTGGCAAATATTTCTTTTTGGCGTGGTAGCGGAGGAAGTGATTGCATGCTAGGGAGCGTGGAGCGGAGCCCAAGGAAATGCTTGGGTATGATCCAATTTTTCACTAAAAAATATATTGGCAGCAGGGGCTAATATTTATATATATTGTCTGCAGGGGCTAATACCGTATTTGCTCGATTATAAGACGAGTTTTTTTCAGAGCAAATGCTCTGAAAAATACCCCTTGTCTTATAATCAGGGTCGTCTTATAATCAGACCTCAAATAGGTCTGACTATGGTTTGATAGGGTAAATTGCATTGGCCGGCTTCAAAGATACCCGAAATAGCACATGAGGCAGAATGACCAGTTTCAGGACAAATGGTTTTGAAATAGCAAAACGCTACTTCAAAAAACATAAAAACATTGGGTATTTCTAAACTCAGGACAACAAGTAGAATCTATTTAGCAGGTTTTTTCACTAGTTTTTGCAGATGAGTAAAATATTTTCAAATAAAAGTGAGAAAAAGTCCTTTTTAACAAAAATTACCATATTTTATCATTTTTTATAGTAACACTGAAAAAATGTTAAAAGAGCATTTGTCCCAAAGTGTACTACGAAAAAGAAACTGTCTTGTCATTAAGGGGTTAAGAGAGCTGTGCATAAACAAATGCTGGCAAACCTCAATGAACTGAAGCAATGTTATAAAGAAGAGTGGGCCAAAATTCCTCCACAACAATGTGAGAGACTGATAAAGTCATACAGAAAATGATTACTTCAAGTTATTGCTGCTGAAGGTGGTTCTACAAGCTATCTTAAGGTGTGTTTTGCACATGTGGCGTTCCCATTTTGGATTAATTTTTGTTGACTAAATCATGACACGGTATAATATGTCATGTGTTGTTATTCATCTGAGGTTGTAGTTACCTAATCTTCAGACCTGCCAAGGAACAGATGATGGTTATTATGTCCATACTTGGGAACTTCTGGGCTCCCGCTACCCAGATCCTTCCCTTGCGGGACGCGGCCAGGACTGCCCACTGACGTCAGTGGGCGGTCCCCCAGAAATGCCATATACCCCCCTAAATGCCACTCTGCCTCCATGATATGGTTTATGACCCCCTATATGCCACTCTGCCCCATGATATGCATTTAACCTCCTATATGCCACTCTGCCTCCAGAAATGCCTTATACCACTCTGGCATGTAAGGGGGTTTAACCCCTTCGCGACCTTTGCCGGTTCAGGACCGTCATGACATGAAGGTCGCTAAATGACCTTTGACGGTCCTGAACCGTCATAAAATTAAATAAGCTTAGAAAGTGATCAACGATCACTTTCTTCGCTTAAACGGCGTTACTGTAATGCCTCGATGTCGAGGCATTCAGTAACGCCGAGATCGGCATCGGGGGCCATGTCTGGCCCCTCCCCGGGGCG
Organism: Spea bombifrons; assembly: GCF_027358695.1. Classification (NCBI taxonomy): domain Eukaryota; kingdom Metazoa; phylum Chordata; class Amphibia; order Anura; family Pelobatidae; genus Spea; species Spea bombifrons. The sequence continues at coordinate 90,476,114 of NC_071087.1, forward strand.
TCAACAGCCGCCATACATTGTATGGCGGCGGACGCCCGTTTTAAAAGCGTTTAGGAGGCGATCGACGATCGCCTCCTAAACTTAAATGGTGTCGCTGGAATGCCTCGATCAGGAGGCATCCAGCGACACCAAACACTTACCTTTGGATGGGCTGTGACCGCTCCGGAGAGCGGTCACAGCCGCAGCTGCCGGTGATCTTCGCCATCAAGAAAGATGGCGGCGGCCCGGGAAAATAAACAATAAAGATGAGAGAGTTAGCTAGACGGTCTCCAGACCCTCTAGAGAACTCTGGCTCCACTTGCAGGTTGAATACAGGTACTGCATTCAACCATGCAAGTCAATGGAGCCCAGCTTTCTAATCACTATGTGATTAGTAAAATATTCAAAAAAAAAAAAAAAATGGAAAAAAAAAAAAAAAAGTGCTAACATTTAAAAATAATTATGCAGTGATGTCACTAGATGAACCATCCAGTACATTGCAAAATGTGTAAAAAAAATATAAAAAAGTATTAAAAAAATAAAATAAAATAAAAAAATAAAGTTTATTATTTTGAGCAAGTGCTAAAATTTCTCAAAAATCTCAACAAAGAGTTAAAATAAAAGCACTTCAAATACCCAAGGGGTGTCTAATATATATAAAAAATGGCTGATGGGGTAAACTGGAGTGGCCAAGCTCAAAGATAGGGCATAGGTACAGACTGACCAAAATGGAGAAAAAAAGCGCACTTCCCAAATGTGGCATTTTAAATCTCAAACAACCCGACAAACCCATGCATGTCGGGTATCACTGCACTCAGGAGATGTTCCTGAACACATATTGGGGGGTTGTTTGACAGTGGCATATACCAGAACCTGTATATCTATAACTAAAGTACAATTTGTTTGAAAAAAAAATAATAAAAAAATACTATTACAAAGTTTGACAAAGTGTAGTTCTATAATTGGTGCATGGAAAGGGTTAAAATAACAGCATTTGGAATACCCTGGGGTGTCTAGTTTTCAAAAATATATGGTTTGAATGGGTTAAATTGAGTTAACCCGCTTCAAAGATATTCCAAAGAGGAGATGGAGGCAGAATGACCAAATGACCAAATGACCACCTGGATTATGCATGCCCCAAAAGTAGCCTTTTACCAGCCAAACAATCTGACAAACCCATGCATGTGGGGTATCGCTGTACTCAGGAGATGTTCCTGAACACATATTGGGGGGTTGTTTTACAGTGACATATACCAGAACCTGTATATCTATAACTAAAGTACAATTTGTGTGAAAAAAAAAATAAAAAAAATTACTATTACAAAGTTTGACAAAGTGTAGTTCTATAATTGGTGCATGGAAAGGGTTAAAATAACAGCATTTGGAATACCCTGGGGTGTCTAGTTTTCAAAAATATATGGTTTGAGGGGGTTAAATTGAGTTAACTGGCTTCAAAGATCTTCCAAAGAGGAGATGGAGGCAGACTGACCAGATTTGTTAAAAAAGATTTGGAAATCATAAAATGCTGCTTGTACTTATTGCCCTATAACTTACAAAAAACAGCAAAAAAACATAAAAACATTGGGTATTTCTAAACTCAGGACAAGTAGTAGAATCTATTTAGCTAGTTTTTTTACTTGCTTTTTTAGGTGAGTAAAAGATTTTTCAAATAAAAGTCATAAAATGTGTTTTTTTTCAATTTTTCACCATGTTTTTTTTATTTTTTTTATAGTAAATAAGATGATACGGTCAAAATAATGGTATCCGAAGAAAGCCCATCTTGTCCTGAAAAAAACAATATATAACTTATGTGGGTACACTAAATGGGTGAGGAGAAAATTACAGCTGAACACAAGCACCACAATAGTGTCAAAACAGCTGCGGTCCCACAGGGTAGAAAACGAAAAATGAGCCCGGTCCTTAAGGGGTTAAAAGGCATATCATGGGACAGAGTGGCATATAGGGGGGTATACGGCATTTCTGGAGGCAGAGTGGCATATACGGGGTTAAAAGGCATTTCTTGAGGCAGAGTGGCATATAGGGGTTAAAAGGCATTTTCTGGAGGCAGAGTGGCATAAAGGGGCTTAAAAGGCATATCATGGGGCACTCTGCCTCCAGAAACGCCTTACGTCCCCCATATATACTACCTGTTCTAGTTTCTGTTTATGGAGAAACGAAGAATACAAGAAATACCCCCTTCATGACAAAGCCGGTATATGTCCCATTGTCCTTAAGGGGATACTTAATTCTAGATTTCATGGATAAAACAGTATACTGTATAGACTGGAAAGAATATGAGAATCATATGAGCTCACTTTTTATTTACATGCCTCAGACCTGTTGTAGGCTTTCTATCTTCCATATCTTCTTTCTGACATACTAGGCTAGCACCTCTCTGCTGCCAGACGAAGTGCTTGGGGTGAGAGTCCTGTTACATTTATTTACTTGAATTCAGTCATTGTAGACATGTCTCCCAGGTGTACCCAGTAACCAAAGAATGCCTACATAACATCAGATGTCCAACTGGCCTTAAAGTTACCCAGAAAATTTTAACCGGCTAACCTACATTTGTCTACTAAATTATTGACATTTTGCTGTTTCTGATCCTGAGCTGCATGCCCCACCAGATGGGCATTTGTTTGACTACACCTCTTGTCTAACCCTTTTGTGTGTTGACTTTGGATTTTATTGACACCAGTGATCTGCACACAGCTTCTGAACTTAGGCTAACTGTGGGCGAATCCTCACCCATATACATACAAAACATTGATGTGTAAAATAGATTGTATATTTTTTATTTTAAATATACTGTAAATCTATTTCAGACTTTTATGCAAATGAACAGCTATTTAAGTGATTACAAAAAAGCATACGTTTTTCAGTCACTTACTGCACAGTGATCCTTCCAATAGCTGGATCAGCATAAATGATATCATTCCTTTTTATCATTTTGACGGTCTTGTGATCTTATTTTGTTTGTAAGGAAGAGCAAAGTGAAAAAAATGAGGAGACATTTGATAGAAATGTAGAAAGATAACAATCAGACCTTGAATAAAAATGATAACATAGAATGGAAAATAGCAAAGGATAAAAGAATATGACTGTGGTACAGATTGGATTGAAATTGATTCTTTGACTCAGTCATTTCAAAATGTTATTCAATGGCTGTAAATGTAGTCTTAGGTGTATAAAAAGACACAACATTTTATTTATCAGTGACACACCTGAATTGTTAAAATGTAAACATTGATTACTTAAATATTGTTACAAAAATATTGTTTCAAAGAAAATAAACTTTTTTAGAGCTGGATTATATTGCAAGGGTTAAATCTATCAAAAATAATTTTATATCATTCCTCCCATAGACTGCAATGGGAAAATATGCAATAAAAACGGAATCACATAGGCCCACATTCATTATCTGAGATCTAATGTATCTGTTTTATATCTTATCTTCCACATTGAAGTCTATAAAGAATCTAAATTCTGCTCATTTTTTTCTGCTGAACACAAAGGAAAAGAACATATAACTGACATGTCCGATACCCTAAATATATATCTCCAGGGCCACCATCAGAAATCTTGGGGCCCAGTACAGGCTTTAAGCCAGGGTCCCCATGCCACTCCTATCAGCTCACCCCATGCCAGCCCCACTGTCTCAGCCATTGTTCCACCTATGTTCCACCCATCACCTCGACTTATGATCATCCCTTAAGCAAATTTTATGAGAGCAAGGGAGAGTATTTCTTTGAGGCCACTGCAAAACATGCAAACATAATAACACCCAAACTCACTCTAACAGCACCTAACGATAAGATTGCCCCTTTACATTCTTTCTTCAGCTCCTCCTCTCCATCTCTCAGGCACCAATCTCCCTAGGTTAACACTCCAACACTATGCACTGACATATTTCTTTGTATATAGGTTTTTTTGTTTGTTTCTTAAGTGAACTGGGAGGAGTTGAAAAGAAATCAGGTCTAGACAGACCCTGCAGGGGATATCATGTCCTCTGACGACCTTCTGGGTGACATCCAGGGGAGGGCTGGCAGCCTAAAGCCTAGGGGGCAAGTCTAGTCAAGTGACCCATTGCGCCACCAAAACGGCTGTGAGCGACATTGAAAGCACCCATCGTGCGGCAGTCACTCCACCAGCGCCTAGTCAAATTAAAGCTGTCGGCGTGCACGCACGGCGCCTCAACTCTTCACCCGACCCCTTTTAAGACGTGGGATGAACATCTGAGGCACGGCCATTGGGCCTGACTGCCGCACGACCCACCTAGAGTATTTGGCACCGCCCCCACACACACACAGACACACTATAAAACTGCATAGTTTCTATGGTTAGCCAAACATTGACAGGGGTACAGCATAATTGTTATCATTATATACTGAGGCACACATTGATGGGGGTACAGCATAACTGTTATCATTATATACTGACTTAGTATATAGTAAGGATGCACCGAAATAAAAATTCTGGACCGGAACTGAAAATTCAGCATTCACTTGGCCAAAACGAAAAAAAAAAACAAAAAAAAACCCAAAACACTTTAAAGTATTAAAATACTTTATTAAAAGTACTACACAAAAATAAGACAAAAAATTCAATAACAATATTAATATATATATGTATATATTTATACATAGTCTATGGATAGTTACTAGCACTCTAGGTCTTTTTCCAATAAATACAGATTCCTCTTTTGCAGGTCAACGTTTCAGTCTTTATTTGACTTTCATCAAGACACAAATAAGTATATGAGCAGAACATACAAGTAAATGCAATTCAATGCAATCAATTAACTTAATGAGCAACTAAATATACAATGAACTTACCCCACCTAAGTGAATGTATGCTGGGATGCAACTGGCGTGTAGTGCCTTTCACTACACATGCGTATGTGTGTATTATGTGCTATCGTCTAAATGCTGTGTATATAGAATTAGGTGTGGCATTTAACTGCCAATCTAGATGATAAATTAGTGCAACAGAAAGTGAATATACTACTGGTGCTACATTAAAATTATACAATGGTACTTCTAAAGGATGTGTTAAATGCCCCTTAAAGAAATTCACTGTGCTTATGGAAGTGATGAACTTTGAATTAGTGAATATAAATAAATAAACTAAAAATGTATGTGTGATAGCATATTGATGTTACATGCTATATAGTAAATACAGTGCCGAACATAAATAAAATTACCATACATGTATACATCCGTGTATCGGATGATCAGAAACTGGCCTTATGCAATATTGTATAATATTAAAATAACTTTATTTGCACCTAAATAATAATCATCTCAAAAAAAATCTACCCTATATTCCGGCGTATAAGATGACTTTTTAACCCGAGAAAATCTTCTCAAATGTCGAGGGTCGTCTTATACGCCGGGTACTAAAACTTACCGAGCCGGAGATTCCCAACGAAGCTACGAATCTCTAGGGGAGGGGCGAGCGGAGAAGCCGCCTCCCCTGGGCCGGTCTTCAGGGCCGCACCGAGGTAGGTGCAAGATCTTGATCTCCTCAACTAGCCCTGATCAGCGGGCGCCCGATGAGCAGGGCTGGTTGGGGAGATCACAACCTCCCTCTAACTAGCCCAACATTAGGGAGCTCGAGGTCTGGCAATTCAGACCTCGGCTTCCGTGCTCCCTAATCACTACGCACCGGCTATTGATGCCGAGCGCGGGGATGACGTCATGTCCCGGCGCTCGGCATCAATTGCCGGCGCGTAGTGATGAGGGAGCAGTAAAGCAGAGGTCTGAAATGACAGACCTCACGCTCCCACAACTGGATGGAAGAAAGAAGATGATAAAGGTAAGAGATGGGGAGAAAGGGGTGTGAGTGCAGTGTATGTGTATATATGTTGGTGTGAGATGGTCAGTGTATGTGTATGGTCAGGTGTATGTAAGAGCAGTGTAGGTATTTGTGTGTTTGTAAGCTGGTGTGTGTGTGTGTATATATATATATATGTATATATATATATATGTGTCTGTGTAAAGGCAGGGGTGTGTGGTGAGGGCAGTGTATAAATGTGTATGTATGGACAGGCCTATAAACCGCAACAATGACAATGGATGTTGGTTGTCAAGAAAATGTTTTGCCACCGGCTAATCTGAATCACCATCTCTGTAAGCCACCCGTATACTTGATCGAAGGCCTCTGATTCTTTCTCCCAACGTACATTTGGTTTTCACTATATATGCCAGGCCACAGGGACATTGTATCTTGTAGATAAATTGACTTTTGCATGTAATCCGATGTCGTATCTGAAACACTTTACCAGTGTGTGGATGGGCGAAAGATTTTCCTGGAGTCATGTGGCTACAGGTTACACAGCCAAGGCATCTAACACGGCCCATATTGCCATATTGTCTGCTGGTACCTAAATAAATCTCAGCTGGGTCTATTTTCACCAGGAGATCACGTAGGTTTTTATTTTGTTTAAAACACATCATCAGTCTCTGTTGAAACACTATAGGCAAGGTGCTATCTGTTAGCATATTCCAATTTTTGTTACATATTAATCTGGACTCCTTTGGTTTGGTCTCCATGGGTCAATTTTTTGCTCTTTCTAGGGCCGCCGAAATTTGGACTTGTGTATATCCTCTTGCCGGAAATTTTTGTTGCATTTGTACCAACTGAGTCTGTGCGTTATCTTCGTTTGAATTATTCCGAATTACTCTGATGAATTTTGAATATGGCAATGATTGTATAAGATGCTTGGGGTGGGCACTTTTTGCATGTAAAATGGTGTTCATGTCTGTCGGTTTAGTGTATAGAGTATAATTGAGTCTATCATTCTCGATATATACTGTATTTCAAGGTCCAGATACTGTATTATCCTCTCATCAATTTGTGCTGTAACCTTGATTGGTGTTGACAACGAATTTATATGGTTAACAAAATTCTGAGCTTCTTTCACTGTTCCTTGCCACATAATTCTAATATTATTATATATAATTGTTAACAGCAATCACAATCCTATCATGCCCAGATTCTAGCATGTGCTGGCTGACTTAGCATGATAGGAGTGTGATTGCGGTTTGCAATTACATCTATATATATATATATATATATATATATATATATATATATATATATATATACCGTATTTGCTCGATTATAAGACGACCCCCCCAAAATCAAAATATTAATTTAGGAAAAAAACAAAAAGCCTGAATATAAGACGACCCTATAGGAAAAAAAGTTTTACCAGTAAATATTAATTCATGTAAATATATTTTTTAAATTTCCTTTTATTTGCCAACCTGCCCCCCCCAGTTATGCCACTCTGCCCCCAGAAATGCTTTATACCCCCCCTATTTGCCACTCTGCCCCATGATATGCCTTATACCCCTATATGCCACTCTGGCATATAGGGGGTTAAAAGGCATATCATGGGGCTGAGTGGCATATAGGGGGTTAAAATGCATTTCTGGAGGTATATATGCATATCATGGGGCTGAGTGGCATATAGGGGGTTAAAATGCATTTCTGGAGGTCCAGAAATGCATTTTAACCCCCTATATGCCACTCAGCCCCATGATATGCCTTTTAACCCAGCATGTACTGGCTGCCTTGGCTTGATAGGAGTGTGATTGCTGCTAACAGCAATCACACTCCTATCAAGCCAAGGCAGCCAGTACATGCTGGAACCTGGGGATGATAGTAGTGGGATTACAGCCTCCCTATGCCATGCTACAACCCCCCCCTTACACATCCATGCTATCACACACAAACACACATTCACAAACATTTAAATACTCATTCATTCCATTAATCACACATACTTCACACATTAATCACACATACTTACCCAAAAACCCTCCCCCACCCCCTTACCTGAACTGCAGATCTCTCACTCGAAGACTTCTGCAGGGGACCGGCTGCACCAGCAACTTCTCTGGCCCCGCCCCCAGAGGAGGGAGGGGGAGATAGAGTTCTGTGAGGAAGCTACAAGCTTCCTGTCCTCCTGCTTCTAACGGAAGAGACGCTGCTCGCGACCGGTAAGCAGCATGGCCCCAGCCATTTTTTTGGGGTCTGATTAGAAGACGACCCCGATTATAAGACGAGGGGTATTTTTCAGAGCATTTGCTCTGGAAAAAACCTCGTCTTATAATCGAGCAAATACGGTATATTAATACTGTTGTTGAATTTTTCTGTCCAATAAAAGTGTTGTTAACACACCAAAGTTGGACCAAAAAAAAAATTGATAACAGCAATCACACTCCTATCATGCCTAGGCAGTCAGTACATACTAGAATCTGGGCATGATAGAAATGTGATTACAGTCTCCCTATACCATGCTATCCCCCCATGTCACGAAACCGGGTCCATACGGATAACTGAAAGGACCCAGCGCGCCCAAAGATTGTGTGCAGGAGTACCGGTGCAGTAGTGGAGTTGGACAGGGCCTGGTTGCAGGGCAACCACACTCACCCAGGTGATGAGCACCTAGGGTTGTGCAGCCACATACCAGCACCCTGACATAGCAGCAGATGTAATGCAAAAGGAAACAAAGTGATATCCTGCAGGCACCCCGGAGCAGGCATGAAACATATCACTAGAATCACGTGCAGGATGCTGCAGGCTGGGAGTATGGAAGCTAAGCAGAGAAATATAGCAGAAATATAACAAGCAAGGGATAGGGAGACCAGACAAGAAACATAACATACAATATATATATGATACAGGGCAAAAGACAAGGAATAAACTTAACCAGACAAGATATGCATGATACAGGGAACAAGACAGGACACCCCGCTGCCGGGGATAAAAGACAGGACACCCCGCTGCCGGGGATACAAGACAGGACACCCCGCTGCCGGGGATACAAGTTACATCAGACTGACACACATTAATACAGGAACTAGCCTAGGACTATTTGATAACTATTGGAGATTCCGTCACATCTTATGGCCATAGTATGCTTAGCCCACCACTACGCCAAAGTACTCCAATGACGGTGGGTCCTAACGCTAATCCCTGCTGACAAAGATACAAAACAAACCAAACATCTAAACCAAACACATAGCAGTGAGACATACCTTTAGACTGCTGACTGAGACAAACAGAACACACGGGAGGGGCACACCTCATAAAGGATACAAAGCAAAAGCAAAGAGTTGAAGCAGAAGCAAGGAATGGGAGATCAGAACAGTACAAAAGGAAATGGATTGAAACAAAACAGGGAAATTGAAACAAGAGCGAGATATGCAGCTCCGCAGCCTGGGAAGGATGTGACACCCCATACTTACACATCCATGCAATCTGAAACCCTCATTCACAAACATTCAGCATAAACTACAACATAACACCCATCACTCTCACACATTTACTAATTCACTCTCCCTGAATATTTTCCTACCTTTCCCCTGTCACTGTCACTTTTCCTCCTCCTCTTCGTTCTTCCTCTTCTTATTCTTCTGTGTCCTGTCCTTCCGGTACACTAAGCGCGGAAGACAGTGGGCGTGGCTTCACTGCTGTGCGCCCTCAGATGAGTGGCACCCGGGGCGGACTGCCCACCCCTCCGCCAGGTACGCTACCGGCACGGCGTCCGCAGCCGCTTAGTTTTGAACTTTGCAGCTGCCTTGAATGTTCGTCTGCCAGTCCCAATTCAGGGCGGCCTGGGGGGCAGCCTGCCCCTGGTGACATCAGTAGTGACAAGACCCCTTGGTAAAGAGTTAAGGAATTTTTCTGGCACTTAAGCAATTAGTCCCACAATACTTGCATGGGCGATACAATCCTCGCCTGGGGATATCTTTAACAGCAGTCCTGTGTCGTTCTTTCTTTCGTTCTCAGGATCAGGTGCACATGAGAAGTTAAACAGAAATAGACATAGTGCTTTTTGTATATGTAAAATGAATAAAATAAATACAAACAGTTCACTATGTACTCACAGTATGGTGAATAATAATTTAATAATAATAAGGGTATTGTTACGTTTTCAGATTTAGATATTTCCATACAAAATAATCAAATTAAAACTAAAACTCATTTGGGCCATGGCTCGAAGGTATCCCTAAAAGCCAAATGTTTTTAAATCCCAAGCACATTTTCTGAAAAAAAAAAAAAAAGACTGGTGGAGAAAAACTATAATGGACAGAAAATACAGAACTCCATAAACAATTTAGAAAAAACTGACAGAAAAGAGTTGATCAAATACAAAGATAATCTTAAGGAAGATAACTTCATTTTACCTATATTGACAAAGTTTAATAGCAAGAACAAAACTTTTAAAAGGATTATTAAGAACAACTGGGACATTCTAAAAGAAGATGATGTTTTAAAAAATATACTCCTTAACGAACCTAAAATTGTTTTTAGAGGCGCACCAAACTTAAAGAAGCTTTTTACTAAAAACTACACACGTAACACAACAGAAATAAAAGGGACATTTTTAAATGAAGAAAAGGGTTTTTTTCAAATGTAATACATGCTTAGCCTGCAAGTCAACCAATAAAACACAACACAGACAAGGTTCTTTTAAATCTAATATCACACAGAAAGAATGTATAACTTGCAACACTAAATATGTTATTGATTTATTAGAATGTCCTTGTGGATTACAATATGTGGGTATGACGATCAGATGTTTAAAAGTGAGAATAATGGAACATTGTCGAAACATTAAAAATGGCGTCAGTACCCACAGTGTCTCTAAACATTTTTTACAGCATAACAAACATCCCAATTTTTTAAAATTTTTAGCGATTAAAAAAATACCTATCCCTTGGAGAGGAGGCAATATGAGTAAAAGTTTGGGTAAAAATGAGATGTTTTGGATATTCACCTTAAAAACATTGACACCAAACGGTTTAAATGGAGATTTTGATCTACATCTCTTCCTTTTTATCAAGTTTTACTATTTTATTGCCTTCTGTCACTTTAAGTACTAACCACCTGTCTCTTACACACAGAGTTGTCATAATACTATTATTTAAAAATTTTCCGCCACCCCCTCCAAAAAAAAAAAATATGGCGGAAACTACATTTCCCAAGATCCTCTGCTTTGTTTACAAAAAAACGGCAGTTTTAGTAAATTCACTTACATTTACTAATTTTAAGGATTATGAGATGTACCGTATTTGCTCGATTATAAAACGAGGTTTTTTTCAGAGCAAATGCTCCGAAAAATACCCCTCGTCTTATAATCGGACCTCAAATAGGTCTGACTATGAGACGTCTATGATCCAGATCCCCCGCAGCTGCAGGGGACCTGGATCCTCCTGTCTCCCCCCCCCACCCACTTACCGGTGCTTCTGCGTCCCCGGCGTAGCCGGGGCAGTGTGTAGATACAGCCTTACGCTGCAGCTGGAAGGAGGTCCGGCACCGGTGCGGGGAATTCTCTCTGACAGGCGGGGAAGGTCTGTGCGATGGACGCAGACTACCCCCACTGCTACCCACACCTCCTTCCGGCTGCAGCGTGTAGACAACTTTGTCTACACGCTGCCCCGGCTGCATGACAGGGGAGTCAGAAGCACCGGTAAGTTTGGGGGGGGGGTTAAATGGGGGGCATAAGGCATTTCTGGAGGCAGAGTGTTCTATGAAATGCCTTTTAACCTCCTTAATGCCCTCTGCCTCCAGAAATGCATTTTTAACTCTCTATACGCCACTCTGCCTCCTGAAATGCCTTAAACCTCCCTATATGCCACTCTGCCACATAATATGCCTTTTAACCCCCTTAATGCCAGAGTGACATATAGGGGTATTAGGCATTTCTGGAGGCAGAGTGGCACATAGGGGGTCAAAAGGCATATCATGGGGCACAGTGGCATATAGGGTTAAAAGGCATATCATGGGGCACAGTGGCATATAGGGGGTATAAGGCATTTCTGGGGCAGATGTGCATAACTGGAGGGGCAGGTTGGAAAATAGAAGGAAATAAAACCAAAATGTTTTTCTCAATCATAGCTTTTATAAAAAAAAAATAGTTTGCATGAATTAACATTTACTGGTAAAACTTTTTTCCTATAGGGTCATCTTATTTTCAGGCTTTTTCTTTTTTTTCCTAAATTAATATTCAGATTTGGGGGGTCGTCTTATAATCGAGCAAATACGGTAAGTTTATTTAAGTTTATTTTATTTTTCTGTAAAATAACAAAATGATATTTTTATGTTGTTTGTTAACATTAAGAGATATCTTTAAAAATATAAATCATTCGTTTTTTACTGACTATTCAAAGTTGTGGGCAGATGTGTACCTTGGTTGGCGCTCCACTTTTCTAGGGCCGCTCTCCATCTCACGAGCCGGGCTCAGGTCCGTCTCTCAAATTCCCATTCTGGAGTCTCCAAATCCCATCAGCCACATCCCCTCACAAATCCCATCGGTATACAGGGGATGTATCAGGTGAGGGGATTAAGGGATACAATGGGTTCCCTCACCTGTGTTATCCCCCCTGTAGTGCGGGTGCCCTCTGGGCAGACAGGGCTGTGCTGGCTGATTAAGAGCCCCAGCCAGATTATAGGATCGTCTCTTTGAAGGCTGGAGCTGCAGCCACATTCAAACAGGGTACACATAAATATAATAATAATAACAGTGAAGATCAGACAGGGTTCTTCACATTACTCCCCTCTTGTGCAAACGTCCGGCAGACACAGCCAGATCCCTAACGGATCGGCTTGGGGATGACCGGGCCTCTACTGTCTCTAGTCCTGCGGGGTAGGGAGAGCGGGCGTGCGGCCTCTGGGGCCCTGGCAGCCCCATGTCAGTCACCCAGGCTCCTAGGCCTGGCCCATAGTCAAAGGGTAAGAGGCCAGCCCAGAAGCCTCTCCAGTGGGCAGCCCTCTTTAGTCTCCTCTGCAGGCATGGGAGACCTTTCTCCAGGGCTTCCTTTCCCCTCTGGGCCCTCAGCCCAGACTCGGCTCCCTCCCAACCTGATGGAACCCTCCCATGGTTACCCTGACTACGGGCTTGTCCCGAGTCAGCTCCACATTCCCCCACCCAAACAACAAGAGCCCACTCCAAAGCAGCAGCAGTTTCACTTACCCCTACCTGGCTCTCCGAGCTGGGGCTGGTTTTGCCCACTGGACCATGCCGCTGGGGAGGAGTGCCGGTTGCCCTTCCTCCCATAATTGGTGACAGCCGCTGGGGAGGGTCGCCGCCTGCGTCCCCTCCCGGATGCTCGTGCTGGGGACAGCCAGATAATGGGGGTGTAAGCTGTGCAGGGCAGAGGTCAGCGACTCTCTGTCTGGTTGCCAGTGCTTCTGCTGGTGCAGGGAACGGTGCTGGGCAGAGAACAGCGTCACTCTGCCCTGTGGCCAGCTCTTCCGCTGGTGGTTCCCTGCTAGCAGGTGGGGACCCTTCGCTGTGGGGCGGGCAGAGGCCAGCAACACTCTGCCCTGTTGCCGGCGTTTCAGCCAGAGCGAGGATTGCTGGTGCAGGGCAGAGGTCAGCGACTCTCTGCCCGGTTGCCAGTGCTTCTGCTGGTGCAGGGAATGGTGCTGGGCAGAGAACAACGTCACTCTGCCCTGTGGCCAGCTCTTCCGCTGGTGGTTCCCTGCTAGCAGGTGGGGACTCTTCGCTGTGGGGCGGGCAGAGGCCAGCAGCACTCTGCCCTGTTGCCGGCGTTTCAGCCAGAGCGAGGATTGCTGGTGCAGGACAGAGGTCAGCGACTCTCTCTCTGGGTGCCAGCACTTCTGGTTGGTCCTCGTTAGCCGGCGGGAACACTGTGCTGGGGGATGAGCAGAGGCCAACAGTACTCTGCCCCGTGGCCGGCTCTTCTGCCGGTCTGGCATTTTGCGGTGCTGGGCAGAGGATCGCGTCGCACTGCCCTGGTGGGTCCCTGCTAGTAGGCAGGGACCTTTCACTGCGGGGCGGGCAGAGGCCAGCAGCACTCTGCCCCGCTGCCGGCGCTTCAGCCGGAGTAGGAGGGGCGCATGGTGCTGGGCAGAGAACGGCGTCCCTCTGCCCTGTTGTCGGCTTTTCTGCCGCCTGTAGTGGAAACCCATAGACCGCTGCCTCAAATTCCGGCGACTGCATGCGGTCCATAATCGCCCAGACTTCCTCCCAAAAGTGATTGCCCACTTTCACCTCTTCGGGCTCTGGCTGCAATACCAGGGGCAGAGTGGCTGAACCTTCAAGTCCGGAGGCTTGCCAATTACAGTGAGCGGCCTCCGGAGCTCGCTCTGTAACATCTGTCGGCTCACACTGCAGGGAGTAGCTCCCCTCGAACAGCGCCAAGTATTCTGCCTTGAGGCACCATTCTCTGTCTACTAGTCTCTCAAGGTCTTGGCTGAGTTCACTTGTTGCAGTGGGCGGCAGGGCTCTCCGGCGCTTGTCACGTATGTCCCACCATCGGTCCATGTTGCCATTGCCAAAGACACCCCTTTCCTCGAATGCCTCCCACAACAGACCAGGCCCGCCAACATCCATCCCTTCCGGAGAATGGGGCATTCTGGATTTTCGCTGCGGGCCTCGGGCTTCCCAGTTTATGGCTCGGTACTCCTTTTCGAGCCCAATCTCCTGTCGGACCAGCCTCTCTAACTCTGCAACCTCACCTGGAGACGCAGGTCCCCCGAACAAGTAGAGCCTCTCATTCACCTGGTCCCTGATTCGTTGTTCTAGGGTGGGCAGATGTGTACCTTGGTGGGCGCTCCACTTTTCTAGGGCCGCTCTCCATCTCACGAGCAGGGCTCAGGTCCGTCTCTCAAATTCCCATACTGGAGTCTCCGATTCGAGGGTCTCGACTCCCCTCCAAGTCACCCCGCATCCCGGTGACTGTTCAATCCACTCCATCTGTGGATCCGTTTGGCTCTTCCTCGCCAGGGTATAACTTTGTTCTGCGGCTAGTTGCTTTGGTCCGCTCTGGTCTGGAAGGAGTAGATCCCACCGCTGCCACCAATGTGACGGATCGTCCTGTGCCCCAGACTGGACACATCCGCCCGTCAGCTCCTTCCCTCTCCCAGTAAGCGGACACGCTGTGGCTGTCCGAAGAAAGCAGTCACAGACCAGCACTTCCCTCAATCATGTGACAGAACTTCATGCTTTGAGGTTAAAACAGAACTATCTTTATTACAAACACACAGAATTTATATACAATCTCCATTCACTATGCACCGAACCCAACCCCCAATCCTATCAACCACATCCCATCACAAATCCCATCAGCCACATCCCCTCACAAATCCCATCGTTATACAGGGGATGTATCAGGTGAGGGGATTAAGGGATACAATGGGTTCCCTCACCTGTGTTATCCCCCCTGTAGTGCGGGTGCCGTCTGGGCAGACAGGGCTGTGCTGGCTGATTAAGAGCCCCAGCCAGATTATAGGATCGTCTCTTTGAAGGCTGGAGCTGCAGCCACATTCAAACAGGGTACACATAAATATAATAATAATAACAGTGAAGATCAGACAGAGTTCCTGAGCCATGTGGATGCTAAAGGAAAAGGGCAGGGCCAACCTGCGTTTGCTCTGAAAAAAACCCTCATTTTATAATCGATAAAAATCGATTCAACTAATCGATAATGACATTTTAAACTTCTCCCCGGCGGCATTTTGTCTTGGGCCGTTACTGAGTATGTGAGCATAAGAACTGGACCACAGAGCAACGGAAGAAGGTGGCCTGGTCTGATAAATCATTATTGATAGGGCTGTTGTGATATTCCAGGATATTGAGGTGCGGATTTTACTTGCGCCAGGGGA
This sequence comes from Spea bombifrons, assembly GCF_027358695.1. NCBI lineage: Eukaryota > Metazoa > Chordata > Amphibia > Anura > Pelobatidae > Spea > Spea bombifrons. The sequence continues at coordinate 90,491,741 of NC_071087.1, forward strand.
ATAAGTCAGTAGCTACTTTTAGCCACGATCTGCCTTGTACTCTATGGGCGATTATAGGCTCTCAAGAGTTAGGATGGTATGTGAGGCATAGATAGCACTTACTAAAATTTTCTTCTATTTCCTTTCTTATTCCAGGCCAAAATAAAATATCATGGGCTCTTTGTTTTCTACTTTTCAATCCCTAGGTGGCTGTCATATCTGCATGATAGCATTTCAGGACGAAGGTTTGAGGAAATGACAATTATCTTGCCTTTAAAAAATATGCCCTGTATGTATGATAGTTCAGTGATTATAAAATTCCAAGAAGTTTTGGAGGCATTTATTTCTGTCATCAGGCCAACACTTTCCACGAGGATATGGGGGCCATAGATACATTCATGAAAACGCTTACAGCCAAACAGCATGTAAAAAGCTTTGAAACTGGTATCTAGCAAATATGTTTACTTTGGGCTCAACCTATGCTGAAAAATGGTCATGATATGACTTTAATGATATAGGACCATCTGCAGGTAAGGCCTATGTATTGAAAATGTCTTTGCCCTTTTCACCAACCAATAGTAGAAGGTAATTGCATTCTTCATCCTCATCCTTACTTTTTAGGATTCCATTGAACATGAGATCTAAAGTGTTGTCTAAAGTTCCATCATGCGTCAGGTATGGTACTTGATTTCCAGTTCATTGTGGGTGTGGGGACTCCAGCTGACCAATATTTACTAAGATTCTTTCTATTATTATTAATAATATTTTCCTTCTCTCTACTTGATGCAGAACTTATTTTATGAGGCATCCTAGGTGCACCTTGCTTGGAAATTTAGCTGCTGTGGCCTTACCCCAAGTGGACTCTTCAAGTGGGCAGTCCAGAGTTACACTGGACTATCCAGACACCCATCCCTGGCCTTCATGCTTTCATCCACCTACTCCTCTGGCAATTACGAATGTCTGCCATATCTCCTTCTCTTGCAGGTATGACTATCACACATTTCACCTGAACCCCTCATCTCCCACTGTTACCCCTATTTTCCACCCGCTATGACTATCATGCATTTCACCTGAACCCCTCATTTCCTGCTGTTACCCCTGTTTTCCACCCGGTATGTCTTTATCTTGCATGTCTCCATACCCTGCTGCTCTCAAAGGGTTACATTTGGAGCCCTCTAGCTTGATTGTATTTGTTAGCCAAGGTATGAAACATCTGCCTCCTGTATGCAATCACCAATCTGACCACTTGTGAGGCAGCCCTATAAATTCCTAGGCCTCACTTGGAAAAAAGCTTGCTTGGAAATGTAGCTGCTGTGGCCTTACCCCCAGTGGACTCCTCATACGTGGACAGTTAAGAGTTACACTGGAGTCAAACAGGAGGGAAACTACATACCAAGTACCACTGCAGAAAGCAGGTTTTCACCTGCCCCGCACCCCTCCTGTGGAATTCCCTTCCCCATTCCGTTCATACTTTCTGCCTCGTACGCAACTTTCAAATCCTCTCTGAAAACTCACCTGCTCAGGGAAGCGTACAACATTCCTTCCCAGTACTCCCAACCATCATAATCAAGCCATCTGAACAATCAACAGCTTCAACACATCATTGGAACCAAAACAACTCATCTCTATCCAAGCAGTCCTCTCCTATTGTCTCACTTCCCCCTCAACCACCGACTAGATTGTAAGCTCGCAAGAGCAGGACCCTCCTCTCCTTTGCACCAGTTTGTTATTGTATGTGCAATTATTCTACTGACTGTAACAGCGATGCGGAATCTGCCGGGGCTTTATAAATAAATGTAATGTAATGTAATGCAAGTCTGATATGTTAAGCATAGGGTGCCACACAACTGTCCAAATGCCTTGATTCTACCCTATGCTTTATGTTATCTTGTTATCTCTTATTATAGTAGAGGTAGATGAGGATTGTGTTGAGTAGTTGCTTTACTAGCAAAAGGTTTGGCAAAGAAATTTGGCCTTAAAATAATTTAACTATGCTTTCAGTCTTTTCAGAAGCTGTTGACTAAATAGCTTTTGATACATACTTACAGATGCCTCTACAAGAGAGTAAATGTGTGGGTTATAACAACACAGGTCTCATTTTGCTTTAGGAGAAAAAAGATTGGCATCCAAGTATTCAGAACTATACCTAATATAAGTTCATTTGAATACATTTAAATTAAATTTAAATTAATACATTTAAATAGATTCAATAACACAATGGGTAATCAATATTATTATCATAATGTATATATAATTACATTTATTATATATATATATATATATATATATATATATATATATAAACTGCAAACTAAATGAAGACTAAACAAAAATATTTTAATGGTAACCTAAAATTGTATGAATAAAGCTTCTTCACCCTGCACCACACTTGACTAACAACCCAAAAAAACACTACACTACAAAAACACTAACAAAAAAAGAAAAATATTAAAAGCAAGCCACAAAATATTAGGGAAATATATACATTACTAGTGTATGTGCCGGTCGTTGAAATTCCTTCCCCCTCCCTTTCTCTCTTTTTTGCCATTCTCTACCTTCTTTCCCCCAAGATCTCTCTTCTTCGAGCAGATGGAAGCCAGAGGGGGCAGGTGAGGGCGTTGAAGGGGCAAATCAGAGCAGAGGGGAGCTGAAAGGGATGAGTAAGCGGTGAGCAAAGAGACACTCTAATTGGACCTTACAACTGATAAACTCATGGTGACAAGGCTATTATAGAAAAAAAAATCTAAACAACATTATAGAAAAAAATCAATAAATATTATAGCTCAAAATATGGTCAGGGTAAAAAAAATGTCTTCAGAAATAGATATTTAATAAATAGATAATACATATCCTTCTGGAAGCAGCAAAGGAAGGATGTAAAGATTTTATATTCTTATTCCCTCATTCTACGATAATTGATTGAGAAGTAAAAGAAGGAACTATAGAAATGAGGAAGTGTGATGGATGGAGAAAAAACAAATAACTTGCCCAGCCTAAAAACTCACGCATTTACCATGGACTTAAACCCTCACAATCCTACCAAACATGATAATTCGACTTGTGCACATGGAGCATAGATGATTGACAATTTTTTAATTTAGATTTTAGTCTAAATTCATTCCTAATTTCATTCCTTGCCCTTTCAGGTTTGGAAGAAATTCAGAGGGCTTTTTGAATTTGTAAACGAAATCCACAGCATAGGGATAGCCTTTTCCCCATTCCTCTAAGAGGTCTCAATCAGAGAAAGAAGACAGATGAAAGAAGAAGAAGAAGAAGCAAAGAACAGGAAGATGCCAGACAAGAAGCGGAGCTACAGACAGCACAGGGGCTTGCAAGTGGTTGGCAAAGAAGGTAGGGAGATATTGAGAGAGAACATGGGGAGAGTGTGAGAGAATGTTTTTGGATTTAATGTAAAAATTGGTCAAGAAAGGTGGTAATTTATTGCATTTTCTTCTTCTAAATACCTAACTCAAATACACAAATAATATAAAAGGTCTTAAGGGTAGCTCTGCCTCTAGTAACACATCTAACCATGCCCCCTTAAAACAAAAGTGTTCGTCTTTTGCCATTTGCAATGTTGGTAGGGACCTGCTGATAATGCACAGAACAAAGGCATTAATTATCCAGGAGCTGTTTAGCAAGGTATGAAATTTCATGCAACACATCTCATTAAAAAAGAGGGCTAACAAAATATTTGTTTTGTTTTATTTATTTATTTATTTCTACGGTCATTAATTCTTTTACATTTCTCTGGTTTCATTATTTTTCATCATTCTGGAGACATTTTGCATATCATTGACATACATTTCCTGAATTTACCCCTTTATAACTCACATTTTTATTGCGGCCCATAACTGAGAAATTGCTGGACCTTGACCTGATGATGACTCAGCTTGTATGTCTGTACAAAGGCTACTGTTGCTGCAACTTTCTGATGGCCTTGCCTTCAAGTCAGCAAAACATTTCTGCTGGCACAATAGTTTTTTATCATCTACAAAATAAATGCATGAGCTCTCTCTAACAGACAGTGCTGTGCAATCAGTCCACATCTCGTGAACATGTTAAACACTAAATCAGCTCATCCATACTAATTTAAAGGCCTCTACTGCATATAAGGTGACACCTAGTGAGGTGTATTCTTCACGTTCCACGTTGTTATTTGAAGACTGCAGCCTGGGAGAATGCAGAATTCCTACACTGGCATAATTAAAGGAATGCAAATTTATGAATTATACATTGCATCAGGCCTATGTTGACAAAACCTCTCTAGGTATAAATTGTTGATCTGTCAATCCTATATATCTTCTGAGACCATTTTTCAAAAGGCTATCGCAAAAAATTTATTACAGTCTCTGCTTAATATTCATTATGTATTTCACAAGGCTTGGTGTTTCTGTGTAAACTTAACATCATGAAGGCTAAAAGTTACCTGGAAGTCTACTGCATACAATTTCCTCTTTCCTCGTTATATCTCCCTTTCTCTCTACATATCTCTCTCCTATCCTCGTTATGTTGCTCTCTTTCTCCTATCGTTGTTATATTTGTTTCTCTCTAGCCTGGTTATATTTTTTCTCTCTTTCTCTCTCCTATTCTCATTATATTTCTCTCTCCCCTATCCTTATTATATCTATCTCTCTCCTATCCTCGTTATATTTCTCTCTCTCTCTCTATCCTTGTTATTCCTTATTATATCTTTCTCATCTGTACCCCTTTCCTTTTCTCTAGGGTTATCCTTTGTCCTTCTGGCTGGTATACCTCCCAACTGTACTAGTTTTCACAGTACAGTCATGATTTTCAAGCATTGTTCCATATAACTGCCACACTGATCCCCATGACTGTAAAATCAATGGACACGTGCTGTTGCAGCCTCAAACTCCATTGTAGCTCTGATGTGGCCTCTTTCTAACGCTAGGAAACTGAGCTGTATTGTGGGTAAGTAATCCTTCCCTCACCATGCCCCCTTCTTTTGGGTCTGACCACACACCTCTCAATCTCTATGCCCTACATATATCCTGATTTGGACAAATGTTGGGGGGTATGTAATACTACATATTTTGTGGTACGTACATCAGGTTGGCTAAATATTGGATTTGCTGCCAATCAGTGGTGCGAAATGGCAGACCATGTTGCAGCTTCACCTAAAGGCAAGTAATAATTTTTTTTAAAAAAAAGCCTTAATGTATACATGTTACTTCTAAGGTACTTTATTATGCATTATTTGTTTAAGAGACTGTCTGGGACACTGTTAGTTTTAACTAAAAAAATAACTATATGAAAAGACTCAAATTGGTAAGCTGTCCCCCACAAAAAAAATTTACTTCAGCTATTTGATGCTTAAACTGAACAACCAAGTAACTTGCATCATGTTTCATGTTATGCTTTTGACCCTGGCTTCTGGCAGTACATGCCAGCACAGTTAATATGTGGGTCCAAATTCTAAGATAGCACTTTAAAACAGAGTGGTAATGAAGTAATTTGAACCATTTTCCACTCTCATGTTCCCAAAGGCAATTTCATTTCATATGAAAATAATCAATTAATCCTGTTTCAGAGACACAGAAAAACAGTGTTTAGTGTCTGCAAAAGAGAACATAACTAATTTATTTGTTGTAATTCATGTTAAGTGGTAGTCCAGCAGAGCTTCCAGCTGGAGATAGGAATAGGAATGTAATATTATCTTGCCCAAATGTGTATTAGTAGTTCATTAAACTAATTACTAACACACAAAAGAGTGATCTAAATTGTTAAGGCAACATTTTGCTTCCCTTGCTATGCAAAAAAACATGAAATGTTCACCAGGACCAGACAGCTGCTTCATAGCCTGCCATACGGTACATCCCCATGCTTGGGAGCATCTCAATTGTCCATCTACATATCAGTCTGATCCCACCTAAGAGGGCAGTCCAGAACCAAAATGAGAGACAATCACTTCATAGCCTGCCCTACAGTGAGTCCCTACTTGGGAGCATCTCAAATTTTAGCTTTCTTGTGCCGTTAGGGAAAAAAATCTCCATCTCCATATAAGTCTGATCCCACCCGAAAGGGTAGTCTAGACCAAAACGAGAGGCAAATTTCCTCTGCATGAGGGGATGCACCCCAGGACAAGCTATGAAGCGGCTATCTCTTCTTGGTGAGCATCACATATTCTTTTTATATGGCATTTTGTTTCCCTTACCTGGCTGTAAGCATGTTCTTCTAGTATTATCTATTCTGGATTCATAACAAGATTGTATTCCAAGAAGCTAAGCTTGATATTGGAAAAAACAACATATTTCTTATTTCAGCTGCCTCCAAAAGTACTACCAAATCATGTCTTTGAAGCTATGGGGAAAAAAATTGAAACCTTTTTTTTTTTAATCCAGGATTTGGCACAAAATAAAATAGACATATTTTTTGAGCTAACGGGTGTTATACCCTTGCAAGATCCTTCTCTTCAATTATTTTCTTCATTTATATGCCCACCTACAGGAGATGACACATGTCTCTGACGGCCCCTTAGACACAGGCTTCTGGCAGTTCTCTCGAAGAGGTTAAAGTTTTAAAAAGTAGGCCTTGCTGGCTTGGGGGCTCTTCAACTTAGGGTGCTGTCATTAAAATCTTTGATAACAGTTACCATTTTGATGACATTTACAGATATTGATGGCTTTCTAGCTTTTAGTATCCTCGATAAATATTGATGAACTTCAACTTTGGAAGAGTAGGACATCAGTGGCTGATGAGTATAGAGATATGTTATTATAAACTATACAGCCGAACTTTAAAAATATCCATGTTCATGGTCTTTATTAAAGTCTAACACTAAATTTAATTGTTGGAGGTTGTAAAGCCCCAATACAATTTACTATGTATCTTTAACATCATAAAAAGGTGCAGTAATGCTCCATTTTTCAGATATCATGAAAGGAAACATGCAACACTAAAGCATTTCTTTCAGATAACTTACTTTTTATGCCAGGTGTCCATCCATCTCCTGGCATACTTTCTGGAACATAAAAAATGGTAGTAATATGTACATATTTATATTTATCTACACAATATCTCACTATTTCATTTTTCTAAAAGATGAACATATGGTGACATTTTCTTATTTACTTTGGAGGAGACTATTTTACAGTAGTATGTTATAAAACCAATTAGAAAGCACTTTTGTATTCTTGTATATATGAACTGCTTGACTTTACATGGGCTTTATTATGGCTTCATCATAAAGCAAAGATAGCAGTAACTAAAAAGAACTGATTAGACACTTCATCTTAGTAACTACAAAGAGTTATAGGATATTTTTGCCTGGTGCAAGCTGATAAATGTTGGATTTTTCTTTTCTTTACTCTTCTCATGGGTTCTACAATCTAATCCTGACATTCAATCAACACGAAGGACATTTAGACAACCTAATTAAAAGTTTACCGACTCCAGGGGAGGTGTGAGTAGCCTCTCAACTACAAATTGTTTTAATGCAAACTCATCCTGCCTAAGCCTAACATTTTGGGCCATTAAAACATGGGAGGTATGGGTTAGAAGATTTTCCATAAGGGAAGCGTGACATCAAAAAGCTTAAGAACCACTGCTTTAGGGAAAACACGTTGAATGGATTTATGTCACCTAGGATTCAATGTATCAACAGCAAATCATAATAATTTAGTTTTGCTGCGTTTCACTTTGTCCCATTATAGTAATATGAATTGTGGTCCCTACCTAATTCACTAAAAATTATTCATTCTACAACAGGAGCATAGATAGATTTAATAGGATATGTTCATTGTAGCATGAATATGATATAGGGAATCAAAGTGACACCTTGATAAAACATTGAAACTGGCCACATTGTTCTACAAAAAATGTAGATTTGTATTTAAGTTAAAGCAAAAATAACATATAGCAGAGACCAATTTCCAACTGAAATTTATGGATGAATAGGAACCTCTGCAGAGTGATGAGTTACACCATTATCTCCACAGCTAGAAGAAGTATACTCTCTACAGAACCTTACTAGTGAATCTAGGTCAGGCAAATAATCCTCTCAGTCATGTGGTCATAATCTACTTCTCATCTCATGTATTAACCCTGTCACTGTAGAGGTGCCATCAACTAAAAATTGTTAAAGCTGCAAACTGGTGAAATCATTAAAAAACTAAAGCACTCCATGTCCTTGACAAATTTTGTGTTGCAAATAGCTTATTTGCCATAACTTGATTAGAAATGCAAAACATATCAAATAGTACATAAAAAGAAAGGTCATAGAAAATGGCTAAGTTAAGATTTAAGAATACAAGTGAATGCTTGACTTTCATACCTTTACAAATAAAGCCACATATCTTAACTATGTTGGTTACTTAAATTACCCTTTGCTGGTTGTTTGCCTGAATGGGCTTGAGATTGAAGTTTTCCTTCATAGTTGCTGAATATAATGGATCTTGGTACTCCGAATGGGTAAATTTGCTAAAGTTGGCTTCCTCTGCTACTCAGACCGCTGAAGCTCTAGCTTATTATCGCCCACGCTACAGCTTTCCCCTCAACATCAGCCAAGACTAGATGCTCAGCCCAGTAGGGGGGTCGCTATTGTAGTCTGTGGGAAAGATGGTAAACACTGGCAGCTCCATGACCCCCTGTACCCACATCCCAAAAAACAGAACCCCTTCCAAGGCCAGGGCCAATAGTTTGTAGGGTGAAGGCTGGTCCACAGGCCCATCCAGGAGCCCATGGCAAAGATGCTTTTGTGACACTGAGTGACATATAGGAAACGCAGTTCACTGATATAAACTGCAGTTGTGGTAATTTAGACTAGTAATGTCCAAATCTGGTCTCCGAAGGCTACACAAGTAGTACGTTTTCCACATGATACATAACAAGTTAATTAGTGATATAGCATGTTCCTAGTTTAGACTTAATTGCCATGTTGGTCCTGTCCTTGACCATTTTTTTTTAATCTACATCAGTTCAATAAAAGGAAATATTATCTCATTAATAATGTGTAAGCAGCACAGACAATGAAATGATCAAATTTGCTCTGTGCTGGCCAGAGCGGCTCTTATGTGACCCAGGCGGCACTTTGAGTGTGTAAGTGCGTGTAAAAATGTGTGTATGTGAGTTACTGGGGGGAAGCAAAGGGCCGATGGGGAAAGGCAAAATATCTGACAGGCCAGGTTCACAGTGAAGCGGACGAAGAAGGAAGAACATGAGGAGATGCGGAAGAAGACAGAAGAAAGAAGACAAAAGAACAAGAAGAGGCAAGAGAAGAAGCAAAGCTGCAGGAAAAGAAGGTAGGAGGACATTGCGAGAGGGCGTGAGTGAGAGTGTGATACCATAAGAGTGACTTTATTAATCATGCTATAACATGGGAGCAGTTAGCCCTTCACAATGTATCATCGGTCATAAGAAACTACTACTGCCCTGCAAACTCTCTTGCTGGCTCCCTTTTAGTGAATAAACTGCATGTACATTACTACATATAATATAATATTATATTATATTATATGTATTAGCTAGAATAGATTAAACCCTGTAAGGACAGAGCTGTATTTTATTTTTGTACCTCTTGTGTCAATAGCTGTTTTAACATTTCTGTTGTGCTCATGTTTAGCTGTAATTTTCTTATCTCTCATTTAGTGAACCCACACAAATTACCGTATTGGCACGAATATAGGCCGCACTTTCCCCCCCACTTGAAGTCTTTAAAGTGGGGGTGCGGCCTATATTCGGGGTCTAGCGCCCGATGCCCGGGACATGTAGTTCCGGGCGCCGGGCAGGCAGCAGGGTTAGGATACAGATCTCCCGCAGCGGTGCAGGCTACCCGTATCCTACTCTCTGATGCGCTCAGACAGCCTCCCCTGACGGCACTTTCCACGGGGGGATTGCCGGCACGGGAGGTTGTCTAAGCGCATCGTGCAGACGTTCACCGGCTGCAGCGATGCGCGCGTAAACAGCCTCCGCATATAGGCATATAGGGGTATAAGGCAATTCTGGAGGCAGAGTGGCACATAGGGGGTCAAAAGGCATATCATGGGGCACAGTTGGCATATAGGGGGTTAAAAGGCTTATCATGGGGCACAGTAGCACTTAGAGGGTTAAAAGGCATATCATGGGGCACAGTGACATATAGGGGGTATAAGGCATTTCTGTGACAAGCCAGAGGGCAGATGTGCATAACTGGGGGGGGCAGGTTGTAAAAAAAGGAAATAAAAACAAACTAATTTTCTCAATCATAGCTTTTATTAACAAACAATAGTTCACATAGTTTACATGAATTAACATTTACTGGTAAAACTTTTTTCCTATAGGGTCGTCTTATATTCAGGCTTTTTCTTTTTTTCATAAATTAATATTCAGATTTTGGGGGGTCATCTTATAATCAGGGTCGTCTTATAATCGAGCAAATACGGTATATTGCCAGATTTAGGTCCATTCAAAAACAAATGTAGATGAGAGTTAACTCTTTCAAACAACTACATCCTGTGGGACACAATAGTGGTCATCCCAGGTAATCTACAAATACAGATCAGGATATTGAAAACCATGTAAAGGGATGAAAAGATTATGTTCAAGCCACAAGTTCTGCACCAAAGAGTACTGTACAACATTGGACCTGGCCAGCAGAACCTTGTAAGAGATTGCAGGTAGATTTGCAGGACCAATCAATGGTTTAAATTATCTGTTATTAGTAGATGCACATACCAAAATAGAATCTTTACAACAAACCAAATAAACATGAGTCTGACAATTTAGGTCAAAATAATTTGTGGTATTCGACACATTTGCAAATTGAACATCACAGAACTGCACCTTATCAACTGGCAACTAACGGCCAAAAATAAGATTTTGTACAGACATTATGCATTACTGCATTGCAAGTAGTTTGATAAAAAAAAAAAATATATAGAGGGAGACATACATTTTGCGATTCTCATGCACATGTTTGGAATTCTTACCAATTCTTATCTTAGTGAATAGACCTGAGAATATTTTAAGTTTTGAACTTTATGACTTTTTTATTGGTTGTTTAATCAAATTTATTTATAATTGCCAAAGAAAAAAAGTGGGTGTGGGGTGGGCTAAAACCCATCTTCTACCATTGATGCCAGTAAATTTACTTTTCCTCTGGTTCACTTAGCCAGTCTTACCCAACATCCTATATAAAAAAAATTTAATTATCCTGTGCACATACACTACATTTACACACACCACGGACATACTTTACACATACATTACACATCCTAAAATCATGCATTTAAGCTTTCCCTAATGAAATGTGGGCCTTTTGATTCGCTCTCCCAGCCTTTAAAAGTGTCAGCAGGAACATATCGACTTTCAATGTGAGGAAAAATATGGCACACATCTGGAGATTAATGCCTTTTCATGCATACAGAGCTTATTGTAGCTTCATTTACAAAAGACTGCAAAAGGAAACTCGATCTTTGCCAAGTTTCACATGCTTTGCCTAGTAAGCAAATTGATCCATGGCAGATGGTGAAGAAAAATTATTTTGTCCTGGTTCATCTACGTAATCATTACTACATGCGGTTACTATAAAATGGGGTATTGGTGTTGTGGGCTCTTTTTCTGCTTTTGTTTAATTTTTTTTTTAAAGTTTATGGTATTACTTTTACCTTTTATAAAATTAACTGGAATATTAGTCTGAAATGAAGAGTAGTTGATGGGTTGACCTGGCTGATTTTAGACTGTTGGCAGCCATACCTAACTCAGTTTCCCAAATGCATGCACATATAGAAATATCTCCCTCACACATGCACACAGCTTCCTCCACACATATACATATGTATACTCACTTTACATATACTTAAATGCATGGCTTATACATACATCAATATTAGCACTTTCAAACATGGGTATAGTTAAACAAAATAACCATTTACTCTCTTCACTCCCATCATCAGAAACTTACAGAACACATGGTCTAGGGCTTCCCCTCTCCAAATGAGTCCCCCATACACACCACCAGGATTTTCTCTTCTACACTTCTAAACTTTTGTAGTGGCAATGACAAGCTGTTTGGTTGCACAAATGGCACAAACAATCTGGGCGCACTGACCAGCTGTTTGAGGAAAAAATGGCACAGATAGACTGGGGCACTCACTAGCCGTTTAGGTACAAAGGCGACACAGACAAGCTGTTTAGAGGCAAAGGTGGCACCGACAAGCTATTTGGAGCTAAAATTGCACAGGCAAACCATTTGGGGGCATATATGACACTGGTAAAATGTTTGGACTATCTATGGCATAGACAAGCTGTTTGGGGGACAAAATATGGCACAAACAAGCTGTTTGGGGACAAAAGATGGCACAGACAAGCTGTTTCGGGGGTACAGATTGCGTGGATAAGCTGGGGGCACATACAGCACGGACAAGCTGTTTGGAGGGAAAGAAAAGCATTTTGGGGCAAAGATGAAGCTGTTTAGTATATATTAACCCCCTTAATGACAAAGCCCATACATGTACGGGCTCAAAATGTATTGTTTTCAATGTGTTTAGGGACCGCCCATTGTCCTTAAGGGATTTAAAGACAGACCATGCACTTCGAACTTAACCACAGCACTCATACAAGACAGTGTAACTGTCTTATTGGCCATTGCATGGCAAAAAAGTTATTTACCCCAACCATGTTCCTTACATTAGCGGCTGATTGGTGTTTCCTTGGTGGTTCCAGTCATTATGTAGGTAGCTCTTGGCTGCTCCTGATTCTCTGCTTTTTGCATGTGTAGTGCTGGAAAGGGATATGACTTCACTTCCGTGCCCTCCCTTTTCGCTGTCCGGGTGCACTAGCAACCAGATAAGGTTGCTATGTACTGAGCGCCCCTCTGTCATTGCTCCTGATGAGCTTTTTCTTTAAGGAAAAAAACAGAAGGTGACTGTCTCTCTCAATGCCCACCCCAAGACAGCTGGGCACCTTACAACTGTACTAGCTGTACCCACGTGGTTGGGGCCCTGAGCCCGTTTATTAAGCTTGCATAAAGTGTGGGCGCAGCATTAGTTATCATATGAAGGCATATGTAGGTGACTACATATGATATTTTTTCCGGGACACATACTAAAAAGTGCTGCCCTGCAGTATGAGGATCCAAAGGTTCAAGTCTAGAAATTAATGCTTTGCCTATGTTAAGTTTTTTCTCCCAACTAATGGAGTCAATTGCCAAATGCAGTTATATGCATGGATCTCCTGGCATGGATCTCCTGGAACTGTATGGTGGCGAAGGCCTATGATTAAAAGCTCTGCGTATGTCAGGGCTCGGGTAAGCAGGTCAGGTAGGAGCTCGGTTGCAGGGGATATTAGAGGCTCAGTTTGCACCACACGATGTATCATTACCGGGAGAAAGGTACAGGCAGGCAAAATAAAACACACCACAGGCTGAAGAGCCAAATCAGGAACCAAGAAACAAAGTCAGAAGCAAGCCAGGTGACAACGGGTTAATCCAAAACAGAATACTGCTAGCAGGAGAACAGAGCCAGATAAACCGCAACGCAAAGGCATTAACTGAGGTGCTGAGCAGGTATTTAAAGGCAGGGCTAACTTCCAGATAATGTGGCTCAGCTGTCCCAAATAATTAAACTAGTGCTCCTGAGATTTAAGAGTGGCCACTAGTGGCTGCAGGTAGGCATGGCAACATATACAGGGTCCAGGCAGGGTGAAAACCTCACAGCGTAGCTTGAAACGCATAAGGTGTGTATTACTGTTTAAACCAATAATTATAGGGTAATGGACTTGAGTTCCAACTCATTTGCCTTGCTACCCTCCAACCTTGATTCTCCCAGACTGCCGGCTGTATGGTATATGCCAACGTTTCAAAAGAACTGCTCTGCATTTAATCCACCTGGTTTATGTGTAGAGAATCCGATATGTTTCCCGTTGAATAAAGAGTCAGAATGGTATTCTAACACATTCAATAATTAGGCAACTGAAGGCAGCTAAACCTTTTCTGTGAAGTTTGAATTGACTTCCAACTGCTGTTATCGATTCAGTTTCTCTAATGGAACTGAGATGTTCTCTAATCCTATTTTTTCTGAGCCTACTTGTAAAACCTAGATACTGTAGGTGACATACTTTGCATGTAATCAAATATATGACAAATTCTGTATTACAATTAGAGTAAAACTTTAAATTATACCACATCCCAATGATGGTTAGTGACCTCCAAATATTTGCAACATGTACCACATCTATAATACCCTACTGTCCTAAGCCGTGGTACCTTTCTCTTGCCATTGTTAAGATCCTTAAATAGCAGAAGCATACTGGGCAATAGTATGTTTCCCAAATTCTTCACTCGTTGAAAAATGCTGAAAATGTAACTCTTGCCTGCACTACGGGTTCTAATAACAACATGAGTAGATGTGTTTTTATAATGTCACAGTTTGCATTATATTCTAAGATATAAATTGTAACAAACAGTAGGCCCTAAATTATATGTAACCCCACTCTCTACTAATCCTATTCACCAATCCGATAGAACTGCAAGGTTGGGATATCCCATTTCTAAGAATCTAGCAAACTTCTTTGGCCCTTTGTTGATACATTTGTTCATTACCACAAATTATTATAAATTGGCCCTTGGGGATACCCCTGACCCGGCTGACAAGATTTATCAAGTAAGAGAATGTTCTTTGAGTTAGGCTTCCTGTATACGTCCGTGCATATATCCTCTGTGTGCATGTCCCAAGTTAACCCCTTAAGGACCGGGCTCATTTTTCGTTTTCTACCCTGTGGGACCGAGGCTGTTTTGACACTTTTGTGGTGCTTGTGTTCAGGTGTAATTTTCTCCTCACCCATTTAGTGTACCCACATAAGTTATATATTGTTTTTTTCAGGACAAGATGGGCTTTCTTCAGATACCATTATTTTGATCGTATCATCTTATTTACTATAAAAAAAAATAAAAAAAACATGGTGAAAAATTGAAAAAAAAGACATTTTATGACTTTTATTTGAAAAATCTTTTACTCACCTAAAAAAGCAAGTAAAAAAACTAGCTAAATAGATTCTATTACTTGTCCTGAGTTTAGAGATACCCAATGTTTTTATGTTTTTTTGCTGTTTTTTGTACGTTATAGGCAGTGGCGTCGCTACAGGGGGGCAAGGGGGGGCAATTGCCCCCCCTAGGTTAATCCTTGCCCCCCCTGTTGCCCCCCTGCCGAATTTGGAATAAAGTCGCAATGCGACTTTAAATCCCGTCTTTTTTTTATTATTATTTATTTTTTTTATGTGGAGGAGAGAGAGGGTGTGGCCCCCGTAAGATCGGCAGCCAAGGCAACCGATCTTACTCGGGCCGCACCACGAGCCCTGCTACTTACCTATGGGAGGGTCTTCTGTGCTGCATACAGGAAGCGGAAGCTAGCAGAGAACGCAGAGGGAGGCCGCGCCCCCTGCTGAAGTCTTGCCGAAGTCATCGAGGAGCTGCAGTGCAGGTAAGGGGGTGGGGAGGGTGTTTGAATGAGTATATGAATGAATGAGTGTGTGTAAGTGCTGGAACCTAGGCATGATGGGACTGTGATTGCTGTTAGCAATCCACTCCTATCATGCCAAGTCAGCCAGTACATGCTGAAACCTGGCTAGCTGCCCGCATTGTGTATTGATGCTGCCAGCAGTATGGGGTCTGCACATCACAGCCACCCTGTACCAGCATGTACTGGCTGACTTGGCATGATAGGAGTGTGATTGCTAACAGCAATCACAGTCCCATCATGCCTAGGTTCCAGGATTTACTGGTTGGATGTGTAAGTGCTGGAACCTAGGCATGATGGGACTTTGATTGCTGTTAGCAATCACACTCCTATCATGCCAAGTCAGCCAGTACATGCTGAAAACTAGCTAGCTGCCCCCCTTGTGTATTGATGCTGCCAGCAGTATGGGGTCTACACATCACTTACAGCCAACCTGTACCAGCATGTACTGGCTGACCTGGCATGATAGGAGTGTGATTGCTGTGTGGGCAGTGTGGATGCCAGGGCTGGCTTTGGGGTGTGGGTAATTCTGGGGGTTTTAAATATACCTTTTAATGCCGTGTTTTTATGTGAATTCCAATTGATCTATACCTGCAAAGCTGGGTTTTTGTGTTATTCTGTAGATCCATATCTATATATTTCCATACATTATGTGTACCTGCAAATACAGTGTTTGTATGTCTTATTAATACCTGCAATGCTGTTTCCATGTATTTATTTGATCTATACCTGCAATGCTACGTTTCATATATTATTATTGTATACCTGCAAATACAGGATTTGTATGTCTGATTCTGTTTATTTGATATATACATTCAGTGCTGAGATCACAAGTGAATTTCAGTTGATCTATACATGCAAAGCTTGGTTTGTGTGTTAATGTGTTGATCTATACCTGCTATTGGCAACTGGGGCTAATATTAATATATATGGGCAGCAGGGGCATCAATACACAAGGGGCAAAAACACAAGGGGGTATAAACAACAATGCAGTGTGAAAAATCCATCCTGATGTAGACGTCTGTGACGTAGATTGTGTCCTGCTGTTTGTGTGTTTTTGGTTATCGGTGTAGCAGAGCCTGTCCTCGGGTGTGTGTGTGTATAGGTGTTGGTGTGGCAGAGCCTGTCCTGGTGTGTGCGTTCAGTTGTCAGTGTGGCAGAGCCCGTCCTAGGGTGTGTGCTTGGGTGTCAGTGTGGCAGAGCCTGTCCTGATGTGTTTGGGTGTCAGTGTGGCAGAGCCTGTCCTGATGTGTTTGGGTGTCTGTGTGGCAGAGCCTGTCCTGGTGTGTGTCTGGGTGTCGGTGTGAGAGAGCCTGTCCTGGTGTGTGTCTGGGTGTTGGTGTGACAGAGCCTGTGTTGGTGTGTGTGTGTGTTTGGTCATCTGTTCCTGGCACTTAACTTACAGTAGGAATTATTTAATTTATATTTATCCAGAGATAAAATGCCCTCCTGAAGTTGTAGTGACTTCAGGGGACAAAACGTTCAAGGCCCTGAAATAATTTAGTGGAAAAGTTATTTATTGTGTTATAATATTTATTTCAAGGATAAGTCGCACTCATTTGTGGCTTCAGGCTTCCCATGTTGAATGATCAAGTATTATTTTAGCCCAGTAACAAAAGTATAATTCCATAGCACATTACTTTTGGAAATTATGAATGCCCCCCCAGTTTGACTGTGGTATCTTGTGTGCCCCCCCTATATATTGTTTCTAGAGTCGCCACTGGTTATAGGGCAATAAGTACAAGCAGCGTTTTATGATTTCCAAATCTTTTTTAACAAATCTGGTCAGTCTGCCTTCATCTCCTCTTTGGAACATCTTTGAAGCCGGTTAACTCAATTTAACCCATTCAAACCATATATTTTTGAAAACTAGACACCCCAGGGTATTCCAAATGCTGTTATTTTAACCCTTTCCATGCACCAATTATACAACTACACTTT
Organism: Spea bombifrons; assembly: GCF_027358695.1. NCBI lineage: Eukaryota > Metazoa > Chordata > Amphibia > Anura > Pelobatidae > Spea > Spea bombifrons. The sequence goes on from NC_071087.1 coordinate 90,509,110, forward strand.
GTCAAACTTTGTAATAGTAATTTTTTTTATTTTTTTTTCCACACAAATTGTACTTTAGTTATAGATATACAGGTTCTGGTATATGTCACTATCAAACAACACCCCAATGTGTGTTCAGGAACATCTCCTGAGTACAGCGGTACCCCACATGCATGGGTTTGTCAGATTGTTTGGCTGGTAAAAGGCTACTTTTGGGGCATGCGTAATTCAGGTGGTCATTTGGTCAGTCTGCCTCCATCTCCTCTTTGGAATATCTTTGAAGCTGGTTAACTCAATTTAACCCATTCAAACCATATATTTTGGAAAACTAGACACCCCAGGGTATTCCGAATGCTGTTATTTTAACCCTTTCCATGCACCAATTATAGAACTACACTTTGTCAAACTTTGTAATAGTAATTTTTTTCACACAAATTGTACTTTAGTTATAGATATACAGGTTCTTGTATATGTCACTGTCAAACAACCCCCCAATATGTGTTCAGGAACATCTCCTGAGTGCAGTGATACCCGACATGCATGGGTTTGTCGGGTTGTTTCAGATTTAAAATGCCACATTTGGGAAGTGCGCTTTTTTTCTCCATTTTGGTCAGTCTGTACCTATGCCCTATCTGTGAGCTAGGCCACTCCAATTTACCCCATCAGCCATTTTTTTTATATATTAGACACCCCTTGGGTATTTGAAGTGCTTTTATTTTAACTCTTTGAGATTTTTGAGAAATTTTAGCACTTGCTCAAAATAATAAACTTTATTTTTTTATTTTTTTTATTTTTTTAATACTTTTTTTATATTTTTTTTACACATTTTGCTGGTACTGGATGGTTCATCTAGTGACATCACTGCATAATTATTTTTAAATGTTAGCACTTTTTTTTTTTTTTTTCCATTTTTTATTTTTTTTTTAATATTTTACTAATCACATAGTGATTAGAAAGCTGGGCTCCATTGACTTGCATGGTTGAATGCAGTACCTGTATTCAACCAGCAAGTGGAGCCAGTTCTCTAGAGGGTCTGGAGACCATCTAGCAAACTTTTTCTTGTTTGTTTTTTTTACAGAGCGGCGGCCATCTTACTTGATGGCGAAGATCACCGGCAGCTGCGGCTGTGACCGCTCTCCGGAGCGGTCACAGCCCACCTAAAGGTAAGTGTTTGGTGTCGCTGGATGCCTCCTGATTGAGGCATTCCAGCGACACCATTTAAGTTTAGGAGGCGATCGTTGATCGCCTCCTAAACGCTTTTAAAACGGGCGTCCGCCGCCATACAATGTATGGCGGCTGTTGACGCCCCGGGGAGGGGCCAGACATGGCCCCCGATGCCGATCTCGGCCTTGCTGAATGCCTCGACATCGAGGCATTGCAGCAAGGCCGTTTAAGCGAAGAAAGTGATCCTTGATCACTTTCTAAGCTTATTTAACTTTTTGACGGTTCAGGACCGTCAAAGGTCATTTAGTGACCTTCTTGTCATGACGGTCCTGAACCGGCAAAGGTCGCGAAGGGGTTAATGTAACATCTAAATAGTGTATTGTAACCGGTTGAAATTCAAAAGTAAATTTTAAATTAAGATTATTTTGACTGAGCATGGAGACAAAATCATCAGCTTGTGTGTGATCTCCCTTCCATATGAGTGTTAGATCATGAATATATTGATTATATAATACTATAGATGACTTAAATAAATTATAAATTATATGTATAACTGTTCCTTACACCCTAAAAATAAATTGGCAAATGAGGGGCAAATTTAGCCTCCATTGATATTCCGCATAGTTGCACATAAATGTTTTGAAACATAAAAAAAATTATGAATCAACAAAAAAATCAATTGATCTTAATACAAAATCTATTAATTCAGGTGAATTGTTTGATTTATTAACCATAAACAAATCTGATGGCTTTATTACCTGCTGTATGTGGAATCGATTAATACAACTGCATCAATTCCCAACCAGGCATATCCTGGTCCCAATTTGACATTATCAATAACTTGTAATAGATGTTTGGTTTCCCTCAAGTATCCAGGAAGTGTGGCTACCAAGTCCTGTAAATAGTGATCTGCCCATTATGGTTGGTCGACTTGGTGGATTAGAGAGTCTTGTGTATCTTGGGTAGATGATTCTGGTTTGTGTAGCCACTCCTATATAATTTTTTGGTCGTGCCCCATTTTCTTTAACCCCTTCGCGACCTTTGCCGGTTCAGGACCGTCAAAGGTCATTTAGTGACCTTCTTGTCATGACGGTCCTGAACCGTCAAAAAGTTAAATAAGCTTAGAAAGTGATCAACGATCACTTTCTTCGCTTAAACGGCCTTGCTGCAATGCCTTGATGTCGAGGCATTCAGCAAGGCCGAGATCGGCATCGGGGGCCATGTCTGGCCCCTCCCCGGGGCGTCAACAGCCGCCATACATTGTATGGCGGCGGACGCCCGTTTTAAAAGCGTTTAGGAGGCGATCAACGATCGCCTCCTAAACTTAAATGGTGTCGCTGGAATGCCTCGATCAGGAGGCATCCAGCGACACCAAACACTTACCTTTAGGTGGGCTGTGACCGCTCCGGAGAGCGGTCACAGCCGCAGCTGCCGGTGATCTTCGCCATCAAGTAAGATGGCCGCCGCTCTGTAAAAAAAACAAACAAGAAAAAGTTTGCTAGATGGTCTCCAGACCCTCTAGAGAACTGGCTCCACTTGCTGGTTGAATGCAGGTACTGCATTCAACCATGCAAGTCAATGGAGCCCAGCTTTCTAATCACTATGTGATTAGTAAAATATTCAAAAATAAAAATAAAAAAAAAATGGAAAAAAAAAAAAAATGTGCTAACATTTAAAAATAATTATGCAGTGATGTCACTAGATGAACCATCCAGTACCAGCAAAATGTGTAAAAAAAATATAAAAAAAGTATTAAAAAAATAAAAAAAATAAAAAAATAAAGTTTATTATTTTGAGCAAGTGCTAAAATTTCTCAAAAATCTCAAAGAGTTAAAATAAAAGCACTTCAAATACCCAAGGGGTGTCTAATATATAAAAAAAAATGGCTGATGGGGTAAATTGGAGTGGCCTAGCTCACAGATAGGGCATAGGTACAGACTGACCAAAATGGAGAAAAAAAGCGCACTTCCCAAATATGGCATTTTAAATCTGAAACAACCCGACAAACCCATGCATGTCGGGTATCACTGCACTCAGGAGATGTTCCTGAACACATATTGGGGGGTTGTTTGACAGTGACATATACCAGAACCTGTATATCTATAACTAAAGTACAATTTGTGTGAAAAAAATTACTATTACAAAGTTTGACAAAGTGTAGTTCTATAATTGGTGCATGGAAAGGGTTAAAATAACAGCATTCGGAATACCCTGGGGTGTCTAGTTTTCCAAAATGTATGGTTTGAATGGGTTAAATTGAGTTAACCGGCTTCAAAGATATTCCAAAGAGGAGATGGAGGCAGATTGACCAAATGACCACCTGAATTACGCATGCCCCAAAAGTAGCCTTTTGCCAGCCAAACAATCTGACAAACCCATGCATGTGGGGTATCGCTGTACTCAGGAGATGTTCCTGAACACACATTGGGGTGTTGTTTGATAGTGACATATACCAGAACCTGTATATCTATAACTAAAGTACAATTTGTGTGGAAAAAAAAATAAAAAAAATTACTATTACAAAGTTTGACAAAGTGTAGTTGTATAATTGGTGCATGGAAAGGGTTAAAATAACAGCATTTGGAATGCCCTGGGGTGTCTAGTTTTCAAAAATATATGGTTTGAATGGGTTAAATTGAGTTAACCGGCTTCAAAGATGTTCCAAAGAGGAGATGGAGGCAGACTGACCAGATTTGTTAAAAAAGATTTGGAAATCATAAAACGCTGCTTGTACTTATTGCCCTATAACGTACAAAAAACAGCAAAAAAACATAAAAACATTGGGTATCTCTAAACTCAGGACAAGTAGTAGAATCTATTTAGCTAGTTTTTTTACTTGCTTTTTTAGGCGAGTAAAAGATTTTTCAAATAAAAGTCATAAAATGTGTTTTTTTTCAATTTTTCACCATGTTTTTTTTATTTTTTTTATAGTAAATAAGATGATACGATCAAAATAATGGTATCTGAAGAAAGCCCATCTTGTCCTGAAAAAAACAATATATAACTTATGTGGGTACACTAAATGGGTGAGGAGAAAATTACACCTGAACACAAGCACCACAAAAGTGTCAAAACAGCCTCGGTCCCACAGGGTAGAAAACGAAAAATGAGCCCGGTCCTTAAGGGGTTAACCTATGATACTGCTGTTTAGTCCCTCATTCCTAACATGGATAGGGTTCCCTGTAGCTCCATGAAGAGAAAACAACATTGAACTGGAAGCACTTGAGAGTAAGTCACCTTCTTCTCTTTCAATATCATACTTTTGGGATTTCCTCCCCTTGGTTTAATACCCAATGTTTTTATGTTTTTTTGCAAGTTATAGGGCAATAAGTACAAGTAACGTTTTGCTATTTCAAAACCATTTTTTCCAAATCTGGTAATTCTGCCTCCATGTGCTATTTCGGACATCTTTGAAGCCAGCCAATGCAATTTACCCCATCAAACCATAGATTTTTGAAAACTAGACACCCCAGGGTATTCAAAATGCTAGTATTTTAACTCTTTCCATGCACTAATTCTACAGTGAAACAGTCTGTTCTACATGACCTACATGACTGAAACAGACTGTTCTACAAGAACAGTCTATAATTTTAATAGTAGGTTTATTTGAACAGTGGGAGGATAACAAAAAAAATCCACAATAACGCATTTCAAATAAGTTATGAATTGATTTGCATTTTACTCAGTGAAATAATTATTTGACCCCTTTGCAAAACATGACTTAGTACTTGGTAGCAAAACCCTTGTTGGCAATCACAGAGGTCAGACGTTTCTTGTATTTGGCCACCAGGTTTGCACACATCTCAGGAGCGATTTTGTCCCACTCCTCTTTGCAGATCCTCTCCAAGTCATTCCTCCTCCTCCTCCTCCTCCTCCTCCAAACACGGCAAGTTGAGTTGAGTTGAGCCAAATAGCTCGGTTTTGGTGTCATCTGACCACAACACTCTTCACCAGTTCTCCTCTGGATCAGATGTTCATTGGCAAACTTCAGACAGGCCTGTACATGTGTTTTCTTGAGCAGGGGGACCTTGCAGGCGCTGCAGGATTTCAGTCCTTCATAGTGTAGTGTGTTACCAATTGTTTTCTTGGTAACTATGGTTCCGGCTTCCTTGAGATCATTGACAAGATCCTCCCGTGTAGTTCTGGCTGACAGTCCTCACTGTTCTCATGATCATTGAAACTCCACAAGGTGAGATCTTGCATAGAATCCCAAACTGAGGGGCGAGGGAGTTATTTTGTGTTTCTTCCATTTGCGAATAATCGCACCTAGCAAATAAAAGAAAATAAAAACAAAAAATGCATTTGTCTCAATCATAGTTTTTATTAAATATGAAAAAATAGTTTACATGAATTAATATTTGCTAGTAAAACGTTTTTCTTATAGGGTAGTCTTTTATTCAGGCTTTTTTTTTTGATTTCAGATATTTATTTATCAATTTTCCATACAAAGAGAAAAATTAAGGGGTACAAAAAGAAGAAACGCGACAGGGGTATTGCACTTTTAGAATCTCAATTGTACATGCCATAAATAACATATATAGTTGAATTATATAAAACTTATTTCATTTTTAACCGCCCGAGGTGTTTATCAACTTTCTATACAGAGAGGAAAAAAAAAAAGGGTACAAAGATAAGAAATGGGGCTGGGATATTCCATTTTAAATTCGCAGATATATCTGCCATAAATAATATATATGCTAGGATTATATTAAGCTTATTTCATTATTAGCCGTCCCGTAGAAGAGGGAAAAACAAGAAGGAGAAGAAAAAAAAAAAAAGGGAAAGAGCCGAGGGTAATTGTTTCTATGGTGTATTTATAACTTATTAATTTCAAGGATCCAGTCCTTATATATTGCTATTCTTCTATAGTAGCTCTGTCCAACCCATCCTAGCCCTTTTTCCATCTGCAATTGAAATAATAGTTGATTTTTAAATTGTATCTGTAGAAAAGCGTTGTTATTTTTCCAATGTCTGGCAATCAATATTTTAGCTGCTGCTAGAGCATGAATTAGTAGAATTTTCCTTTCTATAGTTAGGTTGGGTGGGAATATATGAAGAATAGCGATATCAGGAGTTTTGTTTATCCTAGATTTAGTAACCTTAAAAAATAAATCAAAAACCATGTCCCACAACAGGCTGACTACATTGCATGACCACCATATATGCATATAATCTCCTTTCTCTCTATTACATCTCCAGCATGTCTCTGATGTACCAGGGAACATTGAGCATAGTTTTGAGGGGGTTAGATACCAATGGTTTAGAACTTTAAAATAGTTCTCTCTAATTGAGATTGAGTGTATGATATTATGCGTCAAAGATATTGCATTTTGCCAGTTTTGTTTTGAAATTGGTCTCTGAAGTTCCCTGGACCATCTGGAGATAATATTAGAGGAGGCTACAGCATCTATCCTTTTTATCACTTCATATGCTTTTGTCAATATTTTCTTAATTGCTTTCCCATTAAATATATGAGCTAATTTTATTTGAATATCTGGATCTTCTTTATATAATGTATATCTTAGGAAATGTTTTATCCTTAAGTAAGGAAAGACCTCAGTAGATGGAAGATGGAATTGCTGAACTAATTGAGCGTACTCCTTAATGGAGTTATTTATCAAGAGATCTTTTAAATGCATGATGCCCGCGTCTTTCCATTTCGTCAAAGATATATCGGATAAATTAAGCTCAATAACGTCGAGCCCTGCTGTATCCAATATTTTATCTTTAAGCTTTAGTTTTTTCTTAATTTTGAACCATTCCTGTATGATATCTCTAATAATAGTATTATTCCCTGTATAGATCTTTGTTTTCAGTTTAGATTGAAATTCCCATACTGCACTAGATGGATTTCTAATTCCGGATAGGTGTTGTTCCAATTGATACCATGGTTGTCGGTTATTAATTTCCAATTGTGTGTTATATATATGTATTATCATACATGCCTCGTACGTGCGAATTATCATGGGGTGACTCAGGCCCCCTCTATTTGACTTTTGAGCTAATAGTTTGATTCCCAATCTGGCTTTTCTATCGTTATTGATGAATTTATTGAAAGAAGTCTGTATCATATTTAACCAAGAGCTAGGCATTTTTAAGGGCAGATGTCTAAAGATATACATCCATTTGGGGAGGATATAAGAGTTTATTATATTTATTCTGCCCACCCAAGAGTACATTGTATTTTTCCAATTTTTTAATAAGAAGTTGGTCTCTTTAAAACAGGAAAGAAAATTTCTTTCCATCATATTCTTTACTTTTGGGGTTAATTTTATGCCTAAATAGTTAAGCTCTTGTACTACTTCTTTGAACTTAAATTCCTCATTGATTATTTGTTTAGTATGTATCGGGATGTTTAAATAAAGAATTTCTGATTTGTGGATATTTAGCTTATAGTTGGAAATTTCTGCATAATTATTTATAACTTTTAATAATTCTCTGATAGAACTTTCTGGATTTTCCACTGTTAGAAGAATATCGTCTGCGTAAAGACAAATTTTAAATTCTTCTTGTTTCAATACTATACCGTTTATCTTGTCATTATTTCTTATGATAATAGCCAGGATCTCTATTGTTAATATATATAACATTGGGGAAAGTGGACAGCCCTGTCGAGTACCATTCTTTATGTAAAACCATTCAGATTTAATGTCGTGTGCAACAATTCTTCCCGTGGGGTTAGAGTATAATGCTTTAATTGCCGATAGGAAACTGCCCTCTATTCCATAGGATTGAAAAGATTGAAACATAAAGCTCCAATTGATACGATCGAACGCTTTTTCTGCGTCTAATGCTAATAAACCAGTTTTTCTGCGTTCAATATTAGCAAAATCTATGGAATCAATAATCCGTCTAACATTATTATAGGTGTATCTATTAGGGACAAATCCTATCTGGTCAGGATGTATCAACAGTGCGATTACCTGCTTCAATCTTTCTGCCAATATCCCTGCGAATATTTTCATATCTTCATTAATAAGTGATATAGGTCTATAGTTAGTAACATCTTCCGGTTTTTTATTTTTTTTAAGTATAGGAATAATATTAGCTCTTAATAATTCCTCTGACGCATGCTCTGTATCTATTAATTCATTAAACATTGCAGTTAAGTGTGTTGCTATCTCACCATTACATTTTTTGTAGAAGAGTCCACTGAATCCATCTGGTCCTGGACTTTTATTGTTCTTAATCTTATATATTGCTTTTCTCACTTCTACCTCTTCTATAGGTTTATTTAATTGAATCAGTTGATCTTTACTCAATTTAGGTGTCGGGACAATTTTTAGATACTTTTTAATTTGCTCCAAATTAGTATCATTTATTCAGGCTTTTTATTGCTTTCTTAAATTAATATTCAAATTTTGGGGGATCTTATTGTCACGTTCTACCCAGGCTGCGGAGCTGCATATTTCTGTCTTGCTTCAGTTTCTCTGTTTTGCTTCAATCCATTCCTGGATTTCCTTGTGCTCTGTTCTGATCTTCCATTCCTTGCTTCTAGTTCTGCTCTTTGCTTCAGCTCTGTTTCCTTTACAAGGTGTGCCCCACCCGTTATGTTTGTCTTAGTCTGCAGTCTACAGGTATGTCTCTCTGATATGTGTTTGGATTTCATGTTTAGTTTGTTTAGTACCTCTTTAGGCAGGGTTTAGCGTTATGAACCCACCGTATTTTGGAGTACAGAAATCAAGTTCAGACGGGAGGGTCCTCAATTGGACATCTCCGACCTGTCCTTAACACCCGTAGGGCACGGCACTGTACTGTCAGTGCCTTGATGTTCTAATGTTTTATTTCTTGTCTTCTGTTATATGCAGTTTCCGCACGACCTGGGGGATGGTCCAATAAGGGATACAGATCCCTTGATTTGGATGTGCTACTCCTAAATGTTTTGCCTAGATACACAGATGCACCATTCCCAGGTGTCAACAATATCCTTTAACCCCTTCATTCCCCTATAGACGTACCGGGACGTCCAAAAAACGCCCACAAAGAAACCCCTATGGACGTCCCGGGACGTCCAGCCCTTCGTGCAGCGTCAGGGACACATCCCTGCCGCTGCACGGGAGACCAGGCTGACATCACTGGCATGTTCAGGAGGTCCCTAGGAGGACCTCTAACCATTTCTGTGTAAAAATAATATATAAAAAATAAAAAAAATGTAAAAAAATTAAAATTAAATTTTTTTTAAAAAAAAAAGATAATAAAAAAATTATTAAAAAACCTTACTTCCCATTGCCCTAGCATAACATCTAGCCAGTATAACCCTTCTGCCCCCGTTCACAACCCCCAAACCCGTTAAGCCATAGGCATAAAAATTATACAAAATTGTACACCTTATAGTATGCTCCCTGGTGCTGGGAAAGTATGGAAAATCTATATAAATTTGGTATTTCTGAAATCAGGACACCTGAATGAATAAACTTGGAGGGGATTTTCCATCACTTTACCTAATTTTGTGAGGATTCAGAGGGAAAATGTAAAAAAAAATCAGTTTATTTTTCTAATCTTCGCTAGTTTTTACTAAATTTTCAGCTAATCATCCAACTATGGTATCAAACGAAAGCTCTATCTCTCCTTGAAAAAACAATATATAGTTTATATGGGTACACTATTCACAGGAAAAGAGAATCATCGCTAAGCCGACATACCCCAAAAATGGCAAAATTGCTCTGGGCTTTGAGGTACCAAAAACCCCTGGGATTGAAGGGGTTAATGTAAGAGGATTTAACTCGTCTCAGAAACGATCTCTGTACATGATTTATATAAATTAGGAGCCCACATTGCTATGATCCAGGAGACGCACTTTAGGCGTCACAAGGTTCCCAAGTTCACTGTTCACAGATATCATCATGTTTTTCTCACATTTGCCTTTTTTAAAAATAAGGGTGTAGTGATTTGTGTGCGATAGCGAGGGCAGGGCGATCATCATAAAGGGGTATTTGGGTAATGCAAAAATGACAATAGCTAACATTTACGCACCCAACTGTGGACAGCAGGGGTTCATTGGCATGGTATTGAGGAGACTGCAGACATTTGTAGAGGGCATTTAATTCTAGGGGGCGACTTTAACGTGACCATGGACCCCGGGTTGGACAGCTCTACTGGCACTACACGTACCCGGCTATATCATCTTCGCAAGATTAAGCGGGGGCTTCTCAGGGAACAATTGATTGACACTTGGCGGGCATTCAACCAGGAGGTCAAAGATTTCTTACTACCTCATAATAGATATTCCAGGTTAGATATGATTTTCCTACCCCATAGACATCTCCACAGGATGTCGGTGGGCTCTATAACATGGAGCGACCATGCTCCTGTGTTCATGTATCTAGCTAACCCCTCGAGGAGACACTGCCCTAGGCTGTGGCGTCTGAATGAATCCTTGTTCTCCATCCCCTTGTACAAAACTCAGATAGAAGGCCATATCCGGGAATGCTTCACCCTTAATGCTACTGACGATATTGACCCTGCAGTCCTCTGGGAGGCCCACAAGGCGCTGATGAGGGGTAACTTCATAAACTTGGGATCCCATGTTAAAAAGAGTAGACAGGCAGAGCAGGAGAACTTATGTGGGGAGATAGCACGGTTGGAGGCCTTGCATAAACAACACTCCAAACCGGAGGTTTTGGCAAGACTCCTTGTGGCCCGGTCTAAATTAGCAACTTTGTTGTTAAGTCAGAGCCATAGGGCTGTCACTCTCACGCAATCCAAGTACTATGAACAGAGTAATAAGCCGGGCCAGGCCCTGGCGAGGGCCTTGAGACATTGACAAAGTCGCTCATTTGTCCCTAAGATAAAGACCTCTAGGGTTAAACTGATGTTTCTGATGGATATGATTGCTGAGTGTTTTTGGAAATTTTACCATTCCCTCTATAACATCAGTCAGCAAGATAAGAGTTCTTCGTTGAGTGCGGAGGATATACTGGAGACATAGCTCTCCAGATATGTAGACACTTCCTTGGGAGAGGAGGATTTGCAATTTCTGGACAGGTAAATTAGCCAGGAAGAGGTAGAGAAGCCCATTAAAGCTTCTCCGACGGGTAAGAGTCTGGGTCCTGATGGTCTTATGATCACCTATTAAAAGTCTTTCCGGCAGCGTTTAATACCATACCTCGCTAAGGTCTTTAATTCCTTGGCTCAAGGGACCAAACTTACCCCATAGGCGCAGGAAGCGCACATTGTAATCATCCCTAAACCCGGTAAGGACCCGGAGTTATGTTCTAGTTATCGCCCGATCACCCTCTCTCTCCCTGAAGTAGATATCAAATTCCTGGCTAAGGTGTTAGCGCTCAGACTGCGAACCCTGCTCCCTGGTTTGGTGCATAGGGACCAAGTAGGTTTTAAACCAGGTTGCACGGCCAGTGATGACACCACGAAAATACTTAATGCTATTCATTGGTCTACGGTCTGGGATGTCCCGATGGCACTGCTTTCAACGGACGCGGAAAAGGCCTTTGACAGAGTGCGTTGGCCTTTTCTATTTTCCACTCTGAGGCATATCGGAATTTGGCCCCAGTATTCTGAACCTTATCTCCGCCTTGTACCACACCCCTACGGCTCGCATTCGGGTCAATGGTGAGCCCTCCCACCCATTGATACTTTCCAATGGTACCAGACAGGGGTGCCCGTTGTCCCCTCTCTTATTCGTGCTCACATTAGAGCCCTTGTTGAATGCTCTTCGGGCAGCAGCTGATGTGGTGGGCGTTCGGATGGGTCAGTCGCACCGCAAACCTGTTATTTATAGTCCAGACCTGCTGACCTCGTTTCCGGCGATTAGGAGAAAACTCAAGCTATATGGGTCTTTATCTTACCTCAAATAAATTATGACAAGTCGGAGGTGCTGAATATCTCACAGTTAAGGTGTTGCGAGACCGTTACCCGTTTCATTGGGCTGCCAACAATAAGATTAGATATTTGGGTATCGCGCTTACTCCGGATCTTGATGCCCTATATGAATTTAATTATGGAGTATTGTTCTCTTCCCTTAAAGCGGACCTTAAAATTTGGAACAAGAAAACCTTCACTTGGTTTGGGAGGGTGGCAGTCCTCAAAATGAATGTTCCCCTAGAGTCTTATACCCATTACAGGTGCTTCCTATTACTGTCCCCGGGACCTTTTTTAAACAACTCAAGTCCGTAGTATTGGAGTTTGTATGGCAGGGAAAGAGGGCACGTTTAGGGTATAAGTATTTCATATGACCTAGAGATCAGGGGGGCATGGCTTTCCCAGACATGGAGACATACTATAGATCTGTGTTGGCGTCCAGGGTAGTTGACTGGACCCGCTTGTCACCTAAGTGCTGGGTGACCATGGAGCAACAATACCTCTGGGCTCCTTTGCCGGTAGTGGCCTGGTTGCCGGGGATATTGTGGATCAGTGGACCACCCCACGATCCCCCCAACGTTGAAGGTGTGGACTTATCTTGTTTCCAAATCGGGATTGATTCACTCCCCGTCGCTGTTGTTGCCACTCCCCCTGGGCAAAAAGGGGGGCCCTGTTGCGACTCTTCTCGCCTCAAATAAAGTTTCCTTGCTTAGTGCATGTTCTCAATAGACAGAAAATGAAACCGCTGGCGGATATCTGCTCTGAAGGCTCCCAGACATACACGGGATTGTTTACGTATCACCAACTGACTCATTACATCCATGAACCGCAGCGTATACTGACTCTCCCCGCAGACATGACAGTGTTTGAGAAGCTGTGTTCTGATCCAACCAATCTCATCTCTGTCATATCAAAGGTGCTCATCGGGAAAGCTTCAGATAAGGTGCCCTACTATATAAGGCTTTGGGAAAGGGATTTGGGGCTTGACCTCACGCAGTAAGACAGAACTAATAGCAGAAGTGCTCTGTATCCGTAGCTAGTCAGCATATAAGATTCTTACCAGATGGTATCAGGTCCCAGCAGATGTACATCGAATTTTTCCTTCCAGATCAGATAGATGTTGGAGATGTATGAGGGACCGCGGGCCCTCCATGCATGTGTGGTGGGAGTGTCCTGGTTTGTCCACATTCTGGGAGGGGGTGGTTAGAGCCGAAAGGGAGGTAGCTGATGCGAATTTCGAGCCGAGCCCGGCCTTGATTTTACTACACCAAGACCAAAGAGCTGTCCAAGGATGTCAGGGACAAGATTGTAGACATACACAAGGCTGGAATGGGCTACAAGACCGTCGCCAAGCAGCTTGGTGAGAAGGTGACAACAGTCACTGTCAATCTCCCTTTGTCTGGGACTCTATGCAAGATCTCACCTCATGGAGTTTCAACGGTCATGAGAATGGTGAGGAATCAGCCCAGAGCTATACGGGAGGATCTTGTCAATGATCTCAAGGCAGGTGCGACCATAGTCACCAAGAAAACAATTGGTAACACACTCTGCCGTGAAAGACTGAAATCCTGCAGCGCGCGCAAGGTCCCTTTGCTCAAGAAAGCATGTGTGCAAGCCTGTCTGCATGTGTGAAAGCATGTGTGCAATGAACATCTGAATGATTCAGAGGAGAACTGGGTGAAATTGAGCTATTTGGCATCAACTCAACTCGCTGTGTTTGGAGGAGGAGGAATGCTGCCTATGACCCCAAGATTAAAGTGGATATGGTGACCAGAGTGTCCCTTTAACTCCCTACGCGTCATATGTAATTTGTAGAATGGGAATTCTATTAAACATGCAACATAACATAATCATGCTAATCCTACATGACAAAATCAAACAGTAAAGGAAAATAAGATTTTTTTTTTCAAGTGAATAAAATTGAAAATACAAGTAAAACATATGTGGATTAACCCCTAGGCGGTCCCTAAACCCATTGGAAACAATGCATTTTGAGCCCGTACATGTACGGGCTTTGTCATTAAGGGGTTAAAAAGAGATACATACAAAAACGATGAAAATTTTAATATTAATAACAATTAAGAGACAAGCTTAATAAACATAAAGCCAATGTATTCTTAACATTGTAGTATACATACATAAATACTTTGGATAGTTGTAAAAGTGTTCGAGTTGTACAATTCGCACTATGTATGTGTAAGTGGTGATTGTTGTTGTTAATAACAGGCCTACAGATTAAAATATGTTTCACATTAAGAGGACTGACACATCTTTACATTCTTTTTTTGTTATTTATACAATGTTGAACTTTGCTTTGCACCTCCAAAGTTTCTCTATTAAGAAAGAGCAGTCCCTCTTTAGAAAGAGCAGTCCTATTTTGGAACCCAAGTTCCCCTTTGTGTAAATAAAATACATTTATGTCTAAATGCCATACTAAATTACATAACTAGACATTGATATCTGGCACGGGTAAAGGACTAGGGTTTGTTATAATAGAGGTAATATAAAACAATTTGGAAAATAAACACCCTTCTTTTCTTTATTTTAATTATGCTATTCAGTCTTAACTGATAAGTACCCACATATTTTACCCATTGTACAGCACTACGATATTTGATGGCGCTACATAAAACAATAAATAATATTAATAATAATATTAAGCTCATTTGAGATGCGATTCTATACCCAGGACAGTAGGTGGCGCAGGCACTTGCAGTAGGGTAATAAACAGGTTTGGCCAGAGTTAAGTGCAAATACAAAGTGAAACTCTAACCGTGCTGTCTGCTGTTAGTTTAGGTGGGTTGAAAACAATGTTTAACCCCTCAAGGATAAGCTGTTTTTTAATTTTAGTACCCTTTGTGATCATGGCTGTTTTAACATTTCTGCTGTGTTTGTATTTAGCTGTAATTTTCTCATTTAGTGTATCCGCATAAATTCTATTTTGTTTTGTTTTTTCATGACAAAAAGGGCTTTCTTTAGATACCATTATTCTGATCATATCATCTCATTTACAAAAAAAAATATTGTAAGAAATTTAAAAAAGCCCACACATTTTCTGACCTTAATTTTAAAAATATTTTACTTATCTACAAAAGCTAATGAAAAAAACCTGCTAAATAGATTCTAATATTTGTTTAGAAATATCCAATGCTTATTTTTGCAACGTATAGGTCAATAGTAGAGTCTTGCTGCAGAACATTTTTTTCATTTGGTCATCCTGCACTCATGTCCTATTTGGGACATATTTGAAGCTGGCCAATGCAAGCTACCCCCACCAAACAATACATTTTTGGAAAATAAACACCCCAGGGTAATTCAAATGCTAGTATTTTAACCAATTACAAAACCTTTATCTCAGTTCACGTGAGGGCAAAATGATGGCACATGCAGTGACGACCTCTGCTCCGATTAAATGATTGCTCCATATTGCCCCCAGTTCACCACACCTCCACCATTTTGGGGGAAGTTGCCGGGTTAGGTCCGCGGAGATGCAGACAAAGAAAGAAGGTTAAGGATTGAAGATAGAAGAGAAGGTAGAAGAAGAAGAATGTGCAGAAGCGGAAGTGGTCGGCAGAGAAGACAGGGAAAATTTAGAGAGCATGAGAGAGAATGAAAGTGTTAGATAGTGAGTAAATGAGAGTGAATGTGGGCACCGGGTAACAAATATCTTTCCCGAATTAAAAATGCCCAGAATTTCCGGCCAAACCCATTGGGCAGGGAACGAAAATCGCTGCCGAAAATGAATGGGCCAAAAGTCTACTTTGCACGTTGGATAAGTATGTATGAGCATACTCACATGTGTTGGACAAAAGTCCAAATTGCTAATTCACTAAAGCCATCTTGCATTAGTGCTCGCTTGGGGTCCATGTCTCCCGTAGGATTTTAAAAAAATATTTTTAAACCACTTATTAGCATAGAATGAGGCTAGGGTTATACAGGGCAATGTACCACCATATGTTTCTTTAATTACGACCTGACCTGCACAGTGTGGGGAAAAGAGGAGGCAATTATTTGCTGCCCTTGTTTAATATAGGGTCCTGGGGTAAATATTTTGCAAGTTTAGGTGATGATACGCAAGTTCTCATTGAACTTTTATGCACCCATACACCCTTACCTGTAACTATATAAAGATCCTCACAAACAGCTTGCTGACTAATAAACTGTAGTTGAATCTGGTTATTTGAGTTAACAGTTTATTAATTAGGTAGGTGATAACTTAAGAAAATAACCAAAATAAACACTTAGATTGCTACATTGTATTCAAACACCAAATAGCATCTACTGTGTACAGGGCCGGCCCAAGACTTAATGCCGCCTGGGGCGAAGTTTAAAATGAGCCCCTCCCTGCCGGGGGGGGGTTGGTGGCAGCATTTTAAACTTCGCCGACGCCATTATCTACCCTCCCTCCCTATTATCTACCCTCCCTATTATCTACCCTATCCCCCGCTCCCCCTTTGTACTTACCTTTAGACAGTCCTGCGGCGAGTCTCCTTGCTCTGCCACGGTGCCGGCTTGTAATGCTGAGCACCGGAAATTGACGTCGCTTCCGGCGCTCAGCATTACAAGCCGGCACCGAGACCGAGCTAGAGGGCTCGCAGAGGAGACAGAGGGGCGCCGAGCTGGTAAGCGAAAACCACTCGGCGCCCCTCTCTCTCCGCCGCAGTGGCGACTCTAGAAAAAATATATATAGGGGGGGCACTTAAGATACCACAGTCAAACTGGGGGGGGGGCATTCATAATTTCCAAAAGTAATGTGCTATGGAATTATACTTTTGTTATTGGGCTAAAATAATCCTTGAAATAAATATTAAAACACAATAAATAACTTTTCCACTAAATGATTTCAGGGCCTTAAACGTTTTGTCCCCTGAAGTCACTACAACTTCAGCAGGGCATTTTATCTCTGGATAAATATAAATTAAATAAGTCCTACTGTAAGTTAAGTGCCAGGAAACAGATGACCAAACACACACACCAACACAGGCTCTGTCACACCAACACCCAGACACACACACCAGGACAGGCTCTGCTACACCAACAACCAAACACACACACACCAGGACAGGCTCTGCCACACAGACACCCACACACATCAGGACAGGCTCTGCCACACCCACATCCAAACACACACACACACACACACCAGGACAGGCTCTGACACACTGACACCCAAACACACACCCTAGGACAGGCTCTGCCACACTGACAACCGAACACACACACACCAGGACAGGCTCTGACACACTGACACCCAAACACACACCCTAGGACAGGCTCTGCCACACTGACAGCCGAACACACACACACCAGGACAGGCTCTGCCACACCAACACCCAAACACACACACACCAGGACAGGCTCTGACACACTGACACCCAAACACACACCCTAGGACAGGCTCTGCCACACTGACAACCGAACATACACACCAGGACAGGCTCTGCCACACCAACACGCAGACACACACCAGGACAGGCTCTGTCACACCAACACCTATACACACACACCCGAGGACAGGCTCTGCTACACTGATAACCAAAAACACACAAACAGCAGGACACAATCTACGTCACAGACATCTACATCAGGATGGATTTTTCACACTGCATTGTCGTTTATACCCCCTTAGTGTTTTTGCCCCTTGTGTATTGATGCCCCTGCTGCCCATATATATTAATATTAGCCCCAGTTGCTGATAGCAGGTATAGATCAACACATTAACACACAAACCAAGCTTTGCATGTAAAGATCAACTGAAATTCACAGGGGGGCAACAGGGGGGGCAAGGATTAACCTAAGGGGGGGAATTACCCCCCCTTGCCCCCCTGTAGCGACGCCACTGCTCCTCCGCTTCATAAAAAAAAAAAAGCGCTTGGGGCGGCAAAGTGCCGCCCCTTCAAAAGTGCCGCTTGGGGCAATTGCCCCACTCGGCTCCATTGTAGGGCCGGCCCTGACTGTGTAGAAATTGTGCAATTCCAAACTGTTGAGTCAAACATTAAAAGAAACTTTGGATCCTTGTACAAAATAAATTTGCAATTTAAGTACTGAGTAATATTAATTCTGTAAAAAAATACCTGACAATAAAATTGCTAAATAATATGGATTGATATTTTCTAGAGGAACTTAGTTCACTTTAATTAGGGAAGTATTGTTATGTTAAAAACAGTGACACAATATTTCTTTGTTCAAGTCCAATTTGCTGGACAAAACAATTACATTAAATTTTGCTATATTTAAATATATATTCAAACTACCAGGGTTCATAGCTAAAACTACACATATATACATAAAAAACATGACTCCTTAGTCCAATATTTATCCAGGCACAGCTTGAAAATTGACTGTTAACTGAAATATAGTGTTACTAAGCTAAGACTGAATGTAACAGATGAGGTAGGCTTTGTATGCCTTATTCATTTAACCCTTAATGTGGGTTATTCATTTAACCCTTAATAACATTCCCTTCTCTCCTTCCTTCAAACCCTTCCCACCACTAACCAATCTGGGATGAAGGCAACCCATTCCCATTAATCTCAACCCAACTTGTTGTTGGTCTGTATCCTCCTTCTTCTATGCTCAGGGACATTGAAACCAACCCTGGACCCATCATTCCAACCGGCCTCCGCCTGCACCTTCCATACTACCAGACCACAATCCATCAACTCTCACATCAATCCACTGCAACACCCGCACCTCTTTCTCCTGTGCCCTCTGGAACGTACACTCTGTGTGAAACAAATTCACTGCTGTCCACAACATTTTTATCTGTAACCACCTTAGTCTCCTTGCGCTCACGTGGCTAACATCCTCTTACACTACCTCTTTTGCTGCTCTCTATTATGGTGGTCTACACTTAAGCTACACACCTAGACCTGGAGACAAACCTGGAGAGGATGTTGGAATTCTCCTCTCCCTGCTGCAACTTTTAACATCTGCCTCCAATTCCCTCTCTTTCCCTTTCATCTTTTGAAGTACACACTGTCTCTTCTCCCCAATTGCCATGCATGTTGCTGTGATCTACCAGCCTCCTGGACATACTTCCTAATTGTTTGTTCACTTTGACTCATGCCCTTCTTACTTTCTTTCTTTCATCATTCCTACACTAATCCTGGGAGACTTCAATATACCAATTGGTGACCCATCCTCACCTGCTGCTTCCAAGCTGCTGTCGCTTGCCTCCTCCTTTGGTCTCTCACAATGGAACACCATCCCCACACACCTTGATGGTCACCAAATTGACCTAGTGCTCTCCCACCTTTGTTATGTAATTTCTCCAACTCTCACTTCTTTGTCTGACCACAGACTATTAAGGTTTAAGGTAAGGACTTCAAATGGGGTTGAGGGTAGATAGTGAGAAAAGTGAGAGTGTAGATGGTGAGAAAAGGGAGAGCAGGGTAGATAGTGAGAAAGGAGGAAAGTAAGAATAT